>NC_090448.1:706680577-706984952 GCF_031143425.1 Pleurodeles waltl
TGTAAATACAGTGCATCCATGGCGACGTTAGAGGGGCTTATGGCAGCACAAGAAATCTGACACATCAGAGCTGATGCGTCAGATTCTTGTAAATGACGTCCTAAGTTTTAGGAAAATACAGGTAGATTTAAAAAATCCTCTTGCTCATAGGGAATCAATGTAATTATTCATGATCTTGCAAAGCATAATCACATTTCTCAAGGTGACATAAGATATTGCCTGTTGCATTTTGGATGGACTGTAGACATGCACAACCTTTCTTGGGGAGGCAAACGTAGACTGCATTGCCCTTGACAAGTGTGGATTGAACATATGCATTGGCTATTTACACTCAGTAGGAGAACAAGGAGACAGACAAAATGTATTTTCAAGTGAAAGATGCAAAAGCTGGTGCCTTATCAAATACGAGGTTGTAGGAAGGGTTAAGAGTTGAGAATGGTGCATAAGGGCCTGATTTAGAGTTTTAGTGGCCAAACCCTTCACCCTTTCACATCATTTAGAAAGAGGCAGACCTGAGGTATTCCATTGATGGAGCCCCCATTGGCGCCGTCGATTGAATACTTTCTATGAAAGCTGAACGGAGTAGCGGCTATCAGAGGACGAACATTACACTGTCTGCAGTATTAGGGTGAAGGACCTATTGATATTGTTTCTGTTCAAACTTCTAGGAAAAAACTGGCAATGAATAACAGAAAAAAACTATAACGGCCAAAGCACCTTTAGAGAAAACCCTCAGGTTACGGGGGTCCTTTGTTTTTTGATTATCAAAAACAAATCTTGCTTTGGAAGTTTGTTTTGAAAAATAAACAATATATAAAATTTTGGTGGCCTGCTATCAAAACTGACAGGGGCCGTCCACCAAATATTTAGTATATTGAAAGGAACTGGATGGAGGTTCCCTTCAATGTACATAGGTGTGATCACTGTGTCTGTGGTTATCTCTAAAGTTGACTGACGGACTGTACTCTGCGCACCAAACTCTAAATCAGGACCTAAGTTCCTAAGCGAGAAGACTAGCTCTGGACAGACTTCTAAAGTGGGTGGCCAAAGTCTCTTATCTCAAGTGTAAGATTTGTTAACTATGGGGAAAATATCAGATTTGGGGGGAATTTTGTTTTAAAAAGATTGCAATCATCCAGTTCAGAGTGGCTTTCAGGTCTGGCAGGAGACCAGAGGAAGAGTCTTGAGAAACATTATATAGGTCAAAGATGACTTGGCATGATTGGCAACATAGCACATTGTCACTTTAAAGGTTTTCAGCACATTAGCTAGTGGGAGTAGACGGAGATTAAATAACATTGGATACATTATGGATCCTTGTTGAGCACACCAATATATATAGGTTTGGAGAAAGATCGAAATAAACCCAGTTGAACAATCAGGTATTTTCCAGAAAGGAGGGAGGAAAGCAAAGAGAATGGGATGACAGACACTGCTGAGGATTTGTATGATTAATGGCATCAAAAGCAGTGGATAGATTTAGAGGAATCAGGACTCCAACGTCTCCATTATCTACCATCATATGAGGATGAAACTGAGGTTATTAGACAAATAGTACTTCTGCCCCGCCTGAATTCGGCTTCATGGGATGTTAGATATGATTTGATTTTATAAAGTTCAGTAATTTTGAGGCAACTACTTCTTCCAATAATTCTGGGCCTGATTCACAAAGGTAAAATTCCACTTTTGTGTAAGTTTATGATTCTTAGCTATTCACAAAGGGGTTTTTGAGTAGCATCTTTATGAGTGCAGAGTCACCACAGATAAAAAGATAGGTTTAACATAGCCCAGCTTTCTAGCTTTGAAGGTAATTTAAGGATTTTATAGGCAAAAATTAAAATATTTGTACCTTGTAGGAGAAGACAAGGGGGTTTCCACCCAATAAATTTTCAAAAATGTTGATATCAAGTTTATCATCTTGGGGAAAGAAGTATAAACAAAAATTCACCTGAGTAGTTGAAAACAAGGGCTTACAGAATGAATGGAGTAGCATGGTTGGCCAAAGGGTTTGTTCTTTCGCGAAAGGGCACAGACGGGCTTGCCTTAGGCATACCTTCCATTTCCAAGGTAAGGCTTGTTGTGCACGTTGGCACCATAGATGATATCTTATGGCTTGTGATGCTCAGCTCCAACCGGAGGTCAAGAGCGACTTAACTGGCTCCATCCACAGTCAGAGGCCCAGGCAAAAATATGTTGGCCAAGGAAAAGAAGATTGCCGTATAAAATACGTAAAATAACCAAGGGTAAAATATTTACTAAAACGGAGGCCAGGCACTCTCTATTTAGGAGTTCAAGAAACTTGATAAAAGACAAAATAAAAGAAATAACAATGGAATAGGTTAATCTCAAGACAGGTTAAAGTCCAATCACCTCTCAAAAATGAGTATGAGGGGAAAAAAGGAAAAGGGGCACCCAAAATGAGAATCTGAGCTGTAGTATTGGTGCTTCAAACTCACACTTGGGTCAGAATAAGTACTGGAACAGATAAACATTTTTCAAAATGGATAGGATCTATTCGTGGTTATAAGCAAGGTTGTGTCCTTGCCCCACATTTATTTAGTTTTGACACCGCTGGTTTGGCAAAACTTACTTTGCCTCATGCTTTTACTCTACAAATGAAGAACATCTTGATAAGATGTCTAATACAGAACTATGACACTGTTTTTATTGATCAAAGCCCCATTCACCTGCAAAAACCGATAAATAAGTTAGCAGGATTCAACAGCATGTTATGTTAGTATGTTATGTTAATAAAACCTAATTAAGAGTTTGTTCACCACGAGGTCTCTTGGCACTAACTAAATAAGGCAATGGAGAGAAAGTTAAAAAAAGAAACAAATTCATCAGTGGTATGCCTGTTTGAAAATGGAAGTTTTTAATTGCTTCCTAAACTGTGTGAAAATATTTTCAAGACACAGATGCCCTGGTAGAGAGTTCCATACTGTCAGAGCCAGACCAGAGAAACTCAACCCCCCATGTAATTTTTCTTGTACTTTGAATCAGTAGATTGTTTGCTTTGGAGGATCTGAAAAAGTGGGAGGGGCTATACTTCCAAATTTTTTGGAATAAAAAGTAAGGGGCAGTGCCATGTAATGTATTGAAGCCGTTGCAGCAAGCCGTGGATTGAATTTTTGCTCTATTGGAAGACAATGAAGCTGCTTTAGGACTGATGTCACATAGGTTGTGTAGAGACGTTAATAAATCAAATGCACTGCAGCCTTTTATTTCAATTGAAATCAGTGGAAAGCATTGCTAGGAAGACCTAACTATACCGCATTTGTATAAAATGTAAATATGTATATATAAAGTATATAAATGTATGCTGTTTCTCTATTTCATTTGATGCTGTTGCTAATCTGCATTGTTTTAGTGGAGTGATTATGTTAAATTTCTTAATTAGATTGCGATTTTCCAGACATTTTGGACAGCCTGTGATGTTTCTGTCTTTCTATCATTTGGTCTTGCTCATGATTTACGTGATCTCAGCATTGTTAATCTAAAGGGAAATAAATGTTTAAACTTTACTAACTGGTATGGTGAGTCATGGAGGTCATGGTGTGTTTAAATTACTGACTCCAATTGAGTATGTTGATTATTTGATGTTATATTTGATGTTTATTGATTCACAGTGTCTAATTGGATGATTTTTTACTCCTGTCTGAGTCAAAAGGTCCGAGTCAACCTCTGAGGATAATAGATGACTTACCCTATACCAACTGGTGTGCTGATTCATGGAGATGATGGTGTGTTTAAATTACTGACTCAAATTGAATACGTTGATATTTGATTTTATATTTGATGTTTATTGATTCACAGGGGCATATTTATACTCCGTCTGCTCCGAATGTGCGTCAAAAATTTTGACGCACATTCAGTGCCAACGTTGCCCCGTATTTAAACTTTGACACCTGAGCCCGCGGATGACAAAAGTCCGCCGTGTTCGTCATTTTTTGGATGCGGCAACCCGTCTTGCGTTAATGATATGCAAGGTAGGCGTTCCCGGACAAAAAATGACTTAAACGGCCGTGAGTCGTATTTATGCTTTCGGGCAAAAATGACGCACGGCCGGGAGGCGGAGCCGGAAAATGAAGAACATCCCGATTTGCGTCAAAATGGAACGCCTGGGTCAGGGCAGGCGTTAAAATGGGGCAAACACACCTGTATTTAATCAGAACACACAGAAGCAACAGCAGAGCAGCAGAGCAGCAAAAGGGAGACATGGAGGTGATTCTTATCCAGCGTGCACACAGAGCCCAGCAGCTACAACAGCAGCTACCACAACACCAGCAGGGACCCCAAAGGCAGCCTCAGGGAACACAACATCATCCAGAGGTACAGGTTGAACTGGCAGGCCATTCAGCAGCTGCTGCGAAACATTGAGCTGCAGTTGGCACCAACTTTGCTGACACCCCGCACCATTCCAACAGAAACCAAGCTGCTTGCCGTACTTCACATGCTGGCAAGTGGCTCTTTTCAAACAACTGGTGCCCTGGTTGCTGGAATATCACAACCATCATTCTCTGCCTTTTTGCCCAAAGTACTGGATGCCATCATTGGACTTACACCTCGCCACATATGCTTCCCTAACACACTGCAGAAGCAGCAGGATACAAAACAGGGGTTCTACCTCATTAGCGGCTTCCCACACGTCCTTGGTGCAATCGACTGCACACATGTACGCCTTGTGCCACCTGCTGCAACTGAACACCTCTACCGCAACAGGAAGCACACACACTCTATCAATGTGCAGGCCATTGTCGATCACCAAGGATTGATCACCAACATCGTGGCTAAATATCCTGGGAGTGTCCATGACTCATTCATCTTCCGTCACTGCACCATCAATGAACACTTCCAGGATGGACGGTCTGGCAATAGACTACTTGTTGGTAAGTACAAAAACCTACTTATACACACACTGCACAGCAACCCTCTAGGACACACAACACATTCTCCACAACAGCAACATGTCGACAGGAACACACTGAGGTCGTGACACCGCTAGGCATGTTTCTTAGGTCACCATTGAACCTGTCACACATCGGAAATTAGTGTACAGTCTAATGTTAAGACGTGAAAGATCACAACGTGTGAAGTGGGTTGCCTAAATGTCACCTTGCAAATTGTAAGTGTCCCAATGATGTTTACATTAATCCATTGCATAAGTCTAAAGGTATGGGATGTCCAGGGTACATTGATATAAACGCTTTAACAACACTGTCAAAATGAATCTGTGTATGGAACTATCATCTCACCCCCAGTGAAGACACACGGACACCTGTATCACAAGTCACAATGCTAGGGAGGGCACACTATACCGCAAATCCCAAAACATACTGCTGACAAACGGTCAGCAGCCAAACACTTGTTCAGCCAAGGAAACAACACGATGCAGATGGTACATCCTACAAGCCTAGGATGCGACATAATAACATAAAAGAGTCACAGACAACACAAGACAACTACTGCCATGAAAGGTGATTTCAATGGGGCTAGCTATATCAACATGATCCCCTTCATTTTCTCTTGCAGC
This sequence comes from Pleurodeles waltl, assembly GCF_031143425.1. Classification (NCBI taxonomy): domain Eukaryota; kingdom Metazoa; phylum Chordata; class Amphibia; order Caudata; family Salamandridae; genus Pleurodeles; species Pleurodeles waltl. The sequence continues at coordinate 706,686,111 of NC_090448.1, forward strand.
TGATCAGGGGTATGGCATCCAGCCATGGATAATGACACCTATTGGCAACCCGAGTACTGTAGCAGAGCGTGCCTACAATGACGCACATAGGAGGACACGCACCATAGTCGAGAGGACCTTCGGCATCCTCAAGACAAGGTTCCGGTGCCTCAACGTCACTGGTGGTACCCTCCTATATTCCCCGGAGATGGCCTGTAAGATCATCCTAACGTGCTATTCTGCACAATATTTGCATCACAAGGAACATTCCTCTCCTGGAACCCGAGCCACACATGCCTGAAGAGGAGGAAGAGGAGGATGGTGGCCTGCAACATGAGGGGGAACTACATAACACAGCCGCTGGTATACGCAGTCGGCAACATATCGTGAACAATTTCTTTTAAATATAATCACCATCACCACTTTATGAACTAATTTAAATAAACACCTATAATAATCACCATATCATCGTTTGGCTATTCATTTTTGCACACCTTCATCTCTAACTATCAGAATAAGAGTGTTGCCTCATGGAGCATTGCTGATATACCGATTAGGACACTGAAAATCCCAGAGCTAATGTGATGCGTAACATACAATGGTCACATACACACACACTGTAAATGACATATATAATGTACATTTCTCCTTTGAAGGCCTATAGCAGAGGACCACATCTATTTCACACATACATGTTGAAATCAAGGTCCAACGCAGCATATGGCACACAACTAAGACACCATCACTCAATAAGGGGAAAACAAGCCTTATACATGAGGCAGTTGATGTGCTTTTGCATCAGTAACAGGAATGTCTGACCAGACCCTTGACAGCAGTAAGTCCAACTGCATACAATATTTGCAAGGACTATCTGTGACCAGAGTTCCATAGAAGCAGTACATAGACAGCACAAGTGCCACACATATGAGCAGCATTGCGCACATGACATTCCATGTACATGTCAGCCCATTTCCTAACTCCTGCCACACCCATGCACCTGGTCACAACCCGCCTGTCTAAAGAGGTCCCTGGAATACTAAGATGTGTACCCTGATATTCCCTCCTCTACACACACAGCTTGTCAATAGCAATCCAGTGTGCTACTCCCTTTCCTATGGTATGCCATTGTCATAGAACATCTGACTGCATGGACGTCAGGTCAATTAATACACTGGCTTCTAGTTTCCAAGCCCTGTTAGCACCTGTAGATTGCTTCCCGTGTGAAAATGTCTGTTGGCCATTAGAATCCAAATCTCACCCACAGGACTTGTGAGAAACAGATGCAGCCCACACCTGTGATCACCTCCATGCACACCACCCATTTCAACTAGCACTGCCCTTGCTGATGCTTGGAACAGCATAGGAGTTGGCATTTTGTCAAATACACTACTAAGCATTGATACTAATTAAGCCGTGTAACACAGCCCTTGGGTTCATTTGTCACCTTCAAAAACACAGGACATACACAGTTTGACATGTCAACTGTCTAGTTCATCCTCCAAACAGTCTTAGTCAGACCACTGATTATGTAACTTGTCAAATTGCTGTATCCTGATTCACCCCGCATTCTGTCAGCCTGACTGGCATCTGTCTGTGCGTCACACTAAAGTATCCCTGAGTCTACATATGTACCACACTTGCATTAGCAAACCTCTCATTCATCAGGGGGTATGTGGGCATGTGCTTCTTCAATGCATACCCAAATACATTGTATAGCATCATCTGCCTTTTAACTGTACCATATGAGTTAAATCCTCTTGTGAAAACCAAAATTCATGGCCCATCCCTTGTCTGGGTCTCATTTATGCAGGAATGACAAAGTGTGACAGTGTCCCAGGGCCTTATGAAGGTAGGGGTCCTTCAGCAGAACCAGCAACCTCTGATAATGTCCATGAAAAATCCACACGTCAGGACCCTGACAGTTCACACACAGAATTACATTGCTCACAACATATTGATGGGCCGTGTGTGGTGAACAGCTGCGAGAATAATCAGCACAGAGGCTATGATGTTCCCAGCTGCAGTGGGAATTGCAGAGGCTAACCTGTGTACAAATGTTGTAATGACACCTGCCGGAACATGACACCTTTATCTCACTTAGCACACCAAGGTTGCCCTGTTGACTGTCTCATTACACGTCTTTAGTGACAGGTGGGACCATCCCCATGTAGGTTCTCATGAGCGTAGCCACTTTACTCACATTGATCAACAAAGGATACTCAGTAGATACAGGAGTAGCTGCCACTGACTCATGATGAGTCCTGGACCGAACTGTGATAAATTACACCCCAGAAAATACACAGGATCAACATTGGACCACACACATGAACAAGACACCTATGTGCAATTGATCACTGGAAATATGTGGGCACATGCTGCCTCGCCTGCTGGTCTACCACAGCCACTTGAGAGTTGTGGCTCACTTATATAACCTCAACTGTGGTGTCATCATACATTTGTGATTCACCTTTGTCTGGGCAAACAACATGGTACCCTCTTCCTCAATGCATGTGTATGACTCACTGTGGGATTCACCAACTAGTGCCTAGGAAGCTGTTACCAAAACTCTAGGACATAGGATGTTGAAAATGTGGACCATTGACATGAACAAGCGTCTGCCATCTATCTGGTGCATGCTTTGTCATATGTGGTGTCTACGTTACCCTAAATCTTGGAAGTCCACATTACGGATGTTGCTACATATATGACTAACACATGTCCTCTTTCATTTCCACAATGACTTGCATCTAAGGTTTGGACACATGGACGTCACATTTATACAAGCATATGTGCAATAATGCATCATGTGATACACACACACTTGGTCAACAAATACATTAGTTGCCACAGCACACACATTGAGCCAAAGGCATTTAGGTATTGTACATATGTGCGTCACATTGCTATCCTCTCCTGATGCCAAACATGCCCAATTTGTGCAATACATATATGTAGGCCACACATATGGCCATCTAGTGCGTCAGACAACCGTCAAAATACTGTGAAGGAAGTAGCGGATCATGGTCCGCTGCAGTATGATGTCACACATGTGAACATACACCATCAACACCATAGTGGGTGCCATCAGGCTATCTCTGATGTGTCCCAAATGTAACATAACATAAAAACAGAAAAAAAGCTCAAAACCAGTTCATGCACTGAAATTTTGACGTTGCTAGCGTTATGCGTCATTTTTTGTACACCAATACCGAATTTGCGTCATTTTTTTTACGCACAGGAGTGAACATTAGGCTGCATCCAGATAATTGTACAGGCTATTTACTATTATTTGGATGTGGGCTAATTTTCACTCCTGTGCGTCAAAACAAATGTCGCACAAACTGTATGCATGAAAAAATTATGACGCATAATGCGAAAAAGAGCGGACATTTTAGACAGGAAGTGTTGTAATAGGATATCCTGTTTACACATCATGTACAGTGGGTGTACTTTCACTTTCACTTTCCAGTCTATGATTCTTCTAGACTGTGTGGCTGTGTAGAGAGTGGTGTCCATAGAGTTTGTGCTTTTGTGTTCAGTGTGCTATCTCTATTGTCAATTTGTGAAATAAATATTGTTGGTGTATACTGTCCTACTGTGTTTTGTGTACATTTGTTCATTTATCTAGTGTTTTCTTTGTTTGTGGGAGTCTGTTGTGGGTAGTGGTAGTTTGGGGATAGTTGGGCTCTTTTAGTGGTTAAGTTTACTTTTCTTCTGTATTTGTACCCCTACTTGCCCCCTTTTCCCCTTTCTATTTCTTTAACCCCTATTCCCTTTCACATTTCTACAATGTCTGGTAGGCCACGTCTTGGCAGGATGGGTGAAGAGGAGTTGGGGGGCTTCATATGGCTTGTGTGCCATTTCTTGCCACTGATGATCGAGGCAGGGGGCAGGGTGATACAGGGGTATCACACAGAGGCGCGCAGAATCCGGTGGGGAAAGGTGCTGCATCAGCTGCAGCGTGTGTATGCCAGCCAGAGGAGTGACCACCAGCTGAAACACCGGTGGGCTGACCTCATCACCAGGGAGCAGGATCTCTTGGACCACCTGGGCATCGTGATTGGTGGCCCTGTTGGTGAGTACTAATCATGTAAATGTGCACGATTAAATGCTCTGTAGTGACATCAGATGATTTGTACAATGTCTGCCAGCTAAGTTGCTGACTGTGTGTAATGCTGGGGAAACATACTGGGATAATTGATGCACTATGGTAAGGATCACAATTGCTAGCTGTCAGGTAGCACATGCTCAGCAAACTTACAGGATACTTTTCCGTGAAGTAAATTGGTGCTACATGTCATGTCTGAATGGCTGCCATTTCCTTATTCAGCTTACACATTGTATATGTTTATGAAATTGTTGGTCTGTGCACAGATTTTGAGCACATTTCTTCCTTCCATGCCTTACAGGTGGACCGGCACCCTACACTGTGGGAGAGGTGGCTACATTTGAGGACTCCGACCACTCCAGTAAGTGTTGATATGTCTGTTATGTGATGTGTTTGCTGGTTATGGACTCCTGTGTGTTGAACGCATAGCAAGGTGTGATGCGTTGGGCAATCATGTGTCTTGTTCCATGAGTGGGATTTCAGTTTCTCAAATGTTTTGAGTTGGCCAATTGTATTATCTAGGCATTGTAGGCCATTCCTGTAGGCACCACAGTGAGTACTGGGGTGAGTCATGTGGATGACACTTGTATCAACAAGAGTCGCACTGGAAGTCAGCTCAGATTTAGTCAGCCTGTCAGACCCACATTCTCTAAGATTGGTACAGCAAATTGCTTTCCAAAAGATTTCTGCTTCCCTATTTACCAAGGTACTTACTAAACTGTAGGTAGAATTCCCTAGCAGCATGTACTTCCACATGTAGTGCTACAAGTATGTGGAACTTGAGTAAAATGGCCTAGGTGTGCATGCTAATCATGATCATGGCTGTTCTTTCAACTCTGTGTCTGATGTAAGTCATGCCTTACTGGAAGTATTTGTTGTGTACCATGCTCTGCATTTCCTGACATCTGTGGCGCTATTATTGGTCAAGGGTTTGCAGACTCCTAATTGTTGATAGACCTTATCTGTGGTGTGTGTGTAGAGACAAACAAGTGTGGAGTTTTCTATACACTCCTCGGTGTCCATGTTGTTTGGAATTGACAGTTGTTTATCAACCCCCACCCTCAAACATAGGCATGGGTTTGTGAATGGGGTACCTAAGACTGATGCTACCAGTATGTTACACATATATGTGAAAAAATGACTGTTTGGTTGGAACCTAGTATTCAAACTCAGGTTTGGCACACGGGTACTATACTGGCAAGTCCTGTTACAACTTGCAGACCATGTGGCTTTATTTTTGCATTCCGTACACTGACATTTGTAGCCCAGGTATTGGCGGAGGATATGCAGCATGATTGTTAGCTGATAACTGGCAGAACTCAGATGGCAAGTCAATGCCAGTTGTTACCCATCTTGTAGGTTATGGATGTGCTATGTGTGATGTTACATTTGTAGGCTGGCCTGCCATGTACTTCCTCAGGGACATTCAATGATCTGTATTGTGATATGAGCTGTTACAAGTACAGTAGATGTATTGTCTGATTGACTTCTTGTGCCATTTCACACAATGCAGTTCCTAATGTAGATTATTTGCATTTGTCTTCACAGCTGCAAACATGACTCCAGACCAGGTCCATGAGTTTCAGCGGCGGGCCATGAGATACCAGCACATCCTGCTGGTGGAGTCGGGGTTCAGGAGGATGGCCCGTCGATATCGCCATGAACGGGCCTCCGGGGCATGGAGGGCCTTCCCACAGGGTGGCCCTACTTTGCCCACCATAGCCACCACCAGCACAACCACCACTTCAAGCCAGGTGGCCCCACCCACAGCTGGGACTGTTGTCCCTACATCTGCCGGACTTCCAGGCCCCAGCATTGCTACAGGTGCAGGACATCTCACTGGCCTTGGCTCCACACACACACAGACCTCCTCCAACAGTACCCAGACTTCCCCAGCTCCATCTGTTGACCCTGCAGCATTCCACAACATGGAAAGGAAGATGGACCGTGCGTTGAGCAAGTTAAGCCATCTGAGCCGGGATGTTCGCCACATTAACCGGCGTGTGAAGTCGATCAAGAGGACCCTCCGCAGGGCCAACCTCTAGACTTTTTTGATATGGACATGATTCCCTCCTCTCCCTCCTCTTTCCTTGTTCTTATACTTAGTGGGCTTAGGGGGCTTAGTGTTAGGTTAGTATAGGCTGTTAGATTAGTTAGTGTTAGTGGGTGGGGGTCCTGATTCTTTCTATTTTTACTTATTACGTGTGTGGGTGGGTGGGTGGCGGGTCTATGTTGGGGTTCTTGTGTGTTAAAAAAAATATATATATAAAAATAAAAAAAATTACAAAAAAATATATATTTGTTTAGTATATGATAGTATGTGTTTAGGTTAGTATGTCTTGTCCTCCATGTGTCCCGTCTCATAAGAGGGGTGGGGGTGGATGTTTAGAACGTTTCGTTACATGTGATAAGTAAGTTTAGCTTATTTTATTTAGGGACAGTTATGGGTAATGAGTAGTTAGGGTAGATTAGGGTAGGTAAGACTTTTCCCTCAGTTTCCTCTTCTGTGATTAGCATTTAATAAATATTTAGTTCACCCTTAACAGTATGGGGGTCATTCTGACCCTGGCGGTAATTACCGCCATGGCGGAGGTCGGCGGTAGCACCGCCAACAGGCTGGCGGTGCACCGCTGGGCATTCTGACCGCGGCGGTTCAGCCGCGGCCAGAAACGGAAAGTCGGCGGTGTCCCGCCGACTTTCCGCTGCCCTTGAGAATCCTCCATGGCGGCGGAGTACGCTCCGCCGCCATGGGGATTCTGACACCCCCTACCGCCATCCAGTTCCTGGCGGTTCTCCCGCCGGGAACAGGATGGCGGTAGGGGGTGCCGCGGGGCCCCTGGGGGCCCCTGCAGTGCCCATGCCAATGGCATGGGCACTGCAGGGGCCCCCGTAAGAGGGCCCCAAAAGGAATTTCAGTGTCTGCCTAGCAGACACTGAAATTCGCGACGGGTGCAACTGCACCCGTCGCACCTTCCCACACCGCCGGCTCAATTCTGAGCCGGCGTCCTCGTGGGAAGGGTGTTTCCCGCTGGGCTGGCGGGCGGACTTTAGGCGGTCGCCCGCCAGCCCAGTGGGAAAGCCAGAATGACCGCTGCGGTCTTTTGACCGCGGAGCGGTCTTTCGGCGGGAACCGCATGGCGGGCGGCGACCGCCGTCCCCCGCGGTCAGAATCACCCCCTATGTGTTAAATGGTACTTGATCCTGGGCTTGGAATCAGTGTACCTGAATGTTGTTCTATAACATTTGTGTCCTATGCTACAAACAAATCCCAACTGAGCTGTGAGATTGGCAGCTACCCCAGAGCTACCTTGCAAAGTTTCCACCCTTTGTTGCAACCACCGATCACAGTTAATATGGATCACAATGTGTTTCTGTTGATAAGTGTAGGAGGCTGGACTGGCTTGTAGTGAGTACCAAGGGGTACTTGCACCTTGCACCAGGCCCAGTTATCCCTTATTAGTGTATAGGGTGTCTAGCAGCTTAGGCTGATAGATAATGGTAGCTTAGCAGAGCAGCTTAGGCTGAACTAGGAGACGTGTGAAGCTACTACAGTACCACTTAGTGTCATATGCACAATATCATAAGAAAACACAATACACAGTTATACTAAAAATAAAGGTACTTTATTTTTATGACAATATGCCAAAGTATCTTAGAGTGTACCCTCAGTGAGAGGATAGGAAATATACACAAGATATATATACATAATAGCAAAAATATGCAGTATAGTCTTAGAAAACAGTGCAAACAATGTATAGTTACAATAGGATGCAATGGGGAAACATAGGGATAGGGGCAACACAAACCATATACTCCAAAAGTGGAATGCGAACCACGAATGGACCCCAAACCTATGTGACCTTGTAGAGGGTCGCTGGGACTATTAGAAAATAGTGAGAGTTAGAAAAATAACCCTCCCCAAGACCCTGAAAAGTGAGTGCGAAGTGCACTAAAGTTCCCCTAAGGACAAAATAGTCGTGTTAGAGGAATAATGCAGGAAAGACACAAACCAGCAATGCAACAACTGTGGATTTCCAATCTAGGGTACCTGTGGAACAAGGGGACCAAGTCCAAAAGTCACAAGCAAGTCGGAGATGGGCAGATGCCCAGGAAATGCCAGCTGCGGGTGCAAAGAAGCTTCGACTGGACAGAAGAAGCTGAGGTTTCTGCAGGAACGAAAAGGGCTAGAGACTTCCCCTTTGGTGGACGGATCCCTCTCGCCGTGGAGAGTCGTGCAGAAGTGTTTTCCCGCCGAAAGAACGCCAACAAGCCTTCCTAGTCGCAAATCGTGCGTTTGGCGTTTTTGGACGCTGCTGGGGCCCAGGAGGGACCAGGAGGTCGCAAATTGGACCTGCAGAGAGAGGGGACGTGGAGCAAGACAAAGAGCCCTCACTGAAGCAGGTAGCACCCGGAGAAGTGCCAGAAACAGGCACTACGAGGATGCGTGAAACGGTGCTCGCCGAAGTTGCACAAAGGAGTCCCACGTCGCCGGAGACCAACTTAGAAAGTCGTGCAATGCAGGTTAGAGTGCCGTGGACCCAGGCTTGGCTGTGCACAAAGGATTTCCGCCGGAAGTGCACAGGGGCCGGAGTAGCTGCAAAGTTGCGGTTCCCAGCAATGCAGCCCAGCGAGGTGAGGCAAGGACTTACCTCCACCAAACTTGGGCTGAAGAGTCACTGGACTGTGGGGGTCACTTGGACAGAGTCGCTGGATTCGAGGGACCTCGCTCGTCGTGCTGAGAGGAGACCCAAGGGACCGGTAATGCAGCTTTTTGGTGCCTGCGGTTGCAGGGGGAAGATTCCGTCGACCCACGGGAGATTTCTTCGGAGCTTCTGGTGCAGAGAGGAGGCAGGCTACCCCCACAGCATGCACAAGCAGGAAAACAGTAGAGAAGGCGGCAGGATCAGCGTTACAGAGTTGCAGTAGTCGTCTTTGCTACTATGTTGCAGGTTTGCAGGCTTCCAGCGCGGTCAGCGGTCGTTTCCTTATCAGAAGGTGAAGAGAGAGATGCAGAGGAACTCGGCTGAGCTCATGCATTCGTTATCTGAAGTTTCCCCAGAGACAGAGACCCTAAATAGCCAGAAAAGAGGGTTTGGCTACCTAGGAGAGAGGATAGGCTACTAACACCTGAAGGAGCCTATCAGCAGGAGTCTCTGACGTCACCTGGTGGCACTGGCCACTCAGAGCAGTCCAGTGTGCCAGCAGCACCTCTGTTTCCAAGATGGCAGAGGTCTGGAGCACACTGGAGGAGCTCTGGACACCTCCCAGGGGAGGTGCAGGTCAGGGGAGTGGTCACTCCCCTTTCCTTTGTCCAGTTTCGCACCAGAGCAGGGGCTAAGGGGTCCCTGAACCGGTGTAGACTGGCTTATGCAGAATTGGGCACATCTGTGCCCAACAAAGCATTTCCAGAGGCTGGGGGAGGCTACTCCTCCCCTGCCTTCACACCATTTTCCAAAGGGAGAGGGTGTCACACCCTCTCTCAGAGGAAGTTCTTTGTTCTGCCATCCTGGGCCAGGCCTGGCTGGACCCCAGGAGGGCAGCTGCCTGTCTGAGGGGTTAGCAGCAGCAGCAGCTGCAGTGAAACCCCAGGAAGAGCAGTTTGGCAGTACCAGGGTCTGTGCTACAGACCACTGGGATCATGGGATTGTGCCAACTATGCCAGGATGACATAGAGGGGGCAATTCCATGATCATAGACATGTTACATGGCCATATTCGGAGTTACCATTGTGAAGCTACATAGGTAGTGACCTATATGTAGTGCACGCGTGTAACGGTGTCCCCGCACTCACAAAGTTCAGGGAATTGGCTCTGAACAATGTGGGGGCACCTTGGCTAGTGCCAGGGTGCCCTCACACTAAGTAACTTTGCACCTAACCTTTACCAGGTAAAGGTTAGACATATAGGTGACTTATAAGTTACTTAAGTGCAGTGTAAAATGGCTGTGAAATAACGTGGACGTTATTTCACTCAGGCTGCAGTGGCAGGCCTGTGTACGAATTGTCAGAGCTCCCTATGGGTGGCAAAAGAAATGCTGCAGCCAATAGGGATCTCCTGGAACCCCAATACCCTGGGTACCTCAGTACCATATACTAGGGAATTATAAGGGTGTTCCAGTAAGCCAATGTAAATTGGTAAAAATGGTCACTAGCCTGTCAGTGACAATTTGGAAAGAAATGAGAGAGCATAACCACTGAGGTTCTGATTAGCAGAGCCTCAGTGAGACAGTTAGTCACTACACAGGTAACACATTCAGGCACACTTATGAGCACTGGGGCCCTGGGTTACCAGGGTCCCAGTGACACATACAACTAAAACAACATATATACAGTGAAAAATGGGGGTAACATGCCAGGCAAGATCGTACTTTCCTACACAACCCCCCCCCCAAACGAAGGACAATAAGACTAGCCATGACCTGATGAGTCTTCATTGTCTAAGTGGAAATATCTGGAGAGTCCATCTGCATTGGAGTGGCTACTCCCAGGTCTATGTTCCACTGTATAGTCCATTCCCTGTAGGGATATGGACCACCTCAACAATTTAGGATTTTCACCTTTCATTTGTTTTAGCCAAAGTAGAGGTTTGTGGTCTGTTTGAACAATGAAGTGAGTGCCAAACAGGTATGGCCTCAACTTCTTCAGAGCCCAGACCACAGCAAAGGCCTCCCTCTCAATGGCAGACCAACGCTTTTCTCTAGGGGTCAACCTTCTACTAATAAAAGCAACAGGTTGATCCTGGCCCTCAGAATTAAGTTGTGATAGGACTGCCCCTACTCCTAATTCAGATGCATCAGTTTGGACATAGAATTTTTTAGAGTAACAAGGGCTTTTCAGGACAGGTGCAGAGCACATGGCCTGCTTCAGCTCCTCAAAAGCTTTCTGACAGTTTGCTGTCCATAATACCTTTTTAGGCATTTTCTTGGATGTGAGGTCATTAAGAGGGGCTGCAATGGAGCCATAGTTCTTAATGAACCTCCTGTAATACCCAGTGAGGCCTAGGAAGGCTCTCACCTGAGTCTGAGTGGTAGGGGGAACCCAATCAATAATAGTTTGGATTTTCCCCTGAAGTGGTGCAATCTGTTCCCCACCAACAAGGTGTCCCAGATAAACCACCTTACCCTGCCCTATCTGGCACTTTGAAGCCTTGATAGTGAGGCCTGCCTTTTGCAGAGCCTCCAAAACTTTCCATAGGTGGACCAGGTGATCATCCCAGCTGGAGCTAAAGACAGCTAATCGTCCAAATATGCTGCACTGAAAGCTTCCAGCCCTTGCAGGACTGTGTTCACCAACCTCTGAAAAGTGGCAGGTGCATTTTTCAAACCAAAAGGCATTACAGTAAACTGGTAATGTCCTCCAATGGTAGAAAATGCAGTCTTAGGTTTAGCATCTTCTGACAATTTGATCTGCCAATACCCTGCAGTCAAATCAAAAGTGCTTAGATACTTGGCAGATGCCAGTGTATCTATGAGCTCATCTGCCCTGGGTATAGGGTGAGCATCAGTTTTGGTTACCAAGTTGAGACCTCTATAGTCTACACAAAACCGCATTTCCTTCTTTCCATCTTTAGAATTGGGTTTTGGTACCAGTACCACAGGAGAAGCCCATGGACTGTCAGAGTGCTCAACCACTCCTAGTTCCAACATTTTCTGAACTTCTTGCTTTATGCAGTCCCTGACATGGTCAGGCTGCCTATAGATCTTACTTTTGACAGGTAAACTGTCTCCAGTATCTATAGGGTGCTCACACCAAGAAGTGGTGCCTGGCACAGTAGAGAAGAGTTCTGAAAATTGTCCTAGGAGATTTATGCAATTATCTTTCTGCTCAGTAGTAAGACAATCAGCCAAAACTACACCTTCCACAAGAGCATCTTGTTCTGTGGAAGAGAAGAGATCAGGTAGAGGATCACTGTCTTCTTCCTGTCCCTCATCAGTTGCCATGAGCAGGGTGAGATCAGCCCTGTCATAGTAGGGTTTCAGGCGGTTGACATGGAGCACCCTAAGGGGACTCCTGGCAGTGCCTAAGTCAACCAAGTAGGTGACTTCACCCTTCTTTTCAACACTTGTGTGGGGTCCACTCCATTTATCTTGGAGTGCTCTTGGGGCCACAGGCTCCAAGACCCACACTTTCTGCCCTGGTTGGTACTGAACCAAAACAGCCTTCTGATCATGCCATTGCTTCTGGAGCTCTTGGCTGGCCTGAAGGTTTTTACTGGCCTTTTTCATGTACTCAGCCATCCTTGATCTGAGGCCAAGTACATAATCCACAATATCTTGCTTAGGAGCTTTTAAAGGTTGTTCCCAACCCTCCTTTACAAGTGTGAGTGGACCCCTAACAGGGTGTCCAAAAAGAAGTTCAAAGGGGCTGAAGCCCACTCCTTTCTGGGGTACCTCCCTGTAGGCAAAAAGGAGGCATGGTAGAAGGATATCCCATCTCCTGCGGAGTTTTTCAGGGAGACCCATAATCATGCCTTTGAGAGTTTTATTAAATCTCTCCACCAGTCCACCAGTCCATTTGTTTGTGGATGATAGGGTGTTGTGAACTTGTAAGTTACACCACACTCCTTCCACATGGCCTTTAAGTATGCAGACATGAAATTGCTTCCCCTGTCTGATACTACTTCCTTTGGGAAGCCCACCCTGGAAAATATTCCCAGGAGGGCCTTTGCCACTGCAGGTGCTATAGTGGTCCTTAAAGGAATAGCTTCAGGATATCTTGTGGCATGGTCCACTACCACTAAGATAAACCTATTGCCTGAAGCAGTAGGAGGGTCAAGGGGGCCAACTATGTCAACCCCTACCCTTTCAAAGGGAACCCCAACCACAGGCAGTGGGATAAGGGGTGCCTTTGGAGTGCCACCTGTCTTGCCACTGGCTTGACAGGTTTCACAGGACTTACAAAATTCCTTTGTGTCCTCAGACATCCTAGGCCAATGAAACAATGGAACCAATCTGTCCCAAGTTTTCATTTGACCCAGGTGCCCAGCTAGGGGAATGTCATGTGCCAGTGTTAGGAGGAACTTTCTGTACTCCTGAGGAATCACTAATCTCCTGGCAGCTCCAGGTTTAGGATCCCTATGCTCAGTGTACAAGAGGTTGTCCTCCCAGTAAACTCTGTGAGAGTCACTGACATCCCCATTAGCCTGTTTGACAGCTTGCTGTCTGAGACCCTCTAATGTGGGACAGGTTTGCTGTGCCACACTCAGCTCCTCTCTGGCAGGCCCCCCTTCACCCAAAAGCTCAGCAGTGTCTGCTTCCAGCTCCTCTGGTGTAGGTTCTGCACAGGGAGGGAATTCTTCTTCCTCAGAAGTAGAATCCACTGTAGAGGGAGGGATAGTAGGAAGTGGTTTGCTTCTACTAGCCCTAGCTTTAGGGAGCACTTGGTCCATTGTTCCAGGATCCAAGCTTCCCTGTCCTTTTTGCTTTTTGGCCTGAGCCCTTGTCAAAGCAAAAATATGCCCTGGGATGCCCAGCATTGCTGCATGGGCCTCCAACTCCACATCTGACCAAGCTGATGTCTCCAAATCATTCCCTAATAGACAGTCTACAGGTAAATCTGAAGCTACCACAACTTTCTTTGGACCAGTTACCCCCCCCCAGTTGAGATTTACAACAGCCATGGGGTGGCTTTGTGTTATGTTGTGAGCATCGGTTACTTGGTACTGGTGTCCAAGTATGTGTTGTTCAGGGTGCACCAGTTTCTCAATCACCATTGTGACACTGGCACCTGTGTCCCTGTAGGCCTGGACCTCAACACCATTTATTAGGGTTAGTTGCTTGTACTTCTCCAAGTTATGGGGGCAAGCAACCAAAGTGGCTAAATCAATAGCCCCTTCAGAGACTAAAGTAGCCTCTGTGGTCTCCCTAATCAGACCAACCCCAACTAAATTACCAAAAGTGAGCCCAGCTACTCCCTTGGATTGGCTATTAGTAGGTTTGCTCCCACCACCACTGCTATTAGTAGGGACACTAGGTGTAGCAGTAGGGGTTGTAGTGGTAGGAGCTGTGGTGCCTTTCTTTGGACAACTGGGATCTGTTGTCCAATGGCCTTTTATTTTACATAAATAGCACCATGGTTTCTTTTCCTTGTTCTGATTAAAGGAGGATTTGGACCCACCACCCCCACCAGAGTGTTTTTGTGGGCCTGATGAAGACTCATTTTTAGATTTGTCCCCACCCTTGTCAGAAGACTTACCATCCTTCTTTTTGTTGCCATCTTTGTCACCCCCTGTATGAACTTTTCTGTTCACTCTTGTTCTGACCCATTTGTCTGCCTTCTTTCCCAATTCTTGGGGAGAGGTCAGATCAGAGTCCACCAAGTACTGGTGCAACAAATCAGACACACAATTATTAAGAATATGCTCTCTCAGAATCAAGTTATACAGGCTGTCATAATCAGTAACTTTACTGCCATGTAACCACCCCTCCAAGGCCTTCACTGCCTGGTCAATTAAATCAACCCAGTCTTGTGAAGACTCCTTTTTGGTCTCTCTGAACTTTATCCTGTACTGTTCAGTGGTTAAGCCATAACCATCCAGGAGTGCATTCTTAAGAACTTGGAAATTATTAGCATCATTTTCTTTCACAGTAAGGAGCCTATCCCTACCTTTTCCACTAAATGATAGCCATAGGATAGCAGCCCACTGCCTTTGAGGGACATCCTGTACAACACAGGCCCTCTCAAGTGCAGCAAACCACTTGTTAATGTCATCCCCCTCCTTATAAGGGGGAACTATCTTGTGCAGATTCCTGGAATCATGCTCTTTTGCAGGATGACTATGGGGAATACTGCTGCTGCCACCATGGGTATCTAAACCCAACTTCTGTCTTTCCTTCTCTAATTCAAAAGACTGTCTATCCAAATCCAGCTGTTGCTTTTTAAGCTTCAGTCTGGTTTGTTCCACCCTCAACTTATTGAGTTCCCTCTCTAACATTCTGTCATCAGGGTTGGTGGGAGGGACATTTCTAGAAACAGAGCTATGATGGGAATGAACAGAAGGAGACCTGTCTCTTACAGAAGCCAACTTAACAGCTTGGTTTACAGAAACATTACTACCAGTATGGTGAGAAAAAATGCTTTTGCTATGATGTGAGACAACACTATTTATTTGGTGTGGCTCATCATCATTACCATCTATGCTAGATTGTCTAGTAATGGGCAGGCTAGGAAGTTTCTTTCCTAAATCTTTTCCTGGGGGAGTCCCTGAATCAGATTGGGAACTATTAGGTACTTTCTCAACAGATGGGGCACCTATGGCCTTATCCTGTTCTCTAAGCATGTTAAGTAACAGTTCCAAGGCAGGATTTTTCCCTACACTCAAACCTCTCTCTATACAGAGACTCCTTGCTCTTTTCCAGCTAAGGTTGTCATATGCAAGTTTGGACAGATCAACACTTTGGCCTGTGCCAGACATTTTTAGAGAGAGTTAAAGTGATAGAAAAAGAGAAAAAAGTTTTCAGAACTTTTTGAAAAGACAGAAAAAAACTTTTTAAACTTTTAAGAACTTTTTGAAAGTTTAGGAGTACTTTTCAGCACTTAGAAAAGAGTGAAAAGAGGAAATGCAAAACTTTTTGGCTATGTGTATATACACTGACCTTGTTTTGTATATTTTTCTCTTATGAAAAGTACAATGACAAGAGTGGTAAGTAGTCTCAAGCACTTATCCCACCACTGCACAACCAATGTAGGAGGCTGGACTGGCTTGTAGTGAGTACCAAGGGGTACTTGCACCTTGCACCAGGCCCAGTTATCCCTTATTAGTGTATAGGGTGTCTAGCAGCTTAGGCTGATAGATAATGGTAGCTTAGCAGAGCAGCTTAGGCTGAACTAGGAGACTTGTGAAGCTACTACAGTACCACTTAGTGTCATATGCACAATATCATAAGAAAACACAATACACAGTTATACTAAAAATAAAGGTACTTTATTTTTATGACAATATGCCAAAGTATCTTAGAGTGTACCCTCAGTGAGAGGATAGGAAATATACACAAGATATATATACATAATAGCAAAAATATGCAGTATAGTCTTAGAAAACAGTGCAAACAATGTATAGTTACAATAGGATGCAATGGGGAAACATAGGGATAGGGGCAACACAAACCATATACTCCAAAAGTGGAATGCGAACCACGAATGGACCCCAAACCTATGTGACCTTGTAGAGGGTCGCTGGGACTATTAGAAAATAGTGAGAGTTAGAAAAATAACCCTCCCCAAGACCCTGAAAAGTGAGTGCGAAGTGCACTAAAGTTCCCCTAAGGACAAAATAGTCGTGTTAGAGGAATAATGCAGGAAAGACACAAACCAGCAATGCAACAACTGTGGATTTCCAATCTAGGGTACCTGTGGAACAAGGGGACCAAGTCCAAAAGTCACAAGCAAGTCGGAGATGGGCAGATGCCCAGGAAATGCCAGCTGCGGGTGCAAAGAAGCTTCGACTGGACAGAAGAAGCTGAGGTTTCTGCAGGAACGAAAAGGGCTAGAGACTTCCCCTTTAGTGGACGGATCCCTCTCGCCGTGGAAAGTCGTGCAGAAGTGTTTTCCCGCCAAAAGAACGCCAACAAGCCTTGCTAGTCGCAAATCGTGCGTTTGGCGTTTTTGGACGCTGCTGGGGCCCAGGAGGGACCAGGAGGTCGCAAATTGGACCTGCATAGCGAGGGGACGTCGAGCAAGACAAAGAGCCCTCACTGAAGCAGGTAGCACCCGGAGAAGTGCCAGAAACAGGCACTACGAGGATGCGTGAAACGGTGCTCGCCGAAGTTGCACAAAGGAGTCCCACGTCGCCGGAGACCAACTTAGAAAGTCGTGCAATGCAGGTTAGAGTGCCGTGGACCCAGGCTTGGCTGTGCACAAAGGATTTCCGCCGGAAGTGCACAGGGGCCGGAGTAGCTGCAAAGTCGCGGTTCCCAGCAATGCAGCCCAGCGAGGTGAGGCAAGGACTTACCTCCACCAAACTTGGGCTGAAGAGTCACTGGACTGTGGGGGTCACTTGGACAGAGTCGCTGGATTCGAGGGACCTCGCTCGTCGTGCTGAGAGGAGACCCAAGGGACCGGTAATGCAGCTTTTTGGTGCCTGCGGTTGCAGGGGGAAGATTCCGTCGACCCACGGGAGATTTCTTCGGAGCTTCTGGTGCAGAGAGGAGGCAGGCTACCCCCACAGCATGCACAAGCAGGAAAACAGTCGAGAAGGCGGCAGGATCAGCGTTACAGAGTTGCAGTAGTCATCTTTGCTACTATGTTGCAGGTTTGCAGGCTTCCAGCGCGGTCAGCGGTCGTTTCCTTATCAGAAGGTGAAGAGAGAGATGCAGAGGAACTCGGCTGAGCTCATGCATTCGTTATCTGAAGTTTCCCCAGAGACAGAGACCCTAAATAGCCAGAAAAGAGGGTTTGGCTACCTAGGAGAGAGGATAGGCTACTAACACCTGAAGGAGCCTATCAGCAGGAGTCTATGACGTCACCTGGTGGCACTGGCCACTCAGAGCAGTCCAGTGTGCCAGCAGCACCTCTGTTTCCAAGATGGCAGAGGTCTGGAGCACACTGGAGGAGCTCTGGACACCTCCCAGGGGAGGTGCAGGTCAGGGGAGTGGTCACTCCCCTTTCCTTTGTCCAGTTTCGCGCCAGAGCAGGGGCTAAGGGGTCCCTGAACCGGTGTAGACTGGCTTATGCAGAATTGGGCACATCTGTGCCCAACAAAGCATTTCCAGAGGCTGGGGGAGGCTACTCCTCCCCTGCCTTCACACCATTTTCCAAAGGGAGAGGGTGTCACACCCTCTCTCAGAGGAAGTTCTTTGTTCTGCCATCCTGGGCCAGGCCTGGCTGGACCCCAGGAGGGCAGCTGCCTGTCTGAGGGGTTGGCAGCAGCTGCAGTGAAACCCCAGGAAGAGCAGTTTGGCAGTACCAGGGTCTGTGCTACAGACCACTGGGATCATGGGATTGTGCCAACTATGCCAGGATGACATAGAGGGGGCAATTCCATGATCATAGACATGTTACATGGCCATATTCGGAGTTACCATTGTGAAGCTACATATAGGTAGTGACCTATATGTAGTGCACGTGTGTAATGGTGTCCCCGCACTCACAAAGTTCAGGGAATTGGCTCTGAACAATGTGGGGGCACCTTGGCTAGTGCCAGGGTGCCCTCACACTAAGTAACTTTGCACCTAACCTTTACCAGGTAAAGGTTAGACATATAGGTGACTTATAAGTTACTTAAGTGCAGTGTAAAATGGCTGTGAAATAACGTGGACGTTATTTCACTCAGGCTGCAGTGGCAGGCCTGTGTAAGAATTGTCAGAGCTCCCTATGGGTGGCAAAAGAAATGCTGCAGCCCATAGGGATCTCCTGGAACCCCAATACCCTGGGTACCTCAGTACCATATACTAGGGAATTATAAGGGTGTTCCAGTAAGCCAATGTAAATTGGTAAAAATGGTCACTAGCCTATCAGTGACAATTTGGAAAGAAATGAGAGAGCATAACCACTGAGGTTCTGATTAGCAGAGCCTCAGTGAGACAGTTAGTCACTACACAGGTAACACATTCAGGCACACTTATGAGCACTGGGGCCCTGGGTTACCAGGGTCCCAGTGACACATACAACTAAAACAACATATATACAGTGAAAAATGGGGGTAACTTGCCAGGCAAGATGGTACTTTCCTACAATAAGTGTGTTTTCTACGTCACAAACAGTGCTTCCAGACTTGGTATTGGGGGAACAGTTTTAGGTCTGACTGCAGTGTGATGATCAAGGGCACCCTTATAAGATGAGTTCTCATAGGCACTCTTGTATTCTTGTCTTCATGACTCACATACGTCATTTGTGACACAGTTCAGCATGAGTACCTATTTGTATGTAAACTCAGACAGCTTCATTCATGCAGTTTTTGTAGTGGTTGCTTAGATTAGTGTGCACTGTTATATGTGTTAGTATTGCATGGTGACAACATTTTGCTGCCACTATTTTATGATTTAGATATCCCTTGAGGAAGCATTATTCTGTCCAACAAGGCATGATGGTGTATGGTTTCTCACTTCATCAGATATGTCCCTCAGGATGGGCAGAGTATGATGCAATCATGGGCACTGTGGAGATTTATCTGACTACATAATATCAGGACAGTTGTATTGACAAGCTACGTAATTTGACAGTAGGCACATTTCAGTTATCTACTGCACAGTTGATATGTCACATTACCCAGAGACAGATTTGTTGTGTAAGTGCTATTTATTGAAAAGTGCTGTAGTGCTATCTGTACATTGTCCATGATTGTGAGTCCATTAGAGTGACATCTTACATTGTGATCCTACACAAGGGGTTACGGAAATGCTTTTGACATGCTGGGGTGATGTTTCAGACAGTGCAGAGGGACAGGATTTGCCAATGAGTAAGAAAGAGACAATCACTGTGCAGGCTGACAAGATATACAGTGGTAAGCAGAACAGTCATTAAGTAGAATTGTTTTAAGACTGGCATGTTACAAAGTCAGGACCTTGGTAATTGTTGGCCATGTGGCAGGGACTAGTGCTTCCGGGTACTTTTCCGTGTGAAGGTGATCTGTTCCATGTCTTCTTCTTCTGATGTGTGTGTTGCCTCCTCTGTTCTTGGTGGTGGTGGTTGTGAAGGGGCAACACACACCTCAGTGGTAGAAGACGTGGAGTCAGACATCCCGGTCGCTGCTACCTGTGAAGGTCTTAAGGGCAGTACTGCAGCAAGGAGGATCTGCTGATTCTTAAGAATAGCGGCCACATCACGATGGTAGGCAGCCAGGTCGGCCCTGAGGGGTTCAATGTTGCATTCGTGCACGCGTTGACAAGATTGCTGTTGTAGGTGTTGGGTCAACTGTATTACAGCTGTGCTGATTTCCTTCTGGGTTTTGTGCTGTTCCTGCAAGATAGATGTTAGGGCTTGCATAGCTGCTGCCTGATCTGCAGATGACATCTTGCACCTACGCACCCCCTCTAGGCTGGCTGCCATAGTTTGCATCCCCACCCGCACCTCCTTGGCCAGCTCCCGCTGTACCCCAACTACAGTTATCTCAAAGCTGGTGCCTGTGTCGTCTGAGTCCTCTGCTGTGTTGGAGCTGGCAGGTCTTACAATTGGGGTGGTGGGTGGATCCTCTGCGATGGCTGCTTGTTCTGTGCTCCTCCTTGTGACTGAAGGTGAGATCTGGAGGGTTTCAAGGACCTTTTGGATGGTCTCCTGGGGAATGTTTATCAGCTCGTCATCCATGTCATCAGGGTAATCTGGGACAGGCATATCCGCAGGAGATCCATCTTCCTCTACAATGAAACGGGGTACAATTAGTGTGTCTGTGTAATGGCATTAGTGATGTGACATGCCTGCCTTGTGATGATTTCACATTGTGATCTTGTTTCGTGTTTATTGCTCCAGTCTTTCAGATGGGCATTCTCCTAGGCCTATGGCCCACCTGCATGTCACATGTATGTTATTAAGTTATTAGGCTTGTCGGCATCATCTCTTCTAGGTGTTGGTTTTGGCCAAATAGTGAATTGCCACCTTCTTGTCCTACTCAACCCTCCGTCTACATCCATTCTCATGGTGAAACCTTTCACTGGCTGTGGGGGTTCTGATGGCACTAGCAGCACACTTAACAATCTGGACCTGCCCCAGTCTCTGATCTTTCACATCCACTTGAATGTAGTTGACATGTAGCATATCCTATGCATAGCAATGTAAGGGCACAATACAGATGTTGGCACTGGTAATGTATACAGCTGATGTTGCGAATGTGTGGTACATTGGATTGCCCTGATAATCGTATCAGTGTCCCATTTCCTCCTCTCACTGTGCAGGTGTATGTCAGTGACTAGTTACATGTGTCCCCCCCTCAATGCTGTTGTCTGAGCAGTATAACATTTGGGATGTTACATTGTGTCCCAGGCACAGGATGGACCTTGACATATGCAGCATGGGTATGTCCTTAGTGCTGAGTAGCTCCTATTGTTGTTACATTGGCTGATGTTTGCAACAACTATGGGCATTGACATTTGACAGTACTGGGGCCTTTGTCTTTTTTCAGGGGATTGTTGAAGTTGTCCTCCTCAACCGTCTAATTTGAGTGTGTATGATCCATAGGGAGGTTACTGCCATTGGCTACTTGAGCTGCACACAGAGCGAAGGTGGTAGTGGCAACTGTTGTTACAGTTACATTCCAGTTGTCGGTATGGCTAGAGGTTGTTAATAGGACCCTAGTTAATGTGGGGGGTATGGTGGCTGACGTGTGCCGGGATGTCAGTTTGATGTTGTACCCTTCCCTCCTGGCGTGGCTTTCCCTTTGCTCCATCGTTGGCATGGCAGCATGCCCCCATGGGACTGTTGTTGGTGTAGTGTAATGGTGTGCCCCAGCTTCTGTCTGTGCAGGCCATGCCCCCATGCTGTGTCCCTTTACCCATGCCACTCCATGTATATGATGACTTACATGCAATGTGTAGTAGGTATCCCCCCCCCAGTTGCAGGTGACATTAATGCATTTCAATTCCCCATGCGACTTACCCTGCATGTGCGTTGTCTCCTGGTAGTCTGCGCTGTCCTGTCCTTGAATCCCTGTGATGATCTCCTCAGGGATGACGACTGCGACCATCTCCTCCATGTGGTCCAGGGCCTCCTGGTGTGCTGGACTCCCACCTCCAGTCTGCAGTGCTGCCTTCCTGTTCCTGGCCATCTTTTCCTTGGTCCTGCGCTTGCAGTCATGCCAGCGTTTCTTGCACTCGATGACTGTTCTGCATACTTCTGCCACACTGTTGATCTTGTCAACAATTTGTTAACATTTAGCCTCTCTCCTACTAATTGGCAATTTTGAGGTGACAAACAGTTGGTGCTGATTTCCGTCACCTCTTTAACCAGAATTTCCTGCTCCTCTGCACTGAAGCAACACTTTCTTTTCTTCTTATAAGTGTCCTGGTTCTTGTGTGGGTCCTCCTGGCTGGTTCCTGGTCTGTTGTCATCTTCCTGTGGTCTGTTGTGGCATCTGGGATCCATTTTGGCTCTCCTCTGGTGAAATGGCAGTTTTCGCGTTTTTTTTTTACGCTATTGCGTCAAACAACGGCGCATATCTGGTTTGCGGGGTCGTAAATTGACCCACAGTCATTTCTGCCACGTTAGCGTCGTTTTGCTTTACGACTTGACGCTGCGTTGTGCGTCAAAATAAATGACTCTCACCTGTGGTTTGTGCCGCCATGCAGCAAAGTATAAATTTGACGCCCGCACGGCGCACCCAAATGGCGTTAGCTGGCGGTATTATTTTTGACGCAAAACTGCGCCAGCGCAGTTTTGCGTCAAAAAGTATAAATATGGCCCACAGTGTCTAATTAATTTTTTCATGTTCTGAAAGGCCATTTGAGGATTCTACCCACACTTTAACACCAGGGTTTCTGTCAGTTGAACCAAAACCTCCCTCCCCAAGTACAGTAAGAAGGGCTGCGGCAGTCCCCTTCCTCACCAATCCTACACTGGAATTATGACAAATTCGACAATTCTGCCTCAAATTTGTGTGAATAAATTAGCTTCTCCCCTATTTGGCAGAATAGCTTTGATTTCTCCTTGGTAATCTGCATCAATCACTCCCCCTAAAATCTGAATGCCTTTGAGGGCCAACCCAGATCTGGGAGCAATCAATCCGAAATGCTCCGGTGCTATGTCTCGTGGTTTCAGTATGTAAGCTTGTAAAGCATGAAAGTCAAGACCTGCAGATCAAGGTTTGGCTCTGTAAGGAGTTAAGGCTCGAGGTTTTATTTCCCGGTACGTGATGGTGTTGGTGGCCACATGTGGTTGTATTTGCAAAGGTGGAGTTAACATTTGCATCAGGGGTCTTTCTGTATTTGTTAATGTCTGTTATTCAGAATCTGGAGGGCTTCATTTAATTTAAATGCTCTCTCCAGTTTTTCAAAGTTCCATCAGATAATTTTCGCAATTGAGCTTTCATTAAGCCATTCATTCTCTCAATCAGTCCTGAGGCTTGAGGATAATAATGAATATGATATATCCCCTCAATATTATGCAGAGAACAGTAGTCCTGCACCAATTTACCTTTGAAGTGTAACCCATTGTCATTCTGGACCTGGAGTGGTACTCCATAGTATTAGATCAACAAGTCCAAAGTTCTGATAGTATTGTGCTGAGTAGCACGTTTGTAAGGGACAGCAATCAGGTACGCAGAGTAAATGTCCACTACGGTGCAGGTGTATTGACACCCGCGATGAATCGGTAGTGGTCCAATGTAATCAGTTTGCCATATCTGTCCTGGTAACTTTCCTCTCCCCAATTAACCTTTGACTGTTGGCAGGACAGATCTCTGTTGTGTGTGCTGACAAATAGGACATTGCAAAATCACAGTTTTGATCAAATCTAGGAGGATGTGCATCCCTATAATCTCTTACCACCTGTAAGTGACTTTTTCTCCCAGGTGTCCACATTTTTAGTGCGCCCATTTAGCCATCCCCACCAAGTCAGAATCCTGTGTTGCCACTTCTGCCTCTGAAATGTTGGCTTTGTCGTCTGCAAGGGAATTAAACCAGTGTTCTAGTGAGTCAATGAGACAATGACCATCCATGTGACTGTGCTTTGTTCTAGCATTTCCTAAATTGCTTGCGACTACTCTTTGCCCCACACTTCCTTTGAATGGAAAAACCACTTATGTGCATGCCATGTGGGAAGCCAGGTGGCTAACCCATTGGCACTGGACCAAGAATCAGTATAAATATGACAAGTCCCACACAGCTCTTGCTTTAGAGCCTGATACACAGTGTACAACTCTGCATATTGGCTACTTTTCCCTTCTCCTGTGGTGGCCAACAACTGTTTGATAACTGGATAATATGACACCGCTTTCCAATGTCTTTTTGTACCCGCGTATTTGGATGAACCATCAGTAACCCGTACATGCTTCCTATCTTCAGGGGACAAGGATTCAAATGGCGCACCCCATCTCACTGGTGACACTTTTACCTGTGGTACCTCCTCCTCATCCTGTAAAGGGGCTTGTGACACCTGTTCATATAGGGCTGCAGTGCTTGCTGGTCCTACTTGAGCCCTGTCTTGTATGTACCATTTCCAGCATATGATACTAGCCTCTTGTGCATGTCCTATATGGTGAACTCATCACCCACTGCATGATTGGTATTTCAGGTCTCAGAATGACATTATGACCTAGTGTTATTTGCTCAGTATCCACTAGAGCCCAATAACAGGCCAAAAGCTGTTTTTCAAAAGGAGTATAGCGTTCCCTAGAGTCAGGTAGTTTTCTAGTCCAAAACTCCAATTTGCATATTGCCCCTGAACCGTTACATGTAACTCAGTGTCTCCCTCCTACACTGGCCACAAGTCTAAAGCCTGTTGAATTGCTTCCTTTGCCAAATCAAAAGCACAATGCTGCTCTTCACCCCATTCAAACTTATGTTTCTTCCTTGTCACTTTGTACAGAGGGGCCAAAATCTAACTCAAATGAGGGGTGTGATGTCTCCAAAAACCAAACAATCCAATAAATCTCTGTGTCTCCTGCTTAGTGCGGGGTGTGGCAAACTAGAGAATCTTTTGCTTCACTTACGGTAACACCTCTCTGTGACCCTGATTCCACTGAATGCCTAAAAAGTTCACATTTTGAGATTGTCCTTGTGTGTTATCTGTGTTAATCATCTACCCATTACTCTGCAAGAGTGCCACCACTCTCTCCAACTGAATCTGCATCTGTTCTTCTGTCTCTCCCTAAATCATCACATCATCAATGTAATGGGTCAATTGCACACCTGAAATGGCAGATACTCCATCCAGGTGCTCTGCCACCAGCCGGTGACAGATAGTGGGACTATGTATGTACCCTTGTGGCAAAGATAACATGCAAAACTGTCTTCCATAGTGTGAAAATGAAAATTGTTCTTGACATTCTGGTGCCAAGTGTACATAGAAGAACGCGTTGGTAATATCGATGGTGGCATACCATGTCCCTGTATGTTTCTGTATTCGTTCGATCAAAGTGATGGTGTCTGGGACCGCGGCTGTCAAAGGGGCGTATGTTTATTCAGCTCCCGGTAATTAATTGTCATTCTGTACAGCCCGTCAGGTCGTTTAACCAGCCAGAGGGGATTGCTCCATTCAGTAGTAGTTGGAGCTATCCCACAAGCCTCAATCATGTCTTTTATGGTTTCACTTATTTCATCATGCCCTCCAGGAATGTGGTACTGTTTCAAATTAATTACTTTAGTTGCCAGGTGCACCTTCATTGGGTGGATTTATAAATGACCCACTCTCATGGCTGCCACTGAAATGTATCTTTTTGTTCTAAACTGATAACGACCATCATCCAGATACAAAGTCATTTCTTTCAAAATATCAATTCCCAGTATGTATTCCAAAAGAGGAACATTCAGCACAGTATATTCTCTTTTTACTGTTCTCCCTATTTTCATTTGTGATGTCGTGTGCACAGCGAGGGTCTGCCTGCCCCCCAACTCTGTGATGGTATAATGCGGTCTGTTAAACTTCCTAGGGTTTCCATAAATCAAAGAGACCTCCACCGCAGTGTCAACTAGGTTATGAACTTTTTGCACGGTGTTGTGTTTCCAATGTATTTTTAAATCAACATGAGGTCTGTTATCTCGTCGAGCCCCACTTCGTACCAGAGCTTAGCTAGTTTCCTAGTCTTATTTAAACCTGTCGACTTTTGCCCAAGTTGGGTCTGGATATACGCTTTCATATTTGCGAGCAGGCTCGCCCCTGTCCCTGTTCTCAAAAGGTAACCAGTCACTGTCCAGGTTTTCCTCTCTCATGAGGAAACATTTCTCTCCCTTTTTTTTCCTTCCACTGATAACTGTCACTGGCTCTGCACTTCACGCTTGTTATCTTGCTTGTTTACCTTCCTACTGCCTTCCTTACGATCCAAACCGCTTTTATAGTACATCTCCCACAAGCTTTTGGTATCTATCCCATCAATCTGCTCTTTCTTGACACCATCTTTTAGTAACGCCATAAACATGCCTCTCCTGTACACTCTGTTGTTATCTGTGCGACCCTCAGACCTGGAAGATCTCTCGGGTTTATCCCAAATTCCTAATTCACCTAACTCTTTGACTGCCTCTAGTACATCTTTCAAAGCCTGGCCTGTCTGATTGATTAATAGAGTCATAATTACTTGCTTATAGGGCAGGTGGAGAAAGGCAAATTATTTTGTTTCTTATTGGCACAGTGGGCAGTCCATCTAACAATTAGTGTGCATTGCCCAAGAAAATGGCAGATTTCATTTTCTCCTCCTTAATTCTTTTCATTGCATCTCGTAAGGTATACCAGGGTTTCTCATTGGGAGGTCACTCTGAATTAGTGGGGTACTTCAGATTACATCCATCAACAACTATATGTAACAAAATGGTCCGGTGTTGTCCTTGAAAACCCTGAACTGTTCCTGTATTACTGGGTTGTAACAAAGTACAGAGCTTGCGAGAGTCCCCAGGCCCATATTTATACTTTTTGACGCTAAACTGCGCTAACGCAGTTTAGCGTAAAAAAGTTTTGCGCCGGCTAACGCCATTCTGAAGCGCCATGCGGGCGCCGTATTTATTGAATGGCGTTAGCCGGCGCAAGCAGACCGGCGCTGCCTGGTGTGCGCGAGAAAAACCACGTACACCAGGCAGCGCCGGCGTAGGGGGAAAATGGCGCATGGGCGTCTTAAAATGGGGCAAGTCAGGTTACGTCGAAAAAATCGTCGTAACCCGACTTGCGCCATTTATTTTCGACGCCCATCCCCCATCAACATGACTCCTATCATTGTAAAGATAGGAGTCATGCCCCCTTGCCCAATGGCCATGCCCAGGGGACTTCTGTCCCCTGGGCATGGTCATTGGGCATAGTGGCATGTAGGGGGGCACAAATCAGGCCCCCCTATGCCCAAAAAAATTATTTAAAAAAAATAAAAAAATACTTACCTGAATGTCCCTGGGGTGGGTCCCTCCAGCCTTGGGTGTCCTCCTGGGGTGGGCAAGGGTGGCAGGGGGGGTCCCTGGGGGCAGGGGAGGGCACTCTGGGCTCATTTTGAGCCCACTTGTCCCTTAACGCCATGCCTGACCCAGGCGTTAAAAAGCGGCGCAAATGCGCCGTTTTTAGCCACGCCCACTCCCGGGCGTCTCTTTTGCCCGGGAGTATAAATACCACGTAAAGGCCTGGGAGTCATTTTTTAGACGGGAACGCCTCCCTTGCATATCATTAACGCAAGGAAGGGGTTCACGCTAAAAAATGACGCACATTCCGGGAACTTTGGCGCTATTCGCCTCTAACGCCATAGTATAAATATGGCGTTAGTTGGCGTTAGTTTAGCGTCGAATTTGCGTCGAAAAAAACGACGCAAATTCGGCGCAAACGGAGTATAAATACGGCCCCCAGTATCTAACATAACACAAGATGTGCCGGTTTCAAACAACCTCACGACCCAAGCAAGTAGGGACTCCCCTGTTCTCTGTTTAAATCGATCCATAATGTAATTTACTTCTTGCTGAGCGTAATCTTCTAGAGCATGTTGTACAACTCCTGCCGGATCTTGTGGTGTGTTCTGCAATTTTCATCTAAATATTGGCTGTGCACACACTACATTCTGCTCTTCTAGGTCCCCCTGTCCCTGGCCTTTTTTACTCTCCTCATCACTTGAGTTTGAAAGATCACTGCTGGCCCAAATGTTAGTATCCCAAGACGAATCTGGGCACCAGTCCAAACCAGCATTAGTGATGACTAAATTAACCTTTTTCTGATTTATCCTTCCTCTACGTTTATGATATTTGTTTTGAGCAACTTTGATTGCAGTCCGATCTGCGATGGTTTGATATGTGTCTGCCTTACTTTTCTGAAGCAAGACAAAACATCTGCCAGTTCTGCTTCATTCAGACATTCATCCCAGCTCTCTGATAAACCAGCGACATGTGAAAATTCATTAGTTAATAATATTAGTGTTTTGCTTTACTGCCGACAGAGCCAAAATACGCACATTGAGAGGAGTCAAAAAGAATCTCTGTCATGCATTTCTTGGTCTAAAGAAGACATTTATTATATCTCTTTGCAAGTCTTGTGAAGGAAGGTCAGTATTACCGAAAGTGCACCTTCAAAATGTGTAAAGATAAAGTGAGAACATGTACAAAGAATCTTCAATCTATAAACATCAAATATATACATGCAAATATACAAACACCTATATTGATATACACAGTCACACACAATGCAAAGCAAATAATTAATAGAAATGCATCACTGCATCACCATGGGGCCTATCTGGTGTTTCATCCTTCTCCTGCCAGCAAGAAGTATTAAAACATGCTGGCTATTTTAGGTCAAGGTTGAAAGAAACAGGCTGGAACTCGCCAGTTTCTCAAGGTGTCTCTCCCAAACCTAAGCCATTCCCTGCTGTACCATAAGCATCATTCTAGTACATCCTTATCTTGCTGACTGGCTGATTCCTCCACGTAATGTCCTAGCCCTTTTGGTGAGAAAAGAACAGGCAGACACATAGAATAGAAAACACGTTGCATAACATGTTTTGTACGGAACGATAATTGCACTTTTAACGTGGCGGTGAAGCTAAGTGCAGGAAAGTACCATCTTGCGTGGCATGTTACCCCCATATTTCACTGTATGTATGTTGTTTTAGCCCTTGTGTCACTGGGATCCTGCAAGGGAGGGCCCCAGTGCTCATAGTATGTGCCCTGTATGTGTTCCCTAACTGTATCACTGAGGCTCTGCTAACCAGAACCTCAGTGTTTATGCTCTCTCTGCTTTCTGAATTTGTCACTGCAGGCTAGTGACTAAATTTACCAATTCTCATTGGCACACTGGTGCACTCATATAATTCCCTTGTATATGGTACTGAGGTACCCAGGGTATTGGGGTTCCAGGAGATCCCTATGGGCTGCAGCATTTCTTTTGCCACCCATAGGGAGCTCAGACAATTCTTACACAGGCCCGCCACTGCAGCCTGAGTGAAATAATGTCCACGTTATTTCACAGCCATTTTTCACTGCACATAAGTAACTTATAAGTCACCTATATGTCTAACCTTCACTTAGTGAAGGTTGGGTCCCAAGTTACTTAGTGTGTGGGCACCCTGGCACTAGCCAAGGTGACCCCACATCGTTCAGGGCAAATTCCCCGGACTTTGTGAGTGCGGGGACACCATTAAACGCGTGCACTATATATAGGTCACTACTTATGTATAGCGTCACAATGGTAACTCCGAACATGGTCATGTAACATGTCTATGATCATGGAATTGTCACCCCAATGCCATTCTGGTATTGGGGGGACAATTCCATGATCCCCCGGGGCTCTAGCACAGAACCCAGGTACTGCCAAACTGCCTTTCTGGGGTTTCCACTGCAGCTGCTGCCAACCCCGCAGACAGGATTCTGCCCAGGAAGGCAGAACAAAGGATTTCCCTTTGGAAATAGGTGTGAAGGGCTGGGGAGGAGTAGCCTCCCCCACCCTCTGGAAATGCTTTGATGGGCACAGATGGTGTCCATCTCTGCATAAGCCAGTCTACACCGGTACAGGGATCACCCAGCCCTGCTCTGGCGCGAAACTGGACAAAGGAAAGAGGAGTGACCACTCCCCTGACCAGTACCTCCCAGGGGAGGTGCCCAGAGCTCCTCCAGTGTGTCCCAGACCTCTGCCATCTTGGAAATAGAGGTGTTGGGGCCACACTGGACTGCTCTGAGTGGCCAGTGCCAGCAGGTGACGTCAGAGACCCCCTCTGATAGGCTCTTACCTTTCTTGGTAGCCAATCCTCCTTTCTTGTTAGCCAAACCTCCTTTTCTGGCTATTTAGGGTCTCTGATTTGGGGAATTCTTCAGATAACGAATGCAAGAGCTCACCAGAGTTGCTATGCATCTCCCTCTTTGACTTCTACCAAGGAACGACAGCTGACTGCTCCAGGACACCTGCAGAACCACAACAAAGTAGCAAGACGACCACCAGCAACATTGTAGTGCCTCATCCTGCTGGCTTTCTCAACTGTTTCCTGGTTGTGCATGCTCTGGGGGTCACTTGCCTTCACCCTGCACCAGAAGCACAGAAGAAATCTCCTGTGGATCGACGTAATCTTCCCCCTGCTAACGCAGGCACCAAAAGACTGCATCACCGGTCCTCTGGGTCCCCTCTCATCCTGATGAGCCTGGTCCCTGGAACACAGGAACTCTATCCAAGTGACTCCCACAGTCCAGTGATCCTTCAGTCCAAGTTTGGTGGAGGTAAGTCCTTGCCTCCCCACACTAGACTGCAAACCTGTGTACTGCGTGATTTGCAGATGCTCTGGCTCCTGTGCACTCTTCCAGGATTTCCTTCGTGAACAGCGTAGCCTGGGTCCCCAGCACTCCGTCCTGCAGTGCTCAACCCTCTGAGTTGGCCTCCGACGTCGTGGGACTCTCTTTTGTAACTCTGCGTGGACTCCGGTTCACAAATCTTCCAAGTGCCTGTTTGGGTACTTCTGTGGGTGCTGCCTGCTTCTGTGGGGGCTCTCTGAGTTGCTGAGCACCCCCTCTGTCTCCTCCTCCAAGGGGCAACATCCTGGTCCTTCCTGGTCCACAGCAGCACCCAAAAACCTCTACTGCCACCCTTGAAGCTAGTAAGGCTTGTTTGCAGCATTTCTGCGTGGGAACACTTCTGCAACCTTCATCGTGAAGTGGGACATGTTCCATCCAAAGCAGAAGTTCCTAGTCCTCTTCGTTCTTGCAGAATTCCAAGCTTCTTCCATCTGGAGGCAGCTTCCTTGCACCTTCATCCGGGGTTTCCTGGGCTCCTGCCCCCCCCGGACACTGTCGCGACTATTGGACTTGGTCCTCTTGCTTTGCAGGTCCTCAGGTCCAGGAATCCGTTTTCAGTGCACTGCTGGTGTTTGTTGTTCTTGCAGAATCCCCCTATCACGACTATTGTGTCCTTTTGGGGTAGTAGGTGTACTTTACTCCTACTTTTCAGGGTCTTGGGGTGGGGTATCTTGGACACTCTGACTGTTTTCTTACAGTCCCAGCGACCGTCTACAAGCTCCCATAGGTCTGGGGTCCATTCGTGATTCGCATTCCACTTTTGGAGTATATGGTTTGTGTTGCCCCATGGCCTGTGTTCACCTATTGCAACCTATTGTAATTCTACAATGTTTGCATTACTTTTCTGACTCTTACTTACCTGTTTTGGGTTTGTGTACATATAACTTGTGTATATTACTTACCTTCTTACTGAGGGTACTCACTGAGATACTTGTGGCATATTGTCATAAAAATAAAGTACCTTTATTTTTAGTAACTCTGTGTGTGTGGTGTTTTCTTATGATATTGTGCATATGATATAAGTGGTATAGTAGGAGCTTTGCATGTCTCCTAGTTCAGCCTAAGCTGCTTTTGCCATAGCTACCTTCTATCAGCCTAAGCTGCTAGAAACACCTCTATTCTACTAATAAGGGATAACTGGACCCGGCACAAGGTGTAAGTACCTTTGGTACCCACTACAAGCCAGGCCAGCCTCCAACACTAAGGCTAAGCTGAATACAAAATGGAGTCTGTAACTTATGACTGCTAAAGTGACGGTGGACAGCTAAGCCAAGTGCAAAGTGGTGCAACACGGAGTCAGTGGTCAAAACACAAATATCACTACAGACTTCACCACTA
The DNA here is from genome assembly GCF_031143425.1 of Pleurodeles waltl. Classification (NCBI taxonomy): domain Eukaryota; kingdom Metazoa; phylum Chordata; class Amphibia; order Caudata; family Salamandridae; genus Pleurodeles; species Pleurodeles waltl. The sequence continues at coordinate 706,717,846 of NC_090448.1, forward strand.
CAACCTGTTCCGGCAACTGTAATGCATCCAGGAGGTTTCTCACTTGTTCGCCATTACTGATCAGAGATCCAGAGGATGTCATAAACCTCCTCTGGGACCATACTAGTCCGAAGTCATGAAAGACACCAAAGCCGTAGTGACTATCGGCAAAGATTGTCACTTTCAATTGATCAGAGGCACAGCATGCTCTAGTAAGAGCAATCAATTCAGCCACTTGTGCATAGAATACTCTTTGAAGCAAGGAGGCTTCAACAACTTCCTAAAGGCTACACACAGAATAAGCCACTCTCAGGCTTCCTCCACTGTCTCGTAAACATGAAAGATCAACATAAAGGACAAAGTCATATTCGGACAATGGCTCATCTCGTATGTCTGGTTTCGGCTTGGTGCAAAATTCAGTGACGTTGAAACAATCATGGCCCACTTTCATCACTTTCATGACCAAGTACAGGTAGCAAGGTAGAAGGAATTGAAACACTACAGTGTTTGATGGTCACATTTTGGCAGCCAGTATGACATATTCATATTTAGTGAGGTGGCTGCTTGTCAGGTGCTGGGTTCTAGTTCTGGTCAACATGCACAGTTAAAGGGTGATCCATAGCTATATTTTCACATCTCTCAGTACTGATGCTGACAGTTGCTACAGCTTTAAGGCAACCAGGCAGCACAGAAGCTACATGATCTAATGTAGGTGAGAAATAGGCCCCAGGTCTCTTGGCATTTCCATGGGTTTGTCTAAGCACTGAGAGAGCACAGTCCTCCCTCTCACTGCTAAAAAGTGCAAATTACTTGTTATAATTAGGCATTCCTAGTGCTGGGGCTTGATACTTTTCCTCAGCTCTAGGAAGGCAATGAGACAATCAATGTCCCATGGTATCGGATCAAACACATCCTTGTATGTCTTACTCTGCAAAGGCTTGGCCACTAGGGAAAAGTTGGGTATCCACTGACAACAGTAGCCCATCAATTCACAGCAAGATCCTGACATCTCTGTGCATTGTTGGCAGACTTATTCTCAAAATGGCTGAAATTCTTTCTTGTGTCACCTTCCTTGCTCCTTTCTCAATGTGCTGTTCAAGTCATTCAACTTCTTTCTGACAATATTGCAACTTTCCTGGGAATAATTTGTGTTAGTTCTCAGACAGCTGGTTCAATAGCCTAACATTGTCCTGTCTCAAAGCTTCCTGAGTATTTAACGCTACCAATAAGTCGTTGATATATTGTATCAGACATGAATTACATAAGACATGACCAAGGAGTCCAGATTTTTCTTAAGAATCTGATTAAAAATAGAAGGACTCTCAGTATACCCTTGCGGGACTTGGCACGAGGAGTTTCCTGTCCTTATGTAACGGTATCAAGAAAAAGGCTTGGCACAAATCGATAACAGTGAACCACTCATCCTCACATGGAATCTGAAACATTATCACAGCTGGATTTGGTACCACAGGCCACAAGGAATAACAATGTTCTTTACTTTTCACAAATCTTGCACAATCCTGTACTTCCCACTCGTTTTTTGTAAATCCATAATGGAAAAGTTACGACTGCCCATTATTTCCTTCAGCATTCCCTGTTGAATCATTCACTCAATTACGTGAGTTATCACAGTAATTAGCTCAGGTGTCAGATTGTATTGTGGTGTTCTCGGGAACTCAGTATTTAGTTTAATTGACATTCGGGTAGGCTCAACACATTTAATCAGTCCAATATCCTTTCCTGAATAATCCCAATCTTTGGATTTAACTGTCTCTTTCAAATCTGGAGGTAAACCATCAATTGTCAACATGACCCATTATTAGTCAATTTAAAAGCGACGTCCTCATTGTGTGTTTGCATCTCTATGCCTGCCGGCATGAAAAATATGAGAAAGGTTAATTTGAAGAATAAATCCCTTCCTAAGAGGTTCAAGGGGGTTGGACTCACATATCACAAACTTATGTTTATTCTTAAATTACCCTATTTGCACTGAAATTGTGCAGTTTCCTGAGTCATTGTTTATTTGTTTGCTACACTTACAACTTTGACTGTTTTTCCCAAGAGCAGTAGGTTTGGGACTACTGTTCTTAAAGTGGAATGGGTGGCACCAGTGTCAACCAAAAATGACAAAGGGCAGCTATTTACTTCACTATATATGAATGATCCGCTCTGCTCTACCTCCAAGACTGCACCAAACTTGCAGTGTTCCTCCCCTCTCAGGCACCATCAGGCTGACTGACTGGAGCTCTCGAGTTTCAAACAGTGGAAATTGTTGAAAAGGATTATTATCATGAACTACATTTGTATTGATTCTTGAACTCTGATTCTAATTTTGTCTAGGTCCTACAGCATTCTTCTGTGGCATATGATGTTGTGGGACTTGCATCACTGGAGCTCGGGACACATTAAAATTTTCACTCTTTGGTCTCTGCACATTTTGCATTTGTGTAGGGTTATTGATCTGAGAAGGCACAAATCGTGTATTTTGGAAGAAATTAGAGGAATTTTATTGACTTTCCAACTTCTAATGTCCCAGTTAATTACAGTTGTGAAATGTGCTGACCTTCTAAAACTATTGATATTCATTCCACTATTAGGATCACCACGATACGTGGTGTATGTTTTAGGCTGGAGGTGTGATAAGATATATGTGGACAGAACCATGAGATCAGTGAAAGAGAGAATTGCCAAACACTTCAGAGCAGTCAAACAGGAAGATGAGAAATATCGTTTTGCCTCATATACTCGCTCATGTACGAGACAGGATACTGATAAGGGATTCTAATAACATGGAATAGACAATGCCCTACAAGACAAGAGGGGTGGTAATCAGGAGCTCAGACTTCGTCAAAGTGAGGTTCTTTGGACGATGAGACTTAGAGCGGTTGAAGAGGGCCTGAATGCAGACCATGAATTACACTATTATCTGGGTGACTGAAACTAAAAAGTAACTAGTATACTACCCTGGGGTTGTTGTGTAGCCATTTTAGTTATAGCTCCACGCACGTTATTTTAGCACACTAGGCCTGTCTCTGTGCACTTTAGCCTGGATATATTTTATTAAGCTTCATTTTATTATTCTTACAACAGCCACTTTTGCGGTCTTGTTTTATTTCTCTCTTATCTAGCTGTTTTTGCCTAGCCCAGCACTATGTTCTCAAACACGACATTCTTGCTCACTCTGTGGTTCTTTCCAGGCTACAGTTAGATAGGTTGCCGGTGAACGTAGTATAAGTTTTGTCTTTGACATTCATGGAAAAACACACATCTTTACGTAGGGCCATTTTCTCAGAACATCAAATGTTTTATTATAAAAACACTTCCCTGTCCCTTACATGTTAGAGGGGGATTCCAGCCAGAGAACCACGACTGTATGCTGATTGCTGAATGCTTCGCTACAGCTGCTTATGCAGACTTCAGGCCTTTGTTCAGGTATGGGGGATGATGTCTTCCCAGGGGAACCTGAAGGGCAGAATTAGAGCTTAACATGCTGTTCTCTATAAATAGCCTAGGTAGGAATTAGTCTATTGACTTTAGTGACAATATAGTAGCGTTATTTTTATGCTTTGCTCTCCTTGTCACGATTTTAATCTTGTCATGCTGTATCGTCCTGGTTATTGCAGCACATGCTTTGCTATCTAAGATGCAGTAGCTTCATTAAAACCTTATTTAAATATCTACTGCCTCTGTTTGTCATTGTGTATGTTAGACTAATGCAACTTAGAGAAACGAATGAGACCTGAGTGACCATGGTTTCCCTGAGAAATCAATTGTCATGCGCTCGGCTGCCCAATCATCCCCGCCCTTGGTTAGAGATGATGCACTGCTAGTTAGCCAGAGCAAAACCTGGATTGGGGCGACAGGTGTTACCTGTAGTGGGTCAGATTCAGTCTCCCACACCACAGGCGATTCTGCCACTCAAAATCCAGAAGTCTCATTAGAATAATGAGAACCTACGCAACATGGTGATATGCACACACAGGTCTCACATGTACTCAGGCATACCTGTTTGGTAAGAAGATGCAACTATATATGGCCCATGTGGGTATGGCAGTGGGAATTTTGGAGAAGATGAAATATCACCTAGTAATTAATGCTGCAAGACTGCAATGTTGCATTTCATATATGTATTTGTTGTGTTGATCATCTATGTCGACATTTTGCTTTTATTTGGGACTGTTCATGATAAGTGCTAATATACAGGTGATTACTATTGGTTATGATGTAACTGAGATTGGGTTCTCCTCACGTAATAGTTTTTTCATGTATGTGATGTGGATTACTAATTGCAGTTAGCAAATACTCAAATAGATACATAACAAATACTACAATAATCTATATGATCTTTGTACTTATGTGTCACTCACTCAAATCACTGTGTGCCTCTATCCTTGGACACTGATTCGTTTACTAATATGTGCAGATGCAGTCATATTGGATGGAATTCGGAGGACACTTAAATAACATATATGGTCTCTGTACTTACGCATCATGTATTAACTTCACCCTCTGCCTTTGTCTTTGAACACTGCTTCTTTACAGTTTTGTGCTGATGTAGTCACATTGAATAGTATGTCTATAGGAACGGAGAACTGTGACAGTACTCTTTTATATCCGTGGAGGGGTACATCAGTGTCCATTAGATATGGAGACAACTTTTGACTACCTATAGGTTATACTGTTGCCAAGTACTTATAAAATGCGTACATGTGGAGTAGGCCGACTGTGAATTTGGCTGAGTTGTACTTAACAATTGACCTTTACTTTACTCTTGGTATGTGTATCACTGCAATAATAGTGGGACAATATACTGAACTATTCACCAGGGTCAGGGGTATGGACTTATACCCATACAAGATGGCGGCAGATTTAGTGTACCAGCAGTCCTTTCTTTATGTTGCCCATGATTGGGTAACAATGACGTTGAGGGTAGCAACGTGTCCTCTACTTAAGGCGCCTCTAAGATGGCACCCGAGATCCACACAGGTTGTCAGGACACTAGCGCTATGGACCGATGGGAGTACTCTCCCAGGTAAGCGGGACTCGCGAGCTGCTTTCCACAACTTTAAAACTATCTTGCATTAGTGGTATGACTCATGGTTTTCTATGGTCTTAGAGATTACTTATCCGTTAGCCCTCAGGAAATTGAATTTTGATCGGACGAGTAACAATCCCACGTAGACTTTGTTTAACCTAACGAGCAAGCACAATTTATACCGATATTTTTGGTGCATCTGTATATAGCGTTACTGGGAATTTCAGAGTCTGAGATTCACTTATGTCGAATTTTGTTGAGCTTGCATGCTACCTAGAAGTGAGTGTGTGTACTGTACACGGACGGATTGCTTACCATGGGCTCAGAGACTACGCTATATTAGATTAAAGGGATATAAGTAGTAACAGGAATGTGATCCTTGTGATTGCATTTCTGACTGAAATTGTAGGAGACTAGGATGAGGAATCTTTGGCGTTCTTTCATGTGGCGTTTATATGGGCTACAGTAATACTAGACTCAACACATTCCTCTGGTTCATAATGGTGTTATTTAATTTATTGACTTGTACAGGACCCACTGTTATTCGATTGACTACAAACTTCCAATTTATCAATGCATTTACAATATGAGGTAAGCCAAGAGCATGGTGTTCTTGGATGCTAGGAGAGATTCACGCTTGTGTGAGTGTTTACCTGCTAATATAGGAAACAGTTTTTCTGGATTATAGGAGATAGTTGCTACGATTTACGGACAGAGGACAATTATATTATACAAGAAGATTAGGTAAGCTTAGAGCCTTTTAGTTAATATTATATTTCACCATTGGTGTTGAAGCATGACTTGCTTTTGGGCTTGAGGTTCTGTCCTGACATGCAACTAAATAAGAACACTGAGATTTTCCCTTCTATTCTAATTTTTACTATTCGCACAATTACAGCTTTGAGGCATGATTGGCTTGATTACATCTTTGGTGATGGGATATCTTTTGAACCTATAGACTCCTCCACCAACTGATGTAAGTTTTTGAATTTTTTATAGCTCTGAAGAAGCCAGCTACTAGCTTGACAAAACACTTGTTGCCTTTGTATGGCAGTAGTAGGAAGGGATACCTTTAATCCCCATATTTAAAGTGACAGTTATCCCGCCCCCCGGAAGTGCCGTAATTTCCGGTGGCTGGGACTTCCGGTGCCCCTGAAAGCCCTCCCCGGAAGTGGCATGGGTGCATGGGGGTGTCACGTGGTTCGTGCCCGCATGGTGTTGCCTAGTAGAGCCCCACTTTTTTTTTTTTTTTTTTTTAAATGTTGCATATAAGGAGCTGGTTAGAACCGGCTGTCAAACCGTGAACCCGGGCTGAAACAGTTTGGCAAGGCGCCATGAAGAGATACAATCCGATCGCCAGAAAAGCCGCCTCCACAGGGGCCCTGAACACTATTGGTAGATATTACCTGACCCTAGCCCCTCTTACGATGGATGAGAATGCACAACAGGGTGTCCCTGACGCCCAGGATTCCGATGTTACCGGTTTTGAAGAGGAACTTTGCCATCGGCTTGAAAAGCTCAACCTCAAGGCTGTGTCGACCCTGATATCCCCTATTAAGGGGGCCGACAGTGACAGCAATGCCTCGAAAGATGAATTAAGTGTTGCATCTAACTTCATAGACATTGAAGATATTGAAGAATGTGTAGCACCACCGAATTCGCCCATCTATGAAGACATGGGCTTCCAGGAGGACCCCGAGTCAGAGGCCGTTATTGTACAGCCATCAGTTGTAAGCTCCGGTGAAGTTTCTACCCCAATGGACCTCTGCGACTCCCAAGATTTCAGAGGACCCTCTGAGTGTGACGCGAATGTTGAGGTTAGTAAAGACATTTTCTTCATTTTTTTATTTTTATTTTTTATTTGTTTTATGCCTGTATACTCTATTGTAATGTCATACTTTTAACTAATAATGTGTCTTGTGCTTTCTGTTTGGACCCTAGAACGTAGCTGAAGAAAGAGAGCCTCTAGAAAGGTCAGCTCCAAAGGTTAACGCCGTAAATTTTTACTGCTTATGCTGTTCCAGACAGTCTGAAAGTATTACAAGCCAGAACAAAGAGCCTCGTAAGAAATGTGTTTGCACATACACTAGCCGCAATTTTGAAAAGGAAGCTCCGGGTGTGCCCTGTGACACCATATGGCCAGTTAAAGGTTTTGCAGCGGCCGTTGTGAACGCGTGTGTTAAACGGGATTATTATGACCTTTGTTACGGGCATAAAATTAATGAACCTCAACAGGAGGCTCACGAATGTCTATACGATGCATACACTGCAAGAACAATTCGCCACATTTGTAGCCGGATAGACCCTTACCGGGTATATAAGTTGTTAAGGGTTGTGTATGGGCTGTCAACTGTGACGAAAGGTGTCCACTGTGATATGATTAAGGTCTTGGCTGCGGCTGTCAATGAGATCCGATACGCTGCTGAGCCCTGCTCAAAACTCGACCGTATGCACGGGATGTGTCCCCACTTTGACAAAAGTATGATAGAAAGGGTTATAGAAAGACGAATGTGTGACATTTATTATAAAAACAGAAGAATGATGTCTTTAGCCCCACGAAAGCTGTTTAAAAAAATAAAAAAAATAATAAATAAATAAATAAATAAATAATAAATAAAGTAGACCATAAATGTGTTACTTAACGCTCCATACTTACTCACTTTTAGGCGGGGAATCCGGGTATCGAGATGCAAGATGTCTATGAGTTACACCCGGGCTACATCTGTATCGGGAGATTGATTTTTGTGCTGGTTAAAGAAAGAATAGCTGAAATACAGCCTGTGACTCTGCGGTATCTGAACATTTCGGAACCTTCGGCCTTGTTGCAATGTAGCAGTCATGTGTGTATCCCCAAGTGGTGTATCAATGGACGGCTAAACGCTTCTGTTAAATGCCGGACCTTGGACAAAGATCACAATCGCAAGTTAAGACTTTCACCTGAGACGGGGATACATGGGGCTTTGGAGAACATGACTGAAGATTATCTCACAAATAAAGGTTCTGCATTGTCCCACCTAGAACTGTATGAACTGTTGAATTCTGTCAGTATCCTGAGCGTTCAGAGTTATAGGCGTGGGGAGCGGGAAGTCATGTCTAGAGCTGTTGAGAGTATAGCTATAAAAATATCAAAGTTTGTGACGCTTAGGGTTTGTAAAAGGACATGCTCTGAGTAACATGTGTAGTGGATGTTGTTCTATGTATACGATTGTAAAAAGGCCACAGCCGTCCAGCGTTTTGACATCTATAAGCTATGTAGCACAAAATGTCAAATACAAGCTGGTTGTGTAGCCCAGCCGCACTTTTATGTTTTTTATGTTTAATAAAATGACCTTACACAAAACAGGCGTCTTTCATTTCGTGGTGTTGGTGGGAGACAGCATGACGGATGCGGATTTAAGGAAGCTTTATTACAATAAACATGTGGTTGGAAGTGTCGGAGACTCCGAAGCTCTATTTAGAAGGGATCGAGCTGAAAATGAATCTGTAAAAAGTGCCAGTGTGAAGACTTGGTTAGCTGGGGAAGAGGCTTATTCGCTACACAAACCTGCCAGGAGACGCTTTAAGAGGAGGGCCACCGTTGTTAACGCACAGCTCGATTATCAGTGGCAGGCCGACATAATCAGTCTTCAAGATCTAGCAAAACATAACGATGGCGCCATGTATATATTAACAGTCATAGATGTCTTGTCCAAGTACGCCTATGCAGAGTCATTAAACGATAAAAGTGGTACCAGCGTTACATCTGCTTTTAAAGACATCTTCGCTAGAGGGCGTGTGCCCCAGAAACTACAAACAGACGCCGGAAAGGAATTTTTAAACAAATATTTCCAAAAAATTATTAGACCAGCACGCTGTTCAACATTTTGTAACGCACACAGAGGTAAAGGCTGCTGTTGTAGAGCGTTTTAACCGTACTTTAAAGTCGAAGATGTGGCGATATTTCACCGCCAACAACACCTACAGATACGTGGATGTTCTAAAGGCTTTTATAGATGTTTATAACGCCACCTACCACAGGACAATCAAAATGGCCCCTGTTAAGGTAACAAGGGATAATTTGTTAACTGTGTGGAGAACGGTGTACGGTGGGCGTCTCACGCCGAAGGTCAAGAAACCGGATTTAAAAGAAGGGGATCATGTCAGGGTTTCAAAGTTGAAGGGGTTCTTCACCAAAGGCTACCAGCAAACATTCAGCGATGAGATATTCATAGTGGAAAGTGTTCAGCTTAAAGAAGGGGTATATATTTACAGGTTAAAAGACTACGCTGGGGAAGAGGTATCGGGTGTCTTTTACACCGAAGAGTTACAAAAGGTGCCCTACGATCCGAACAGGGTGTACAGGGTTGAAAAGGTTCTGAAAAGGAAAGGGAGCGGTGCCCGGAGACAGGCGCTGGTCAAATGGCGCGGATGGGCCGAGAAATTTAACAGTTGGGTTCTGGCCAGCTCGTTGCATGGTGTGTGAGGTCAAGCTATAAGCGCCAAGATGGAGAACTTCCCTTTTTATATCACGCTGCCATCCAATGCTTCGAAGGACATGTTCCCAGACAATCAGATTTCGAGTTATACGGTGAAATTGGAAAAGCCAGTGGATTTGAAAGGCCCGTGGGAGGTGGCACTAACGGAAATACAGTACCCTAGAACCTGGAATACCTTTACAAAGGCCGATGTTAAATTTCATATAAAGCGCCCTCAGGATGCCCTGGCCTATCACCTGTCTTTCCCGCACGGCTATTACCCTACCGTAGCGACGGTGATCGAGGCCATCAACAAATCTATAGGCAGCATCGAGACGTATGCAAATATATATCTGGAATTGGATTACGTTAGAAGAAAAGTGTTTCTTAAAGCCCCAGAGCTCAGTACAGTGTTTAAATGTAGTGGTAAATTACAACGGGTTTTAGGGACCGTACAACATCTGCAAAGGCAGGTGGATCCAGACCCTACATGTCCCGATATTAACGGCGGCTTTTATACACTTTACGTTTATAGCGATATTGTAGAGCCGCAGAGGGTCGGGGACAGTTATTCACCTTTGTTGAGGTGGGTCCCTGTGCAGGGTGAAAATAACACAATGGTTAATATACAACATCACAAACTCGACTATGTTGCAATTTCTAAAAAACATTTTGACACTATAACCATCATGGTGTACAACGATCAGTCGGAGCCGGTTGCCTTTAAATACGGGAAAGTTATTGTTAAGCTTCATTTAAGGCCACGGCGCGAAGGTGACTATTAGACAGCTGCAATGGTCATCATGAAAACCTACGGGGATCTCTCTATGTACAGGGACTATTATAGAGTTCAGGCTGGTTATGGAGGCCCCCAGCCCTACTTTCAAGGGGCTCCGGTTATGTATGGGGCGGGATTGGGGGGTTTCTTCCGGAGCATGTTTAGGCAAGCCATGCCCTTTTTTAAAAAGAGGGTTCGAAATTGCAAAACCTCATGTTAAAGCGGCTGCTACAAACATCGCCCAGGATGTCGTGGGTAGTGTAACTGCGGTAGCTGAACGCATGAATAGACAGCCCCAAGAAGGAGCGGGGTTGCTGTATAAAGCGCAAGGTGGTGTTAAAAGGAAGCGAAGGGCTTCGAGGCGTAGGGGTCCACCAATGCCCTATAAGAAGCGACGGACTACTTCAAAAGGCCCTCACAAAAGAAGAGCCGTAAGACGGAAGAGATCGACCAGGAAGAAGAGAACTCGTTCTAGTGCGAATATTTTTTAAAACATCGATCATGGCCTTCGTACACTGTGCATCGGGTGAATGCGCCAAATCTGAGTTAGACCTGTTTTCTCTCAAACCCACACAGACCAGCATTGAAAACAGTTTTTTCATGGAAGTGTCGCCGATGGCCGCTCTGATACCCCTTGCACCGATAGAGTTTTATGTGTCGGGGTCCACGGATATGTACCTTGATCTCAACAACACTCTCCTGCACCTCGTCTGTAAAATAACCAAAGCGAACGGTGACAACATCAAGGCTGATGCTAGAGTGGCCCCGATAGCATACCCCATCGCAACAATGTTTAATCAAGTGGACATTAACCTAGGCGATCGCCTCGTCACACAGAGTGATAACATGTATGCCTACAGGGCCTACATAGAGAGTATTCTAAATTATAGTCGCAATGCGCTGGACACACATCTTTCAGCGGGGCTCTTCTACCGAGATACCGAAGCGCATTTGGAGAACACAGCTTTGGACGGGGACAACGAGGGATTTAAAAAAAGAGCCAGCTTCGTCGCCGGCAGTAGGCAGTTTGACCTCCTGGGGCGCGTACATTCAGACCTTTTCTTCCAAGACAAACTGTTAGTCAACGGTATCGATCTTAAGATCAAACTCAATCGTAACAAGGACGCTTTCTGTCTCATCAGCGGTGATGCAGAGCAGTATAAACTGGTTATATTGTCAGCGAGCCTGTTTGTAAAGAGAGTGAAAGTGTCCCCAAGTGTCAGACTGGCCCATGCTGAAGCTTTACAATTATCGAACGCCAAGTATGCCATTGAAAGAGTTGCTCTGAAGATATTCAGCATCCCCGCCGGAACCCGATTAACGCAGCAGCAGAATCTATTTCTGGGGCAATTACCGAAACTCATCATCATAGGGTTTGTGGACAATACCACTTTTAGTGGCCTCTACAACTCAAACCCTTTCAACTTCAAACACTATGATATCAACTATGCAGCTCTGGTTCACGAGGGCGCCGTGATCCCCGCAAAACCTTTCACGCCGAATTTTGGAACATCAAATTTTGTCCGGGAATATCTAGGACTGGTCTCGATAACGGGGAAACAGCTGCGGGACTCTGGAGTAGTTGTTTCAAGATAAGGGTATGCTGCCGGCTACACTTTGTTTGCGTTCGACCTGACGCCTGACATGGAAGACGGCGACCATTACAACCTGATCAAAAACGGAAATCTAAAAGCGGAAATACGTTTTACACAGGTGCTGGCGGCCAATGTGAACATGGTTGTGTTCTCGGTATTCAACAGCGTTATCCAGGTCAACCACGCCCGTCAGCTTATGTTTGACTACCATTGAAAGAGTGTAAAATAAAAAAAATAAAACATTTAATTTTTTTAAAAAATATATAAAATGGACACTACTGAGATACGGGACTTCTTAAGTCGACATAAATATGCTAAGAAATACTTTCTAGGGGTATACCCTAGCGATGTACTACCTGAAAAGATAGGTCCAGAAAGGCCCCGCACCCTCGTCTTTAACACCGATCCCCATTACAAGGGTGGTGCACATTGGGCGGCTCTGTTTCTGGATGTGGACAAGGTTATAGTGTTTGATAGTTTAGCCGAATTCCCTGAGCATAGTATTTATACAAAGCCGATATTCAAATATGTAAAAAAAGCATCACCCACGGTTGTGTATAATAAACTTCGGGTACAGGATCCTTTGGCCATCACATGTGGGGAACATTGTATATACTTTATTAGTAAAATGTCTGAAGGTATAACGTTTAGAAATTTTTAAAATCTGTACTCAGATGATCTAGTAAACAACGACGGTGTTGTTATGAAATATGTGAATGAAAACTCCAGGACAATGTTGCACGTTGTTAAAGCAGAATATGGTCTTTGTCAAAAGTGTAAGGTACTGTAAAGCTGTTATTTGTACTTATGTGTGCCTAAAATAAAAAACATCTTAAACATGCTTTCATCCTAGGCATTTTTTCTTTTTTTTTTTTTTAAATTCACACTGCGCACATTTTCAAACCATTTATAAACAAAAAGATGGCAGACTACTGATGAAAATTTAAAAGTGTTTATTACAAGCATGTTTCAACACTAACATTTACAAGGTTAAACATATAAAATGAAGCACAATTTTTCGAACCGTAAAAACTTTTAACAAAAACTGTACAGGTGTGCAAAATTAGAGCGGTAGCCAGGTGTTCATTTTGAATAGTCTCTTTTTAGGCCCCAAGGAAGAGCAGCACTGTTCCGAACGGGTGTTAGTTGTGGAAAGAAAGGCGATGTCGATATAGCGGGGCTCCTTGTAAAAACAGCAGGGGCCGGATCTTTTAATCTTTCAAGCTTACGGGGATTCTCTGCATTTCCGATAATCGTGGAGGGAATGTTGAGTTCCGCAGCGGCACTTAGGAACTGCTCCCAGCCTCTAGGAGCGTCTTGTGTCGAAAGGGTTTTACCGTGTGTGAGACCCCAGACCAGATCATACATATGGGAACCAGCAACCGGCTGCCCTTTGTAAACGAATTCACCCCGGTCATTCCAGGTGGTCAAATCTTTAGTAGTAGTCATTTTACTGAGCAACATTTGAGCAGCCCCTCTATATTTCTGACTGATATTTTTTGAAAGGTCTGAGACAAAGGCATCAGCTGTGGGTGTGGGGCCTATGTCTTGAGACGCCGTAGAGGGTCCTGGCTGCTGTTCAGCATCTGGGGTATACAGCGTCAGTTTGTTTTTTTCAGAGGTTAGTTGCTTGTAGTATTGTAGAAAGTTTTGAAGGGCTCCTGAGTAAAGCCCTGCTTTGTCGTGGGGTTTTAAATCAGTTCGGTTCAAAATGGCTTTGATTTCAGCATCGAGACGCTGCGTTTCGTTTTTGCGTATGTCCCAGACATCCGTGTTAGAAGGGCCCAGATGTTCCAGCTGTTGCCGTGGTACGAGGTACATTTTGTGGGCGTGCTCCATCAGGATCGCGACAGTAACCCTGTGATTAGGGGTATAGCTATACCTAACAGCGACCCTATAAAGCCTCCTGACTGTTTGAACAGTTTTCTTTTGGAAAGGAGCGATGCCCTCTTATTGCTGAGCTTCTTAATAATGTGGCGCTTCTTCTTCAGAACACGGAACTGGCTCGTTGATATCGGGACATTACCTTTTAGGGTGTTTAGGGCTATTTCTGAAATGGCGGCCACTAAGTCGTCCGAGGCAGTGCAAAGGATTGCTTTTCTTTTAGAGGGGCTGGCTGTGATCAACATTTTTAGAAGGCCTAAATTACGTCGCAACCTCGCAGACATTGTGGGGTCCTTATATTACAAGGTTTAGAGTGTAAATGTTCTAAACATCTTTTTACTTGTTCTTTTTATAGGTTTTGGTCATTGTTTTAGGCGTGTAGGCGACAGGGAAGTCAGGTGGTAGTATGCCGGCTCGTAGTCTGTAGTCTTCAAGAGTGTTGGGTTTCAAATCCACCTGTAAGTAACCATGGGGTTTTGCTGTAGCATCGTTAAAGGCCTCCATGAAAAATGGGGTGTTTCCGGGGTACATTTGTTTAGCTATAATTGAGATCTGAAGTTTGTCTCTGGGGTTTTTAAATAAGACCAGGTATGAGGCGTTGAGAGTTATGGACCGGCTGCTCTTGCCCTTGTAAAACAGGTTCTGCACTATATAGCATATGCTCAGATTACGGTGGTGTGAATATTGCGTAAAAGCCCGTTCAATCTCGGGGTGGTCCCCGCCTTCACGCATGAGGTCATCCACCACGACCATGTTTACAAGTTGTTTTGGTAGCAAGTCATCGTCGTTGAGATTATCAGGGATACCCTCTATAAACCGAATGTGGGGGAACTTTAGGGTGAGCTCCGTGTAAAGATCCTGCCAGCATGAATAAAGCCACACGATGTTGTTAGGGGTCTGAGATAAAACACCGGGAGCGTTTTCTAGCAGTTTCTTTATAAAAAAACTTTTACCGCTATTGGAGGGACCAGCTAAAACGCAGGAGAATGGGTGTTGTAGTCTGGTGTCCATATCTGGGTGGAGTTCGAGCCTCTAATGTCTTTTAGTAACCATAAGGCAGTGTTTTGTAGTCCGATGTGAGGACCCGTTTGTCAAACACTACTCTTAAGGTTTTATACATAGGTTGGGTTGTAATTTCCCATTTTTTCTTGGACCTGACTATGCTCAGGTGGTTTACAACAATGGCTTTGCTATTTTTGTGATCGCTCGTGGCGGAGTATTCGTGCACCAGACCCTTCAGACTGTCAAAGTTTATTTTAATTGTATTGTTGACGTTTAAAGTGATACCTTTGACTTTCATGCAAACCTTGTTGTTTGAGGTCTTATAACTGTACGTCTTAGGGCCTGATGAGGTAAATTCCTGTATATACTCCCCCTTTTCGAGCTCGCTGGTCAAATCCCCTAGATAATCACCCAGCGGAGGATCTTCATCACCCTCTTTACTCACAAAGATAACCGAGTCAGTGTCATGGTACAAACACCGTTCCTGAAGCTTGTCCAGCAACCTGTAAAGCTCTAGCCTGGCGTGAGCGGTTGTGAAGCAGGCTATAAAGATGTTTATATTGTTACACGTTGTGGGGTACTCTTTGGCGTATTTCCAGCATAGAACGGCCGTCTCGTCGTCAATAAATTCACAACTGGATATGTCATAAACCGGTGTGAATATATACTTAAAAAGCTCATCTGGATCTGTGACGATGGATGTGTTTGACAAATTGGTACGCTGTGCGAACTTTCCCCACAAGGAATTGAGACAGAGCTTAGCTAGCTGACGGAGGGCGGGGTTAACCTTAATGAACGCAGGTCTCAGTTTAATACCCTCACGAACTTTGTAATCAGCTATATACTTTTTCTTTGAGGGCTCATCGACACACCATTCTGGATACCCCGAGGCCTCCTGCTTGTCTCTGAGAAACAAGTTGATGTACTCAGAAAAGAGCTGGGTTGTTGTGTTTGGAAAGTGCCAGACTTTCAGGATTTTACCTAGGCGATACCCTTTCTCTAGGGCCGTCTGCACCTCGATGGTACACCATGTCCCTTCCAGCAGCCTCTGCTCATCACTATGCAGGCATTCGCTAAGCTGTTTACTTTCAGCGCAGGTACGGCATAGGGGGAACATTAGCTTACCGTCGACTCTATAAGGGAGTACCGGAAAGTAAAGTTTCCGCGGAGGGTGAATCTGACACTTAATGATTCCAAAGTACTCTTTGAGAGGTTTAAATTTCCTGTATATGATTGTAGGATGGCCCACAGGGTACAACTTCACCTTGTTCACAAACGGATACAGACTTGTGAAGTCGTAGTAATGTATTTTCTCACCTGGTCCAGCTACGCGGTACAATTGAATGGCGTTTGTACGACCGCCGAATAAGGCGTCACGGGGTTCCAACGGTGAAGGTAACTGCTGGCTCTTAATAAAAGTGCTCAGTTCACCATCTTTCGATAGCTTAGTTACCCAATCATGTTCCCAGAGAGTTCTCAGAACAAACCCACAACTCTCAATATACTGCGCCTTCGCCATAGTCCTGCTGTGCAGATGTTCAAACGTGGTGCCCTGCAGTCTATTAAACTCATGGGGCTTGTAACACTGAGGACACCCGTGGTAAGAACAACCGTTGAACTCAAAGGCGGTTGGCACACCGTTAATTAATGCATACCCGTCTAGATAGTAGCGACCCAGACGGTATTCGCCGCCCTGCAAAGCGTGCTGAATGAAGATGCTCTCATTCGCAGAGACGTACATGAGGCTCTGAATAGAGGGGGTGGAGTAACGTTTCTGCTTGCCGTTATAGAGATCAGGTGGTACTAAGGCGATAGTTCCATACAATAAAAACATGTGTTTATAAATAGACATACACATTGAAGCCAGAGTAATGTTTTGAAATGGGTCCAGGTATACTGTTATTTTTATTTTTTTACTCTTGCGTGATTTGGTTTTAATAAACCGGACCCGCTTCGTCATCGTCACCACAACATCTCTGAAAAGGTTGCATGCTTTTCGCAATATCATAACATCCGCCTGACAGTATGCTTTCAATTCAGTTTGAAAATGAAACCATTTTTCACGGTTTTCATCGTACCACTGTAGAAAACTCTCTTTTTCAGAGGGCATCATGTACTCGCAACCATAACTGTCGGGCGGAGGCATAGGTCCGCTGTAATTCTGATTAGCCCAGGTGTTAAAAAAGTGAGGGAAATAACCTTTACAGCCTTCAAACCCAAAGGCTTTTGGCAGTTTGCTCAACTTCATGGGCAGAAAATTCAAGGTGTCTATGAACCTAATGTCAAAAGGCACAACCTTAAGCAGCATTAGTTTGGAACCTTGGGTTATGAGACTAACGGGCAGCTTTTCATGTATCAGGTCACGGATAATGAAGAATGAGTCATATGCTTTGGAGTTGTGAGCCAGAAATGTATAATCCTGGTATCGAGGTTGCATGAACGTGTTGAGGAAATCATTCACGCATGACCGCCCTTCAAACTCCCAGCTCCCATCACCTGTTAGATGGTGGGCGTAAATATAGTTTGGCTGGTGCACACCCGTCTCTTGCGTACACTCTATATCAAATACGATATAGTCTTCTGTTTTTTTCTGGTGGTGACTTCTGACCATGTAACACTCATGTGTTGTTCCGGCTATAAAAGCCTCTGTACACCTAGGGCATTGCATGCCTTTACATTTGTGGTCGACAGGTTTATAGCGACCGCAAGTCCCACAGTCGGCTTTAAGAACACATTGGGCTAGGCCGATGTGCGTGTTTAAGCAGTCTTGCGACCGACAAAACAGCTTGCACTTTGTGCAGTTCACTTTCTGAGCATTGTCATTGACACAACCCTCCCTCTGACACATTTTACAGTGTAATTCACACTGGTGTTTGGTCCGATTGTTGTATATGTGATCGCAATGCTCGCACACATACTTGGCACCTAGAAAACCCTTCAGGTTCAAGACACCGTAAAAGTGGTTCTCATGATGCAGCACATACACGGTCTTGTTTTTCACACCTTCATTGGTAGTGAAGTACTTCCTAGAACCGGCATGGTATAGAACTTTAACCGTCACAGCAAAGTGATTCTCAAAAAGTCCCAGGTCCCCAAAACCTACAATTTTGTCAGCCGGTATCTGAAGCGTCTCATGTGCTGCTACAGCCATCGACATAATGATGGCGTCTGGGGTAGAGCGGTCCATCAATAAGCCTGCAATGCTTGCGGCCAGACACATGTTGATAGCTCCTGTATTAAAATCGAGCAACCACCGAGATTTCTTGCCAATGATTTTACTGTACATAACGCTCTTTAAGGCTCTGGAAGGACCACCCTCGCGACCCCTAACAACGAGGGCGATGATTCTAAAGGACCCGTACGCCAATAATTCAGCCTTGCTCTGTAAAAGTTTAGATAGGTTTTCTAAAAACGTTACAGCGTCAAACACATCCCGAGATGACCGTCTGGTGAACAGGGGACTATTGAGACCCTGTCCCTGAAAACGCATCTGAAAGAAATCATTAGGACCCACATCGTGTAACAATCGTTCGATTAGCGTTTGCACAGCCTGATGTATAGCTATAATGCCATGATCTGAGGAGTGTAGGCGATCTAGGTTAACGAACCTAAACTCCTCATAGTGCTCTGTAGCGTTAAACCGCTCTACAACTCTACTATACCGTCTCACACTTTCCATAAATACTGGTTCTGAAGCCTCAGTTTGAGAATTACAGGTTGTTGGAGAGCTCACAGGGGTATGGTTAGATGTAGGTGTGTTTTTAGACCTTCTGGTAACGCAGAGTCTGGCTTTCTTTAACTTTTTTATTACAACCTTGCGGTTTCTAGAGCTACCAAGCCACTTTGACTTCTTATGGGTCCATCTGGTTTTTGGTAACTGGCCACCACCGATCTGAACAATATTTGGGTTGTTTACAAATGGTGACACTGACACTACACCTACTTCGGATGGGGGTCCTTCAGACAGTTTAAGGCTGAGACTGCTCGGCCCATCACCCCCAGAGGGTCTGTAAAGACCCTCAGCACCTCCTAACTCTATATTTTGAGGTCTTATGGGCGTTGGTTTTGGGGGTTGACATGACCTCTGCCTTTTGAGCGCTCGTAAAACTCTTAGAGCTCTACTAAGCAGGTGTTGTGGCTTCTTTTCATATTTAGACCCACGGCCCATTGTACTGGTAAATGTAGCTCTAACATTCCCTGTGTATGTACGCTCGCCTAGTCATGATGGTATGTTACCCATGGCTACAACTGTTGAAGCGCAAGTTTGGGCCATTGTGTTTCTACACTGGGCCATCAGCTGTTTTAAAGCCTTTATGCCAGCTCTGGATGCCCCTGTATTACAGTCGTTCTTACACAATTTTAAAGTTTTTAGACGGAGTTGGCATTTTAATTGTCTGAACGACTGATGTATTTCTTTAATGTAGCTGTCTAGAACTCTAGTACGGTTTGAAAGGTTGGTTTCAAGGCCAGTACTTGTGACATTAGAGGTATGATTACGAACTCCCTGAGCCATACCATTTATAGGACAGTGGCTGTCGTTATCACCCCCACTCACTGTTGATGGATCAGAGCGGGACGTAAAAACAGGGTTCCAGTGTGAACATCCAGGAGTTTGAGAACCCTGATCATCGCTCGAGGGGGTTCCAAAACTCTGATTTTGCGTTCCGCTACACCCTATACTGCTGGCGGGGTATATTGATGAGGATGGTGAAGACCACTGTGCACAGGCACTTGGTGTAGGACTGGTGGGGTCGTATGCCCCCGGGGGTGAATCAGGGGACATCAGACATGGGGATGTTAAATGTTTATCGTAATAATGGATGGCCGCTGATGTAGAGGCAGGGCAGTGGCTGGGTGCTGCTGATTGAGACCCTACTGAATGTAACCCTGAGGGGATCATCTTAGAAGTATCACAAGTGGCTGCCGGGGCTTCAGAACTCTGGGTAGTACCAGCTAGAGCCTTAAGAAGTCCTATACAGTGGGAATAAGGATCCTCTCCAGGGTGATCATTTTCCAATGATGAGTCATGTAACAGGGTTGGGTTAGTTGTACAATCTGGCGGAGCTAGGGTGATGCCAGACACCCCGGTATTAGAACTCTGGGACCTCGGTGGAACCGGCTGTACCTTAACAGAATTTTTAAAAGACAGGTCTAAAGGCCCAGATTGTAGCTCAGGGGTCTGGAACTTCATCCTACGACTCTTTAAGGACAGCCGATTTATTTTAGGGCGGCTGCACTGTTTTGGGGACCCTCCAGAGGTCTCACACGGTACAAACAGTTGGGTGTTTGGTGCTGTAAGAACGATAATGTCCGTTTGTCCATGCCCCATCCCCGGGATAGTTGTTGCAGAAGTGTTCGCTGTACTATGTATTCCCTTTATGATAGTTGGTATGGTGTCGTTAAGAGTTGTACCTGGACCATGATCGGTGGCTGTAGAGAGGTTGCAGGGTGGGTCTTGTTGTTCGGGGTGGTTCACGAGTACCGATGACGCTGTGGGGTTTTGAGCACTCCCAGTGCAGACCTTTAAAGACGACATCCGCTGCTTAGGCTGAGGGTCGGCGTCTCCGGAGCTCTGTTGTGATGATTCTAGGATGTAAAGATAGCAAAATACATATTAGGGCTAGTTATAGCGGCTATACCTATGGGTGTGAAAGACGTTTAGACACACTAGGGACTGTATACACCAGACTCTACATTTTCTAAAACTCACCTTGGGTTTTTCGGCCTGAGGGTCCCTTCTTAATAGGCGGGCCGTCCTTAGACGCAGGGGACTTCCTTTTGCGGGGCTGGTTTTTACGCTTTGCATCCAAATTCCGGATCGCTTCATCCATAGGGACCCCTCGGGATAAAAAACATTAAAAAAAATAATGTTACACTTACAATATAATACATAGACTATACGAACTCACTAAGATGACCAAATATAGGTCTGATTGTAGGGCTTATTAGGTTTTCAGAGGGGTTACAAAAATAACCCTAATATATACCTGCAGAAACGTTATCCTGTGACAAGGTGCTTGACCCATCTTGAACATGAAGGATTTGTTGGAGAGAGGCAATCGCACACCTGAGTTCGGCATCATAACCTATGCAAACACAAGGGTTCCCATTAACAGTAAAATAAAAAAATAACATTCCTGACAACGTAGTTTAGAATGACCTATGGCCTGTAACTCACCATGCTGCACGGTCTCCATTTCCACATGGGATTCCCCAGACTCTTGACGGGCCTGTGTACAAGAGAGACAGATTTGCCTTTAAGCACACCACAATTCATCTTCTAGGTCAGAACCCTTCATAAAAGCACACCAAGTGTTTAAAAAACCTCGAGGTCTCTGAGAGCAGTTTTGCTAAGTTAATCACGAGGGCCCCAGAGCTCAGGCCGGCTCTGGGGGACCTTGCTATGAACATTTTGGCGCGGCTCTCAAGAGGCATTGCGGTCTCTTGAGAGTCGCTCTGAAAAGTTCATAGCCTGGGCCCCCCCCCAGAGCGTTGGTTGACTCCTTGGAGCATAGTTATTAATTTTAGAGCTCTGCACCCCGGAACTCATGGCGCTGAGCTCTAAAATTAATAACTATGCCCCCCAAAAGCTCACCACTTACACTACTGCGGCCATTAATTGTGGGAGCATATAATGCAGGCCCATACAATAAAATGCACATAAAAAAAAAATACCTAAAGAGCCCCATAACATTCCTGTACAAATTAAATATAGCCACATCAAAAAAAAAAACCATCAGCTACACACCCCCCTGAACCATTATGTATACATTAAGCCCTCCATACAGCCATCAAAATGAGTGCAACCCCACAAAAATACCGGTCCAGACATAGCACAAGACCCCACAAGTACCAATTAAGCATGGCCCGCAGCCCCCCAAAATAAGTGCAGACCCCCAAAAATACACGCCCATACACACCCCTGAAACATCAAGTACAATTTAAACCATGGCACCACCCCACAAAACAAGTGCAGCTCATCAAAACTACATACAAATGCATAACACCAGAACCCTTAAGTACAAATTAAGCATGGCCAGCAGCCCACAAAATAAGTGCAGACCCTCAAAAATACATGCCCATACATAGCCCCAGAACCTACAAGTACAAATTAAGCCACGCCGCCATCCCGCAGAATGAGTGCAAATCATCAGAAACTCATGTAAATGCTCAACATAAGATTCAGCCTGTACAAATCAAGCAGTACCATTACACCCCACAAAACAAGGGAGCTCACGCAAAAAAAAAAAAAATACAAATACCTAGTACACAAACCCCACAAATACCCATTAAAAGAACACCATCCCACAAAATGAGTGTAGATTTTCAAAAATACATGCCCATACACAGGCCCAGAAGCCGCAGGTACAATTTAAGTAGTACCAATACAATCCCCAGAATAATTGCGCCCCCCGTAAAAATACCTACAAATACATAGCACAAGACCCTACAACTACCAATTAAACAAAATCACCCCACAAAGTAATTACAGTATCTCAAAATACACTAATAGCTTTTAAATTTGTATTTTTTTAATTTATTTTTTAAAAGCAGGCATTTTACATATCTATGTATAGTTAAACAGGTCGGGGCTACTGTCATTGTTAAACTTTAGTAAAACACATACACACACCACACTGTTACAGACCTTAAGTAGAAGATGTTTAGCAACACCAGTCTGAGCTCTGCCCTTCATGTTTCCAGCCATGATGTCCTGATGCAGCCCTGCTTGCCACAAATGTCAGTATGTAGTTCAGAAAAAAAGAGGTCTGTGAAGGTATGGGGTTCTTATACTAGGCTCACAGTGGTAATTATACCGTGGCTCTATGATTGGTGGGACCTGGAAATAGACATCTGTTATAGGTTAGCAATACTTGGCCTTTGTTGTGTTTCAACTTTTAATTACTGGGTCATTTTTCTACTTTAAACCCCTCTGTGACCCCTGGAAAGAATGTAGGCACACCTCTGTTTTAGATTAGCCATGCCACAACAACCTCTGTTGTGTTTCAACTTTTAATTACTGGGTCAGTTTTCTAATTTAAACCCCTCTGTGACCTCTGGAAAGAATGTAGGCACACCTCTGTTTTAGATTAGCCATGCCACATCAGCCTCTGTTGTGTTTCAAACTTTTAATTACTGGGTCAGTTTTCTAATTTAAACCCCTCTGTGACCCCTGGAAAGAATGTAGGCAAACCTCTGTTTTAGCTTAGCCATGCCACATCAGCCTCTGGTGTGTTTCAAACTTTTAATTACTGGGACAGTTTTCTAATTTAAACCCCTCTGTGACCCCTGGAAAGAATGTAGGCCCATCTCTGTTTTAGATTAGCCATGCCACAACAACCTCTGTTGTGTTTCAAACTTTTAATTACAGGGCCAGTTTCTAATTTAGCCTCCACTGTGTCCCACGGCTAACCTATAGGCTCACAGCTGTTTTAGATCTACCTCTCTAAATTGATAGGCTGGCTCTAACAAAAGCAACATTTGACCATTCCCACTTTTTTTTTTTTTTGGATTAGCCTGCAGTGTGGAGGTTTGGCCAGACCGCCCACTTTGTCGCCCAATGCAGAGGCCCCCTAACAGCCACTTGGGCCTGAATGTCTGACATGTCCAGACATGTCCCTCTCAAGCTCTGAAACCACTTGCACATCACTAAGTCATACTTTTTACACAGCTCATAGGCCAATACCCAGGGGCTAGGACCCAGACACAGGGCTAACACGTGACACCATGAGGTCACAAACCACGTGACACCCCCATGCACCCATGCCACTTCCGGGGAGGGCTTTCAGGGACACCGGAAGTCCCAGCCACCGGAAATTACGTCACTTCCGGGGGGTGGGATAACTGTCACTTTTAATATGGGGATTAAAGGTATCCCTTCCTACTACTTATGGCGTTATAAAGGTATGAATGAGGTGTTCATGAAGACAAAAAAGCTACTTATTTGTGAATTTAACATAGATTTATTCAAGTGTGCTCGGAGTGATGATTAATTAAGTGGATTGGAGTTAATCGTAGTAGTTTTTTTTAATATAGTGAGTACAGTTTTATGTAAGCTGTTTTATCAGGGAAATGGGATTACCACCAATGGTGTAACAAAGGTCCCCGCAGGCCCCATGGTGCGGGGGTGGCAAGCTCCAGTGAGCCCCCTCAGCTCAGTATTATGGCCTCAGAGATCTTGACTGAGTCTGTGGTTGGGAAGGGTCCTCCATGTACTTTGCAGGGGAACCTTTGGGGTTCATTACACCACTGCTTACCACACATGGCAGCATTTTAAAAGATGGAAGAGGCAGATTAAAAAAAAAAAAATTGGGATAATGTATTACCCCCCCCATTGACTTCTATTGAAGGCGAGGCAATGGCGGGTGGCCTGAGTGTATTGGCATGTATGTCTCCAGGCTCAATCCAGACTGATCCGAGAGATGGAGTTACAGATTAATCTAAAATAAGAACACAGCGCCACTGTGTGGTACAGTGGGCATCACGCACATTTGTTTTTTTACAGACATTAATGTTCATCAGCACACTGACGATAGCCTAAGCTGTGGAAGCCTGTGATTAGTAGGATATATACACAGTAAGGTTCAAAGGAAAACTTTATCCACAGCTACGTCAATTGCAGATGCAATTTTGTTCTGAACTCCCTGAACAATATTTTACATCTATTTTTATACATTTCAGTACATATTAGTCAAAATGCACATCCAACAGGGGACAACAAGCATTTAACATTCTTCAAGCTCATGATAAGTGACACAAAATAGAAAAGGGAACATGACCTAGTTTTCCAAGGCCTAGGATGCATCTGGAGAGAGCAGCAGCCTGTGTCCCAGATCATTGCTGATCATGATGCACCACGGGGCAACAGGTACGCAACACATTGGTCTGGGTCAGCGGGTACACAACACATTTGCTTGGTCAAGTATTTCATTTCACTAACTTTAAGGCAACATGGGCAGAACCAACAGGATGAAGGAGAATGCTGGTTTTCCCGTACATACAGGTACTGATCAGCCACAGCATAATTTCACGCAGGTGATGCAGGGCAGCCCTGTCACTGACCTGGGAGACAAATTGAACTTCATACTATGAACAGTCAAATCTACCAAAGGGTCTCTGGAGACTACAGATGACACCAGCAAATTAATAGCAGTAGATTTGAACTTCTTATGAGAAGACAACTGCAAGAACTCTGAATGTCTGTTAAAAGTAGAAGCCAAACTCACCGACTAGCACCCAATTCAGTCTGCCAAAGAAATTTAACTACGAACTCTGGGCCTGATTTAGATCTTGGTGGTATCGGGTTCACTGCCACTTTTTCAACGGAAACCCCATCCGCCAGCTTGGTGGTCAAACCACCTGATTTCAATTTTGGCAGTCCCATAGAGGATAACATGCCTGAGTCTCCTCTTACTCCACCAGGGATTCCTTTCCGCCACCACTGCGTTATAGGAAAAGGTTGCTGGCGGTGGGACTTCAGTCACACTTACCACCCTGCAAATTTGGATGTACCTTACCTCCAAGCAAAACGTGGCGGTCCGACCTCCATTTCTGGCTTGGCAGATTGGGAGGAAAAAGGGGTGAAAACTCACCTGTTTTCCTGATTTCACTTCCATTTCAAACTGGACACAACTAGACAACATCCTCCGACAGTGCTGTCCCTGGATCACGGATAAGACATAACGCCTACCTCCTTTGCTGGACACAAAGGTAGGGAAACCTCATTGGCTGTATACATTGGGGGGTAACTGCACATGAGCTTGGGACCCCTGCTGAAGATATCCATGTCACAGTAATGTTCTTAGATTACTGTGACATGCATGTGTCGGGACACGAGTGGGTCCGACACGGATGGGGACACACTGGTACCCAACACTTATTGTACGCATACACATGCCATTTTGGTGTTGGTATTCATTGGCAAATAAGTGCTGGCACTACAATGAAGGTACAACCACACCTGTCAGCTGTGTCCATGTGTGCACATTGCAGGGGGACCTGTACCTGTCATGTTGTGTGTGCAAGTCAGTACGTGTATGTGTTTGTGCAATGCAATTGGCTGTAGTTGTGTTGGTTGTTGTGGTCGTGTTGTGCGTAGGTGTAGCGTCAATACTGTGTGCATGTTATGTCATGAATGTATGGCAATGTGTGTTTGCAGCATGTACATGTTGTGGTGGACTGGCGATGGATAATAGTGTGTATGTGGTGTGTTGTGTGTGATGCAGGGGGACACATATGGCAAAGGTACAGTATGTGTGTGAGACTTACCTGTATTCCACAGCCAATTCCATTGTCCGACGTCTATTGGGTTCCGCAATGTCCTCCCTCCATTGACAACCCGCTGCCAGTACACCGCCTGCAGGACTGTAACATCTAAATACATCTGTCAGAATAAAGTCTTGGGTTCTCTGCGGCAGTGGTTTGCCAGTAACACCACCAAGATCTAAATCAGGACATTTTCTGAGAGAGTATTGTATGTAGTGTATAGGATTGAAGACACTGAAGTGAGTGCTAGAAGAAATAACATGCAAATTGCAGGGCTACCAAAAAATAAAAAAACAAAGAGAAAGCCTTGGTAGCATGTCCTCTACTCTGGTTACAACAAATACTAGACTCAGAATCCCTCTTATCATCATCTTTTTCCCATATTTCGATTCGATGAGCAAGAAAAAAACAGATTAAAATTATATACTTAGTCAAAATGCATTAAAATTATAGAAGTCCTCTCATCTTTGTATGTTTTCAAGCAGGCTCCCCATTCGCATCCCCCCTCGGGAATCCTACCCCGGGTACCTCACTGAATGGCACAACTATTGAACTTTCGAGAGCCAAATGCAATTATCTATAGTACCAGAGAAAAAGGAGAGATCAAAATCGATAACACCAAGGTCACAATGTTTCTGGATTTTAGGGCTGCAGTTCAATAACAACAAGCAGTTTTCCTAGAAGTTAAAACTAGCCCTGGGGACACAGCTGTGAAGTATGTTCTGTTTTACCATGCAAAATTGAAGGTTCTCCCCGGAGACAAGGCGCAGTTTTTCACAGGCCCCCCCAGGAGATCTGGAGATGGATCGAGGCATAAAGTGAAGGATACAGGGAATGGCAAACGCATCCCTGTGAATCAACACAAATGATGCAACCCAAAGCACAAAAACAACCACTTTAAACCATCAACACTGCAGATCCAGCAGGATAGGTAGAGCACAGTGTCATATGCAACAGATATAGGAGGGATGGTCCCCTATCAAATGACAGATGACCCAACCAGTACTATTTCCTTGAGACAAGGGCTGATAAGGGCTGATATTAGTTGATGGGAGAACAACTGTGAAAGGAAAATCTCACAGGTGATGTAAGTGAGCACATACATTCATGACAATTTTAAAGGACTGGGCCTTTACTCTGAGCTGGTTCAGACTCCCAAAACAAGAGCAGAGAGCCTCTATATCCATTGTCAAGTCTTTTGATTTGTTTTGATTTCATTACTGTAAATTGATGTTGCATTTGGTTCGGGACAGGGAGATGTGTTATCCCTCTTCTGAAGGAGAGTTAGGGAAGTTTACCATTCCAAAGCTTTCTTTGCATTTCAATGGTTAAAGAATTTGCAGAACAAAAGAGTGTCATCAGGTAAGGGGAGACATTTAGGACTGGACTAAAATGCATGCTCCATCGAAAGGGCACACTGGCCTGAAAAATACTGGTATACTCTCTTGGGGATGGCTACAATATGTTTAGGCAACTATACATTCCTCACGTGGAACATAAGAGGATTGAACAATCAGAGTAAAAGATACAAAGTATACTCCAGTATTAAAAGGGGAGTGATACACATAGGTCCTCATTACGACTTTGGCGGTCTTCACAGAAGACAACCAAAGCTGCAGGCTCCAGAAGACTGCCAGTGCTGGTGGTCTTCTGCCCACCATATCATGGGTACTGCTGGATTTCTGCCACACTTTGGGTGGAAATCCAGCAGTAGTCATGCTGACGGGCAGAGGCACTTGGGCAATTCCACCACTGGCCCTGCCCCGCCAGTAGGACTCCACCAGCCGTATTATGGGCAGTTATACTGCCTGGTGGTTTCCTGCTGGTGGGTTGCTGCCGGCAGTGGAAGCGCCCCATCCAGTTCCCTGCCAGGCGACCTTCTCCCCAAACCAGGTAAGGTGATCGTTCAACAGGGTAGAGGGGTGTGTGTGTATGAGTGTGTGGTGTCTGCGTGTGTGTATG
This sequence comes from Pleurodeles waltl, assembly GCF_031143425.1. NCBI lineage: Eukaryota > Metazoa > Chordata > Amphibia > Caudata > Salamandridae > Pleurodeles > Pleurodeles waltl. Next base: position 706,745,800 of record NC_090448.1, read on the forward strand.
AATGTATGCATATGTGTCTGAATGTAGAAGTGAGTGTGTATGCGAGTGTGAGTTTTGTGGTGAATGCATGTGTGCATGTGAGTATGCGTGTTTGGATGGGTGTGAGTATGCGTGTTTGGATGGATGTGAGTGTGCGTGCTTGAATGCATGTATGAATGTTGAAGTGAATTTGTGTATGAATGTTGAAGCAAATGTGTGTATGGATGAGTGAATGCATGTATGTAAGTGTAGGTGAATGGGTGTTTGCGTGTGGATGTCTGTGTGCATGTATGTGGGGAGGAGGTGCCTTGTTTGGAGGGGGGTGGGTGGTGGGCGCAGGGGGCGCTGTGGCTGGAGGGGTGGAGGAGGGGTCAAATGCTTGCTGTGGGGTGGGGAGTTGTCTTCCGGTGACAGGGAAGGAATTCAGTGTCACCAGTAGCCTTTCCGCCATGGTTTTTGTGGCAGTACTATCCCCGTGGAAACCATGGGGGAAAGCCAGCTCCTAATACCGCCAGAGGTCTTCTGTAGACCGCTGGGTTCCAGATGATCATTTCCAGCCTGGCGGTTCCGACCTCCATGGCAGAAGGTGTGGAGATGTGGCGGGTTGGCATAACAGACTGCAATTTTTCCTTTTTCTCAGTGGTACATACATTACACGTTAGACTCAACAAGTTCTTTTGTAATCTTGAGATGGAGCCAAGGATTATTGCATTTGAATCAGTGGTTGAAGAGAGCAGGATCAAAGGGGTACAACATACCCCTACGTTTTAAATTTATGAAAAACGTTCCCCTTCTTATTAAAAGACAACCGTCCCGGGACAGTAAAGTCTGATCATGCAAATGCTTCAGCTTTAGTTTCATTCAGGGAGTCTCCTATGCTGTGAGACTGACGGTGGGGCAGGCAGTTTAACAATAAACAGGCCTTCTTGCCAGTGTGCCTCCTCGCTTTTATTTTGTGGGGCTGATGGTTCCTCTCAGGTCAGCCCACCGTGTCACACCCAAAAGGAGTCTGGAAAAAAGGCACTCTCCTCATACTGTTAAGTGGTTTGTTTCCGTGATTTAATGGAGGTGAGGTAATGAAGTAGCCGGGTGACTTCCTGCCTGGCAGATAAAATCAAAATGCAGTGTACAAGTGATTATATCTGTGCATGCTTTTGGGGAGCGCGTTTTTTTACTGAGGCCTCTGCCCTCTGATTGAGGTAGCTGTCCGGGGATGCGCAACACTCGCCTAAAGAAATGCAAATGCGCACAGCTGGTTAATCTGCAAATGTAAAGGGGGCGTGGGAGCAGGTATCGGTTTCATTGATCGAATCACATTCTTTTCGACTGGTAGTGCGAGGAGTTACCAGCTGAGCTGTGCAGTGTGTGCTTTTCAGGGCAGTTAAATAAAAATAAATCATTATCTACAGTCTAGGTATTACTAAAATCTGTATTTTGAAAGCACTGTTTTATCTGAAACCTTTTTGCACATTTGGTAGCAGTCTGTCTTATACTCCATGTAATGCAAGTTTAACATAATTACATATTTTCTCAGTGCTTCCTGTCACAGGCTGGGCACTTGTAGCACTAGCATCACACAAGACACAATTTTCTATTGCACTAACCAAGATTTCATTGTTTGGCTTTCTGGTTACAGAGACCTCTCAATGCCTTAACTAATAGAGGTTTCATAATACAAAATAGTGCACACACCACTGATTAACTTTACTTTTTTTTTCATTTAATCGTGAGTTATTATATATGTAGCTACTTGAAGGAGAATATTGTTTTTTTTAGTCACACCTTTGCCCTCGCCCCCATTGCATGCAGCATCACATTTCCCATACTTTTTTTTTAATGCAATTCGACCGCTGATTTGAATACCTATGTAGCAAAAAAGCCCGGCGTCTACTAGCATGGTTAAACAACTCGGTCAAACGATGGTCCCCTATCTTAGCCATCAAAAACTTACTCAATGACAGACTGTACTCAAAGTACAACAAGAGAGAGATTAGTCCAAGTGGTACTATGGAAAGATCACTGATTCCATGGAGCAGGAGCTCTCTGAATACCTGCGCCCCACTATCCTTGCAAGAGTCAGTCCTGAGTGCTTGGAAGTCCTACAGGAGGATTTCACAGTAGTGAGATTAAACAGGCTGTGAAGGAGATGGTTCCTGGGAAAACCCTGGGCTCTGACCAGCTCTTGAAAGGGGTGTACTACCTTTATCAAGACATTTTGGCCTCTGTAATAGTGGAAATGTATAATGAAGCAAGTCAGTGTGGGACACTCCCACCCCCCCCCACCCTTGCATGAGACAGTTGTGGTAGCCCACCCACATTACCCACAAACCCTTACAACAAATATTTTGGAAGAAGCACAGAGAGAGGGATTAGCAAACATAACACCAGCATCCACAGGCACACAACACCATTACCAATGCAACATCCGCGCACCTCAAACACACACCAACACATCCCCCCACACATCACAACAGACAGCACCTCACACATAACCCACACCACATTATGGCACCTCAAAGATACCCCAGGTTTTCAGAGGACGAGCTCAGGGTCATGGTGGAGGAAATCATCCGGGTAGAGCCACAGCTTTTCGGCTCACAGGTGCAGCACACCTCCATTGCTAGGAAGATGGAGCTATGGCAGAGAATCGTCGACAGGGTCAACGCAGTGTGACAGCATCCAAGAACACAGGATGACATCAGGAAGAGGTGGAACGACCTACGGGGGAAGGTGCGTTCCGTGGTTTCAAGACACCAGATTGCGGTACAGAGGACTGGCGGTGGACCCCCACCTCCTCCCCCACAACTAACAACAAGGGAGGAGCAAGTCTTGGCAATGCTGCATCCTGAGGGCCTCACAGGAGTAGCAGGAGGACTGGACTCTGGTAAGTCATATCTTTATTACCATATCCCCCACACCCCACCAGCATGCCATCACATACCCCCACCCTTACCCTCACTCCCATCACTCCATCTCACATATGTCCCACTATCACAACCCACACATCTCAACACCAAGGCCCTGCATGCAACACCTATGCATGGACCACCGTCACCAAAGCATGTCCAGTACAGATACCCACACAGACACCAAACCAACTATCACAAAAGGGCAAACACAATTATGCAAGCAGAGGAGTAGAGGGTACCTCACCCAATGCACAAGATGGCACAAACAGATACTAAAACTATGCATTTACACCACAACAGGACCCATACCCAACGTCACCGGACAGGAGGTGCCAGACATATCCAGTCCCCCCACAGAAGAGGCACACAGTGATGACAGCAGCTCTGCACGTCTGGATCAAGATTAGCAGACCGGCCCATCAGGGACCTCTGGACAGTCGGTTCACCTGCCACTGTCACTAGCCACCACAGACCCCTCCCCCCTCAGGAAACACCACCACAGCACCCACCCAGCAGGCCCACCCCTCTGTCCCCAGGACACGTCAGTCAGCACTGTGTCCACCACTACAGGGAACCCAGGCAAACCCATCAACCCAAGACAATCAGGGACCTGGGGTCAGTGGCACACTGTTCAGGGGACAGAGCCACAGGATAACAGGGAAGCTGGGAAGACTGCTGTGCGACATGGGGAGGACAGGCCCAGGGAACCCACTCTCCACGAGGCACTCTCCAACATCATGGGAGCATACCACCATTCCCAGGAGACCATGGGCACGGTACTGGCCAAGTTTCAGGAGACCCAGCGGCTGCAGGAGGAACACTACCTGGGGATCAGGGCGGACTTGTAGTCCATTAACACCACCCTGGTCACCATTGCAGGGGTGCTGGCAGACCTTGTCAACACCATGAGGGACACAGTGGGACACAAACGGGCCACTGACCCTAGCCTGGACGATGAAAAGCCCTCCACCACCACCGGTGCTAGTGGACAGGAGGCACCGCCACAGGACCAACAGGCCACCAGCACCCCACCACCTGCAGAAGGAGAACCACCCCGCAAACGGTCCTGAGATCCAGGAACAAGACAGAGAACATTGCCAAGACCCCTGCCAGTAAATAAGACCCTCCTGAATGTCACCCTTCTGTCCCACTTTGTCATCCTGTCCACCTTAAACTGCCATTGCTCCCCTTCCTATGCCCCATTGGACAATGCACCTGTGAGACCAAGAGACTGGACTCTGCCATGGACATTCCTCCACCATCACCCCAGCCCATTTCACACACCCCTCCACTTATTAGCACTGAAATAAACACCCTTGAATCACCAAACAATCTGGAGTCAGTCTGTGCTTTTACAAATGTGTAATTCCAACATCTCTGAAATATAGCAATGTCAATGTACTTGTTCACATACCAATGTTACACAGCTGTAGGCCAGTAGTAAACATAGCAGAGGGCACAAATTGGGACCCAGATCTGTGAAATGGAAAGCCAAAGTGACAAGTCAGGGTCCATACACAGAGTGAAAAAGGGAGACTAATGCTAGGTCCTACAATAGTATGAGATGTGGGAAGCAGTTCCATCCTCTTACCTGTGTCTCACTGGAAGTATTGCATGATGATGTTTCGGTTGTCTACATCTTCTTCTTCTGCCTCGTCTTTTTCACTGTCCACAGGCTCCACAGCTGCCACAAGAACACCATCAGGCCCATCCTCCTGCAGAAAAGGAACCTCGCAAAGCCAGGTTGTGCAACATACAGCAGGCCACGATGATCTGGCACACCTTCTTCGGTGAGTAGTATAGGGAGCCACCTGTCAGATGGAGGCACCGGAATCTGGCCTTCAGGTGGCCGAAGGTGCACTCTATTATCCTCCTAGTTCACCCATGTGCTTCATTGTAGCATTCCTCTGCCCTTGTCCTGGGATTCCTCACTGGGGTCAGTAGCCATGACAGGTTGGGGTAACCAGAGTCACCTGCAAATATCGAGGGACAACAGTTAGACATCTTCCAAACATTAGGGAATCACCCATACCCAGACAGCAAATGAAACTGTGTGGGGACATTAGGCTCACCTATTAGCCACACACGGTGCCTCTGGAGTTCCCCGATCACATAAGGGATGCTGCTATTCCTCAAAATGTAAGCGTCGTGCACTGAGCCAGGATACTTGGCATTCACATGGGAGATGTACTGGTCTGCCCAACACACCATCTGCACATTCATCGAATAGTAGCTTTTCCGGTTTCTGTACACCTGTTCATTCCTGCGGGGGGACAAGTGCCACTTCTGTGCCATCAATGGCACCAATGATGTTGAGGATATGTCCCAGGGTATAGAAGTCATATTTCACTGTGGGCAAATCCTCCACCTGAGGGAAAACGATTTAGCTGCGCATGTGTTTCAGCAGGGCAGATAACACTCTGGACAACACGTTAGAGAACATTGGCTGGGATATCCCTGATGCCATGGCTACTGTTTGAAAAGACCCACTGGCCAGGAAATGGAGTACTGACAGGAGCTGCACTAGAGGGGGGAATTCCTGTGGGATGGCGGATAGCTGACATCAGGTCAGGCTCCAACTGGGCACACAGTTCCTGGATTGTTGCAAGATCAAGTCTGTAAGTGATAATTATTTGTCTGTCTTCCATTGTCGACAGGTCCACCAGTGGACTGTACAATGGAGGATGCAGCCATCTCATCACCTTCCCCAGCGGACGTGCCCTATGGAGAATAACAGTGAGCAGAGGGTCATACAACACATAGGTTTCACAAGGCTGTTTAGCACTAACATTAACATTTCTCTATGTGCTTTTGTCTGTCGGTATTCCTGGCCTAAATAGGTGTGACGCAGTTATTTGGCCTGCCATGTGGCCCCCTGAAATGGCGGCTGCCTGACCTGTAAGGTGGGACAAGGGGAAATGACGTAACTTCGCTGGCGTTGTACACCGTCGCGGTAGGCATTCGAAGACCGCGGCGGAATCCAGCATTAGTTATCATTGGGCCCTATGGGTTCCAGGAGCCAATGACGATGTACGCCGGCGGTGACGGTGCGCACCTCCGCGGACGGGACCGCCATTTTCTATCTGTTCCCTCACTTGATACCTGACCTTCAACAGGAGAGGACCTACACTGCAAGTGCTGCTGTGACCTGTGTCTGGAAGCAACAATGGCTACAGTGTCTGGGGAAAGGGCCACTGCCTTTACTGCGGAGGAGTTGGAGAAACAGGTGGCTGGTGTCCTCCCCAGTACACGCAACTGTACGGTCCTCCAGACAAACAGGTGAGTAAACTGTGTGCATGGTGGATGGCACATGATTGTATGGAGTGTCGGGATGGAGGAGACGGGGGAGACAGACCAGCAAGTGAGGATGGTGTGCGTATGTATGTGTGGGCCAGGGTGGGAGGTTTGTGGGCAATGTGTTAGAAGAACTATACGGGAGAGTAACATCCATTATAACTTCACTTTTCTTCTAGGTCAGCGCCCACCAGAAGAATGGTATTTGGCGTGCCATCGGCAAGGAAGTGCGGACCCTGGGGGTCTACAATAGACAGAGCACCCACTGATGGAAAAGATGGGAGGACCTGCGCCGCTGGAGCAAGAAGATGGCAGAGGCCCAGCTGGGGATGGCCTCCCAACGCGGAAGGGGTGCCCGTCGCACCATGACCCCCCTGATGTACCGGATCCTGGCGGTGGCATATACGGAGTTGGATGGGCTCTTGAGGGCATCACAGCAGCCACAGGGGGTGAGTACACTCTCATTCAGCTGACTCTGTGTGCATTATGAGGTGTCTGGGTGCGGGAGGTGGGCTGTGGGTTCCCCTAGGCCAGGGCAGACGCGCAAAGGTAGATCCATTGATTTGCAGCCTCATTCCCTGTCCAACCCCAAAGGTGGTATTTGCCCTCTACACCTAGTCAGGCTCCTATGGCTTCCAGCTGTGCATCAAATGGGTCTAGGCAGAGTCCCCCATGGGCATGTGCTTTCCCCTGCCCTGTCAGTGCATGGCTTAGTGCATAGGGCTGCTTCCTGTGTGTTGTGTTCGCCAACGGTAGTGGTGTTGCAGGCATTGACCATGTGTCTCCTCTGTTTCCCCCCCTCCCTTTTGTTTTGTCACCCTGTCCTTGTGTGCATTAGCATCATCTGGCAGAGGAGCAGTGGCACCGGAGCAGGAGGGAGCTGCATCCCACATGGCCCTGGAGGGGGCAGTAACAGAGTCAGAAGGCACCAGTGGGACAGAGGGTGAGGGGACGCTCCACAACAGGGACAGGAGCAGACACCAGCAACAGCGACTCCTCCTCTGATGGTAGCTCCTTTGCGGTGGCAGGCACCTCTGTGACCACCACATCAACAGATACAGCTGCCTCCCCCCCCCCTACCAGCACCGCCCTCCCAGCAACCCTTCATCGAGTTTCCCATGCCCACTCACCCAGGAGGGTGGGCATCTCCTTCTCCCCAGGCACCTCAGCCCCTGCCCCAGTCAGCCCTGCTGCCCTCAGTGAGGAGGCTATTGACCTCTTGAGATCCCTCACTGTTGGGATATCTACCATTTTGAATGCCATCCAGGGTGTTGAGAGGCATTTGCAGCAAACAAATGCATACCTGGAGGGCATTCATTCTGGCCAGGCGGCCCAACAGAGCATTTCAGGCTCTGGCCTCAGCACTGATGGCAGCCGTTGTCCCTGTGTCCAGCCTCCCCCCTCCAACTTCCTCCACCCAGACCCAATCCCCTGTACCTCAACCTATCCCAAGCACACCATCTGACCAACACGCACACTCATCAACACACAAGAGTGGACATTGCAAACATAAGCACCACACATCCCACCGGCACTCACACAAGCACCATACCCATGCAGACACACCAACATCCACTACCTCCACTGTGTCCCCCCTCCTCTACGTCCTCCTCCTCCCTCCCTGTCTTGTCTCCACTCACACCTGCATGCACTACATCTTCACCCAACAGCCATCCACCTCACAACAGCCTCCGGCCCATGCACCTTCACTCAAATTCAGCAAACGTACACCTCCTACAACCACTACCTCTTCCTCCATTCCCAAACCACCTCCATCTTCCCGTCCCAGTGTGTCTAAAACTTTTCCTGGCTAACATTGGCCTCTTCCCTACACCTCCCCCGTCCTTCCCCTAGGGCCAGGCTGTCCAGGTCCCAGCCCAGCACCTCAGCCACCAGATCCTATAGCACAGTGGTCTCAGCAAGTCCTGTCACATCGCGGGTGCAACCCATCAGGGCTGCGAGTGTGCCACCTTGCGAGGCCAAGTAGCAGACCATTCCGCCACCTGCCAAGATGAAGAAGGTGCTCACATGCCGGAGGGAGAAGCTGCACCTACCAGCAAGCAAGAGCTCCTCCAAGCCAAAAGGGGACAGTGGCAAGGCACCAGCAGCGATATCAAAGGTGGGGAAGGGACACAAGCCGTAGAGCAGGTCAGGACAGGGCACGGAGGCTCCAGCTGAGGTACCAGAGTCACCCCTTCTGTCAACCACAACACCAACCTGTACGGCGGTGGACACCGCCATCTGCACCGCCACCTGCACCACCACCAGCACCACCACCTGCCTCGCCAACAGTCTCCAGCATCATCCCCAGTGGGCAGCCGTCCGAGGCTGCAGGAGACGTCCTGCTGTGTCCCTCAACAGGTGCAGACACATGCACCACCGCCAGCACCTCTGCCACATACACCGCTGCACCCACCGCCACTAGCCCCGCAACGTAATCAGGCAGTGTCGCCACAGCTGACATGGCAATCATCCCCAGTGGGCAGCCGTCTGAGGCTGCAGGAGACGTCCTGGACCCTGCCCTGCGTACATGAGGCATGACTCCCAGCACTGTTTGTACCAGCAGGTTGCAGGCGAAGTCGCAGCAGGGTGGAGTGTGTCTCTGCCTCCATGGAGTATCATGCTACCTGTTCCCAGGCAATCTTGTGGCACATACACCCAGGTGAGGGAATGGGACCTGCCACACTGCATGTGAAGCACTGTGGGCACAAAGCCCCCTCCGGAACCAGTGGAGATTCACATCCACTACCCCAGTCCTTGGCAGGATGAAGCACTCTGGGCACAAAGCCCCCTCCAGAACCAGTGGAGAAAGGCATCCACTTGAGAGACTGTGGCTTTGCACTCCCAGGATAAAGCAGTGGGCAGTGAACCGACTTGAGAGACTGTGGCTTTTCACTCCCCAGGATAAAGCAGTGGGCAAACCACCCATTGGAGAGACATGAGAGACTGTGGCTTTGCACTCCCCAGCCCCCTCGTGGAGCAATGGCGTCGTCCGTTCATCCGGCTGAGATGCCCCCCTCCCCCTCCCCTGAGGTGCCTGTTTATTTTCCATCTGATGGCCCTGCAGTGTTCTCTCCGTTTCGAGTCGGGTATCTTGTGTGGGCTTTGTCCATGCATTTTGGGACACTGATCCACGGACAATGATTTCATTAATATCCAGACTTGTGTAGTTGGTGCACATATTTGTAGATACTGATTTTTGATTTTGGCCTATCTGATATTTAATTGATTACACTTGTTACAATCATTTCCTTTTGTCCTTGTGTTCTTCCAGGGGGTGACGGGGTGTATATGTAATGTTGCTGCATGTATTTATATGTATTGGGTTGGGGGTAGGGGTGTTGCGTGTGTGTGTCACTCTCTTTTCCCTCCCCCCCTCCCCTGTGTGTTAGGTGCAGTACTCACCGTGGTCATCGCCGACGTCTTTGCTGCTCCTGATACAAGAGGAGGTAGAGCAGCATGGGCAGCACCTGTAGTTGGGGCTCCATGGCGTCCTGGTTGTTCGTAAAGTGTCGAAAGGTGAGTGGTTTCCCTTCCAAGTCCTGTTTCCGCTGTGCTTTTGATGTCGTTGGTACCGCCCCAGAAAAGGTGGCAGATAGGCGTGTTGTAATACAGTGGGTGGAACCTTGTGTTCTGCCTGTCTGTTGGCGGTGACCGCTGCGGTGTTTGTTTCGACCACCTTGGCGGTCGGAGTGTTAAAGTGGCTGTCTATTTTGACAGTTTCCGCCATGGTCGTGATTCAATTTATTTTTCCACCGGCCTGTTGGCGGTATTACCGCTGCTTTAACACCGACCGCCAGGGTTGTAATGAGGGCCTTAGCTTCTTATTGTCCACTTTTCATGCTGAACGTGAATGTAAATCAAAAAGTGCTCAGTAAAGCATTAGACAATACATTAATATTGTCCATGACCCACTTCATCCATTCCATGTTGCAAGATATCCATGAATATTAGGCATAGAGGTGCTGGAACCTGCTTCTTTCCAAACCCCACACAGCAACAAAAGCTGTAAATGTCCAAAAAACATTCAGCACTTTACATTTTTGGCATCTCAATGGAGTGAGGGAGAGGATGGGATTGGTGCTTGGCATCCTGCAATGGGTGGTTCTTCTATACTCTGGGACTTGGGCTAGAGTCAAGAAAGGCAAAAGGATACCTGACACTTACCAAGTACAATGAGGACAATGCAGGGTTGTTTCCTTTGCCTTTTGCTTTTTTATGCAATAACAATAAAAGCCTTTGCCGGGGTAATCCATCCTGCAGACACCTTTGAGGGCACAGGAGACCAAAGGGGAGCACACTCTATTTCATTATACACAGAGAACCTGTTCCTCTACATAGCAGACATCGAGGCCTATGCTAGTCACATCAAATTTAGTGATCTCAGTTTAAAGATGAACTGCTCCTACTGTAGTTTATTCTCTATGCATCTAGATCTAAATGCAGATATACTACCACCCAACTTCCAACAAATAAAATAGGAGACCTCTACATTCCATTCCATACATACATGGGCTGCAGACCTACAGAGAAGAAATAGACTTCGTAGATGGTAATATTTGGTGCCCCTTTGTGTCTCTTGGGGGGTTATTTGTCTTCTGAACTTCGCTACTGCTGTCAGTTGCGGGTAGAGTGACCATCTTCAAAGTGGTTACCTTGCTCTGGCTCCTTTACTTTTTTTGTGACTCTCCTCATCAGTATACTGAGTAACATATTTTATTATCTAGTCAGGATGCTCCTTGATTTGGTGTGAGGAGACCAGTGACATTACCCAATCTCAGACTCCCTGAGGTGGAGGGGAGCCTGGCTCTATGCAGCCACTGAGGGAAGGTGATTACCTCATGATGAAGGATATCCTTGAGCTGACCTCCTGATAACTAACTGACCTCAGGCAAGGGCCGTAGGCAGCGAAAGCTGTCATTTCAGTCCTTGCTTGTGCACCAGTGTGCACAAACAATGACAACAAAGAGACGAGGACTTACCTGAGTCTTTCCGGGGGGTCCTCCTCTCCTCGTCATCTGACGGCAACGAGTCCTTTCAGCGGCTGCCTCTTCTCTGCTCTGGTGCTCGCTGCAGCTGAGATATGGGCTGGACAGAGCAAGCGCAGACTATCTGCCCTTGCGCTTTGGTCACACAGGGTAGGCTCAGCTCCGCTGGTGGGGCTAGCTGAGGTTTTTGGACAACTAGTGCCAATGCAGCGGAGCTCACTGCACACTCCTAAAAATGACATGGCCTTGATGAAAAGTCCTTCAAATCAGGGGCAAACTATTAAAAACACATGAAAGCAGATGGCGGAAGGCAAATCAATGCCTATCCTTTCTACTTTTTTATAATATAGTTTTTTGTAGGATTGATGATTTGAAGTAAGGTATTGCCAATCTGTATATAGCCGGACCTAAACATTAAATTGCTGGCTTTGATTCTGCTTCAAGGAGGACACCATTCTGTCCTATACATCAATGAGAGGTAGAATAGGTAGCCATTGTATGTGTACTTAAAATGTATTTTCTTTTTATTCAGGTTTCTGTATTAAAATGTATGATATCAAACCAGATAGGTAACGAGGAGAAAGGAGAAAAAATTGGAATTATGCTGTCGATGCAAGATGTATATAGGGGAGTCACGTCTTATGTTCACATTCAGCATTGTGCAACATCTATTAACCCTGCACCTAATTTGTAAGATGATAACATTTACCAGCCTGATTTTGTTGCTTTTAATAAATGAAATACCTTCCCCACACAAACGTCTAATTTAGGGTTATTACAATATGTCAATGCATATTCAGAAGGATAAAGACATATTACAGACAATCTAACTACTAAGATGGTAAATGATCTGCACCAGAAATGTTATCAAGAAAATGTTAGGGCTAGGTCTTTGAGATGTGGAATATTTACATTGAAGTCATGAACATAACTACAATAGAGAATTACAATAAACCAAGTGACGTGGAATAATTACAGTTTGATGCTCCACTAAGAAGCTGGGGGACACATTTGGTCGACAGCAACCGCAGCCCTTCCTTACTGGTGGAGAGGCCATGCCCACTCCGACCTTTCTCTTGCCAAGATGAGTGTCTGTTAGGCTGAGCAAAGGTCAGTCTGACAGACTCTTCTTGTTCCGGTTAGGGAGGCCAGGACCTAGATATGCACTAAAAGCACAGGCTTCTTTCTGCCTGAGCGGAACTTTGGCTGGCTGAAGATGTCTCAGCTCCTGTGGGCGTGACCTCTTCAGCCTGACAAAGGACCTTGAGGCCCTCCCCCTCATGACGAGGAGGCGCATCATTGATAGCGTCTGACCACGTTCCTCAGTTTTAAGCCCTGAAAGGCTCAGGGCTGACTGTCTGTTGCTGATACCTTGTTAGAGTGGGGTGAGGTCAGCAGTCTCACTGACCCTATCACACTCTATGACGAGGTAGGGACTGCTGCCTCATCTCATTGGCTCATTCTCATACACAATGATGAAAAATAGGAGGCATATAAAATATAATTGCCAAAGATCAACCAATTTGGACATGGCCAAGCCAGGTTTGGTCAGAGGTTTTCTGGTTCCACGTTGTGTAGCTCAGCTACTAGATTGGTAAATCTTTCTTGCTCCTCTTTGACGTGAAAGTTTAAGGCTTTAATTTTCATTCTCGCTGCATGAGGTTAGAGCATAGGTTACAGTCAGAGGCTATATGAAAGCTCAGCTCCTTACACTTGTACCAAATCTAAAATGCTGCTTATTTGTTGTATCTAAAGAAGGTGTTAAATGGTGCTGCCCAGTGACACATTTGTTTCATGTCTTTGAAGGAAGCTTGCAGTGGCCTGTAGTACCACACGTGTTCCACGTCTTTAAAGGGAGCTTACACTGGCTGTCCCTGCAGTACCACACTTGTTGCATGTCTTTGAAGCAACCTTGCATTGGCCCCGCAGTAACCCATTTATTACACGTCTTTGAAGGAAGCTTGCGCTGGTCCTGCAGCACTATCCTTGTTTCATGTCTTTCAGGGAAGATTGTGATGCTCTTTACGAGTGCTGTATGTCTTATGCTTGTGACCGAAGGACCCGCTGAGTTCCTGCTCCCTGTGCTCTATCTTTTATGCAAGCTTTACATCTGTCCAAACAACTGTTTCAGCCCTCTCACCAACCACATATTGGTTAGAGAAAATGGTTTTTGGGTAAGCCCACTTCAGTTATCCATCAGACAGAGGCCCTCATTAGGACCCTGGTGGTATTTTGGAGAAATGTACTGCCAACAGGCTGGCAGTACTCTTCAACAAAATATGACATTGGCAGTTCGGCTCAAGCCTAACCGCCAATGTACCACTCCGTCCGCCAGGGTGTTAACAGCCCCCAGGCCGGAGACTTCAGTCACCAGCCCGGCGGCCATCACTGGCCCCGCCTACCACCATGGTTTTCGTGGCTTCCTTACCGCCACGAAAACCATGGCGGTAGGCACTATCAGTGACAGGGAATTCCTTCCCTGTCACTGATAGGGGTCTCCCCCACCGCTCCCTCTCCCAGAGTCGTCCTCCTCCCACTCCAGACCTCCCCACGACATACACGCATGTTCATGCACCATCGTACACATGCATGCACACACTCATACCCACTTTCACCCACACATGCATACATCCATTCACACACACACATCCACACACACTGACATACATACACGCGCCCACTCATTCCGACAACACAACATACATGCAAACTCAACCATGCATGCACACCTGCATTCCACACGCTACACACCCGCATGCACGCACACACAGACACCCACACCCCCACAGACACAACACCCACCACACCCCTCCCCTGTCGGAGCACCTGACTTACCTAATTGAAGGGGGTCCTCCGGCAGGAGAGGGGACGGGGCACTGCTGCCAGCAGCAGCGTCCGCCAGCGGAACACTGCCAGGCTGTATCATGGGTCATGATACGGTCTGTGGCGGTCTTCTGCCAGGAGCAGCGCCATCTTACCGCCATCTGCCGCCATGGGCGCAGCCGGAATTCTGCCATTTGGCGGAATTCCGGCTACGGTGATAATATGGCAGATGGTAGGTAGCCGCGTCAATGGAGTTTTGGCGGCTGTCGCCAAGGCAGTAGGCGGTCAATACCGCCAATGTTATAATGAGGGCCAGAGTGCCATTCACATTTTTTCAGCCCTCCAATACTTCATGCATAAAATTGGGCAGTAGATCTGCCTTCCTCAGCCACTAGCTTTGTTGCCTGTGTCTGGCTCTGCCTGGTAGACAAACGTTGGTATTTAGGATGTCAGCTAGTCTAAATAAAAGTATTTTGCCTGCTTACTCTCTGCTACTCTGCATCCTGAGAAATCCTACCTCAGGAGATATTTTCTTTGGTTCAACCCCTTCATCTCCCCGGCAGCTGCAGACTAGTGCTAATTGAGTAATTAGAGTACCAGCAGATCCCCTGCCATTTCTACTGGACCACAACTTTCTTATACACAGAGCCAGGCATCACTGCTGTAAACTTCAAAACCATGTCACTATCTTAAAATGCTACACTGCATGTGTTTTTACTGTTCTAAGTTGGAAGACCAGTGCAAAGCCTTACCCTTTCCCTGAAGCACATGCCCTTCACATTTAGTTACCTATCTTTCTCTATTTTAGCGTATGTTTGTACTACAAGAAAACCACCACCTTGTTCTTATGAAGGTGAGTGAGACTTTTTTGGTGCCAAGATTCTCCCTACAAAAGTCTGCAAAGATCAGACTCACATAGTCTGCAGCGCTGGTCCAAGTGTGGCTGATGTGAGATGTTTAAACCTTAGTTGTGGAGATCCCCACTTGGGTGCATAGGTCTTCACCCAAGTGTGGATGTCCCACAAAGTTTGTGAAACAGAAAATACAGACATAAAGTTACTTGTAGTAACTTCACCGCTGTAAATTATATTTATCCAGAGTCCACTACGTAAAGCAAGAGGTGAAGACATGTAAGTCTACTATTTGTAGTTAGTCTACACTTAGAAATTAGGAACAGTGTAAAGTAGTAAATTTAATACAAAGTGTAAGAGTAAACCTACACATGTAGATTTACTAACTTGTAAGTTTACCTTTGTGAATAGCCCTCATTGCCGCAGTATTGTCTAAGTGTGGCGCCAAGCAACTAACTGTACTTATGTTTTCTTTTCAAGTGCATACTCTTTTTTTACTTTCTGACTCACACTCTGTAGACCGTATAATTTTGTAAGGATTGACATGAGCTTGAGTTCCTGCCAATTATTTACAAATTTACAGCCACTTCCAGTCAGCCACGGGATGCACTGGAAGCTCACATGATTTGTTCTAAGGATACACATACTTTTATAGTCTGATTCACAAGGAAAACCACTGGCTGGCAGTGACACTTTAGAACATCCAACTCCCCCTGCAATCACCTCCCACCTGATACCTACTCGAAGTATGGTGTGCCTGCCTAGCTTCTAAAAAGTCAGGAACAATGGAGAATTTCCATAGGTGCCTAACTCAGAACACAAAACAGGACATATTAAGCTCAGGAATGAAGGTGCCTGGTTGGCCTGCCACATTTCACCTAATGATAGGATAGGTCAATGGTTCTTATGAGTGGGGTATGTGATGACCCATTGAAGGTTCAAAAGAGGCCTTGCATGTGCCAGTCATGGTCCCTCAATGCTGAATTGCTGCATTGTTTAAAGTGAGCCCCTGAAAATAAAAAGTGCATACGCACTCTGGAGCTGGCCCCACTCTTCAGGACATTTTTAAGAGGCTTATTGGCAGAGAACGTGGACCAATGGGACCATTGCTCAAGGAAGGGGCAGCAACAGTCCTAGTCACCAAAAATGAGTTCCAGTGCCTGCACACATTAAATATTAGACATTGGGCTTGGTTCGTTTAGTGGGTTTCTTGGTATGTTGAGAAAGTAGAATAGTGCTAATGTGAAAGTTTGGAGGAATTGCCACGGTGTTTGAAGACCAATAGCAATATATTGTTGGATTTGTTGAAGGATGAAGTGCAGATGAGGTCTGTGATTCCCTCAGTGAAGGTTTTGCTAGAATCAGGACTTATTGATAGTCAGTTCCTAGGGAGTATATAGCCAGGACGCCATACAGATGGCCATAAATGTTCCAAAAGGGGGCACCAAAATATGTGCTGAATTGTCAAAATTTCTTAAGTGGTCTCTTTCTATGGATTCAGTGATCAGTCTCTGCAAAAATTTATGACAAATGCACACACTATTCACCTGTTTGTCTCCTTGGCAGTCTACAACTTTTCATGGCGTCTGCTCTTCATTTGCATACTCTTCATGTGCCATGGCGGGAATTAAGCAAATGCTTCATCTGCAGGCCCTAAATATGTGTGACCCTCTTTTACCATATTAGCACTTTTATTTATATAAGTATATGTGTGTGTGTGTGTGTGTGTGTGCATGTATATGTATGTATGTATATATATATATATATATGTGTGTATGTATATATATATATGTGTATATATATATGTATATATATATGTGTGTGTGTATATATGTATATATGTATATATATATATAATAATAATATTGTACTCACTGCGGAGTAAATATTTGGATACAAAAAATATTTTATTAAAATGAAACACAATTAGATTTTTTGGCAAGGGTCGCCCCCCCAGGGGGGGCAATTTTTAATGCGGTTTATGCCCCCCCGGGGGAGATCGGTCTATTTTAATTAGGTCAATCGGCCACAAATGGGGGGGAGGGTTAAGAAACCTCTAGAAACCAGGATTTGTTTTTTTTATTGTTTACACATGGGGAGCTATCCCTTAGGCAAGAATCACTCCCCTGGGGGGCAAATCATCTTTAGGCCAATCTGCCCCCAAGGGGGGCAGAAATCACTAGACAACAGGGATTTTTTTTTGCGCCAATTTCACGCAAGGAGAGCGACCCCTTAGGCAAGGGTCGCTCCCCGGGGGGCAAATTGTCTTTAGGCCAGCCTATATATTTATTAGGCCAATTTGCCCCCAGGGGAGGCAGAAACCACTAGACACCAGGGATTTTTTTTTAGGTCAATTTCACTCAAGGGGAGCGACCCATTAGGCAAATTATGGGGGGGGGCAAATTTATGTTAGGCAATTTCTGCCCCCTTTGGTGGCAGATCGGCCTATTTTAATTAGGCCGATTTGCTGACAAGTGGGGCAAAAACCACTAGGCATCAGCGATTTCTTTTTATTTTTTATATATATATATATATATATATATATATATATATATATATATATATATATATATATTTTACACATGGGGAGGGATCCCTTAGGCAAAGGTTGCTCCCCTAGGGGGCAATTTTATTTTAGGCCATTTCTGATCTCCTTGGGAGCAGATCGGCCTATTTTTCTAAGGCCAATCTGCCCCCAAGGGGGCAGGAACCACTAGGCACACAGGATTTGTATTTATTTTATTTTTTACATATGGGGGGGAGTGACACCTTAGGCAAGGGTCACTCCCTTGGGGGGCGAATTTATTTTAGGCCATTTCTGCCCCCCCCTTGAGGGCAGATCAGCCTATTTCTATTAGGCCCCTTGTGGGGACAGAAACCACTTAGGCACCAGGGACTGGTGTGTGTGTGTTTTGTTTGGGGGGCAGCCCCTTGGGCAAGGGTCGCTCCCCATGGGAGGCATATTGCTGTTAGCCATTTCTGCCCCTCTTGGGGGCAGATTCGCCTATTTTTGTAAACCCATCTCCCCCCAAGGGGGTCAGAGAGCCCACCAGAGACCAGGGAAGATTTTTTTATTTTCCAAAAAAGAGGGTGGGGTATGGCCACACCCCCACCCCAAATAAATGGGGACAAAGTTGTTCTGCCCACCGGTGGGCAGATTGGGCAATTACCCCCCCCCCCGATCCACTCCCAGGGTGCTGGCAGAAAGCCTACTAGATATCAGGGAATAAAAAATAAAAAAACAATAGTGGCTACCAACCATTAGGGGCATGGTTATGCCCCCACCCCAGCTGAAGGGGTAATAGTCTTTCAGCTCTCCCACTGCACTCTAAAACATCTTATCCCGTGGCAAGCAAAAGGACATTTGATTATTTTGGGTTTTGATTTTAGCCACGAGAGCTTGTCTAATTCTCAAAATCGTCCCACTTGGAAAGGTGAGGGCTGCACTTTTTGGACTTTCGGACGTTGCCCTGTAGAAAAATCTACGAGACCTAGATACATCTGAAAACTAAACATTTGGGTGAGTCCAGGGTGGTGTGCTTCACATGCACAATGCATCATTTTCTTACCCACAATGCCCTGCAAACCTCCAACTTTGCTTGAAATCACACATTTTTCCTACATTTTTGTGATGGAACCTTCTGGATTCTGCAGGAATTCACAAAATTCCTACCACCCAGCATTGTCGCATCTATACCGATAAAACTTCTGCCCCACTTGTCAGCCAAAAAACGTTTTTTTCAAAATGCCCTTTTGGACCCGCTTTGGTTCCCCCTCATTTTCAGCAAGTTTTGGGCTCTTCCCTCTCGCAGGCACTTGGCCCACCTACACAAGTGAGGTTTCATTTTTACCGGGAGACTGAGGGGAACGTTGGGTGGTAGAAAATTTGTTCTGGTGCGGTGATCCCACACGGAAATGTGTGAAAATTTGTTTTTTTTTCTTGTTTTTTTTTTAGCTAAGTTTGAGGGTGCTGAGGATTCTAGGTAAGAAAACACTGAGGAATCCACGCAAGTCACACCTCCCTGGACTCCCTCGGGTGTCTAGTTTTCAGAAATGTTTGGGTTTGGTAGGTTTCCCTAGATGGCTGCTGAGCCCAGGACCAAAAACGCAGGTGCCCTCCCCCACAAAAACAGGTAGTTTTGTATTTGATAATTTTGATGTGTCCACATAGTGTTTTGGGGCATTTCCTGTCACGTTCGCTAGGCCTATCCACATAAGTGAGGTACCATTTTTATTAGGAGACCTGGGGGAACGCTGGGTAGAAGGAAGTTTGTGGCTCCCCTCAAATTCCAGAACTTTACAGCACCGAAATGTGAGGAAAAAGTGGGTTTTTTGGCAAATTGTGAGCTTTGCTAAGTATTCTGGGTAACAGAACCTGGTGAAAGTGTCACAAGTTACACCATCCTGGGTTCCCCTAGGTGTCAAGTTTTCAGAAATGTCCAGGTTTGCTAGGTTTTCCTAGGTGCCGTATGAGCTAGAGGGCAAAATCCACAGCTAGGCACTTTGCAAAAAACAGGTCAGTTCTCTGTGGGAAAATGTGATGTGACCACATTATGTTTTGGGGCATTCCCTGTCGCGGGCTTTGGGTCTACCCATACAAGTGAGGTACCATTTTTATCAGGAGACTTGGGGGAACACAGAATAGAAGAATAAGTATTATTGGCCCTTGTCTTTCTCTACATTTTTTTCTTTTAAATGTTAGACAGTGTGTATGAAAGAAGTCTATTTGAGAAATGCCCTGTAATTCACATGCTAGTATGGGGACCACGGAATTCAGAGATGTGCAAATAACCACTGCTTCTCAACCCCTTAATTTTTGGCCCATTTTGGAAATACAAGGGTTTCCTTGATACCTTTTTTTAACTCTTTATATTTTATCAAATGAATTGCTGTATACCCGATATACAATTAAAACCCATTGCAAGGTGCAGCTCATTTATTGGCTGTGGGTATCTAGGGTTCTTGATGAACCTACAAGCCCTACATATCCCGCACCCAAAAGAGTCCAGCAGACGTAATGGTTTATTGCTTTGAAAATTCTGCAATAGCTGGCAAAAGTAATAGAAGAAAACGTGGGCAAAGTGGCTCTTTTTTCACCTCAATGTCAATATTTTCATTTAGCTGTTACTTTCTGTATGAAACCTTGAAGGATCCACACAAATGATCCTTTGCTGAATTCAGAATTCTATCTATTTTTCAGAACTGTTTAGCTGTCTGGGATCCAGCATTGGTTTCACGCCCATTTCTTTCACTAACTAGAAGGAGGCTAAAAGCACAAATGTCCCAGTAAAATGCCAAACTTGTGTTGAAAAATGTGCTTTTCTGATTCAAGTTTGCCTGTTCCTGATAGCTGGGAAGATGGTGATTTTAGCACCTCAAAACCTTTGATGCCATTTTGTTGCTGTGTTTTGGCTAATTTCTTGGTCTCCTCCAGGGGAACGCACAAACTCTGTGTACCTTTAGAATCCCTAGGATGTTGGAAAAAAAAGGACACCCATTTGGCGTGGATAGCTTATGTGGACAAAATGTTATGAGGGCCTAAGCACCAACTGCCCCAAATAGCCAAAAAAAGGCTTGCCACCTGAGGGGGAAAAGGACAGTTAGCGAAGGGGTCATGTCTATGGAGATACACTGGGTTATGATAGACCATCGACAGCCCATAAAGCTGATCTATCAGGTTTCAATTCAATCATAATTAGATAATTGATAGTGTCTTTCCCTGCAGATTTTCTCACTTTGAATACTTGATTGTCTATAATTTGAGATTTCCATGTTTTCTGCTTAAAGTAGTGTCCTCTTAGCTCTTCTTTTGCTTCAACCCCTCTGCCATACCTAGTAGAATTACTCTGATTACTTTACACTTTTCACCTTCATGTGAAATATGTGTTTTAGGTATTTAACTTACATTGGATCCTAATACTCTCTCAAATATGAGTTGGAAGGTTTCCCAGATTCTTACTAGTGCCAAACGCTCTTTTTCTTAGAATATCCTATTAATTGTGCTTATGAAGTCATGATTCAAAAGCAGAAATCTGTCAAACTTTCAGCTATTGAGTGCCATAGGGGCATCAGGAATAGTGTCTCGGAGTGACATTGTAGAATGGCAGCGGAATAAGAATGTGCTTATGTCCATTTTTTAATTGTGGATGTCAGGAAAAAATCTAATCTTGCTGGAGAAGCATACAAGCCAGAGAGAGGTACATTGATGCACCTGTTAATGTTCTTCTCGCTAGGGGTCATACAGTCCCAGAAAACATTTTGAGAGCCTCTATTATAGCTAGCTAGAGTTTCCTTCGTTTGTGCAAACAGTGGGAAGAATCAAAATGGACTTGCTGCACATTACTGAAGTCACGATGGAACTACCCCATCAGAGGTGCAAGGGTGAGCTTATTGACCTTGTAGAGCATAAAGGTCATCGTCCATCGACCCATAATAGGAAGCAATGAAAAAGGGCAGTTCTTCAACAATGAAAGCTTCCAAAATCCAGCCCCTGCAAATCCTGTCCAATTTGGTTAGGCTGCCTGAATAGCCCTGTTTGGAAGCACTGCTACACTTTTTCGCAATAGTGACACGGACAAATAATAAACTTAGCACAAAATACAATACTTTCCTTAGATTGATTTGTTTTTCATAAATGAGCTTCCTGCAGAGGAGAAAGTACATTTTGGCACAAAAGCTTTTCCATTTATAATTATTGAAATTATGGCGGAGAAGGCAGCGGCGTTTATGGAAGCACTCCGGGTGCTCTGCAAAAGCAGGTAGGGATGACCTTATCAACCAGGCGTATTATCACAAGCCTGGATTGGATTGGATTGGAGCGCCCTACACATGCCGCAGCTGGTGGTATTGCAGCGGCGGTGCTAGTGGATCCTCCCCTCCTCGTGCCATGATCACCTGTGCTAAAACCTCCTTGCTCCCCAAAACATTGCAAAACTGCATGTTTGCCTCTGCACTTTGAGCATTTGTGTTTGTATCTGCATGGATTTCTCAGGCAGTACCCCCTATTAAAACCCCAGCAGGCTCCTGAATTGACATTCTGATGACGTCCCCATGCAAACCCCCCCCCCACCCTCCCGGGGTGGGTTTGCCGAGAAAAGGCCGAGACTGCACTGCCAGACCACGGGCTGTATGCATCGTAGGTGGTGGCCTCTGTGGATACATCCACTGGACCCATAGCTCATTATCGACTTCCCCCATGGTTTCTCAGGCAATAGGAGCATCCTAGCCCTAAACTCCTCATCATAGTACAACCAAGCGAAACCTCCAAATTCCATACTAGCCTTCCTAGTTGTGTCAATGTATTTAAATAAAGCCACTGCCCTCACAGCAAATTTTTCGCAATAAACGCTTGCGAATCTAAAATAAATGCTGACGTCCACATATCGATTGTAGTCGGAACTCTAGGTCTCCTTGCCAACTCCCATGCCTCTTCTCTAGATCCCTCCTTCAACTATCTCCCTATGCAAAAGTTTAGACATCCATAAATTCACCTTTCCAAATCTTTTCTTTAGTTTCTGCACTCAAATGTGCTCCCAAAGGCATGGATAGCCCCATGTATAGTAACCTTTTCAAACCTTCTGTTCTACTCTTTGTTTCTTCTTCATCAGTTTTCTCCATCGTATCCCCTCAGCCTGGTCCCTACTCTTCTTTTCACTTTTGCCTTTGGATTCTTCTTTATTCTCTGTTTCTGTCACCTGCTTGCCCGTTGTTTCTTCTTCAACTCCAGATTCGGTTCCCACACTCCTATCAACTGAACCCTTAAACTTTTTTTATGCTGTCCCCCAACTTCATCCCGTATGTGTAGGAAAGTACCATCTTGCCTGGCATGTTACCCCCATATTTCACTGTATATATGTTGTTTTAGTCTGTGTCACTGGGACCCTGCCAGGCAGGGCCCCAGTGCTCATAAGTATGTGCCCTGTATGTGTTCCCTGTGTGATGACTAAGGGCCTGATTAGAACTTTAGAGGAGGTGTTAATCCGTCCCAAAAGTGACGGTAAAGTGACGGATATACCACCAGCCGTATTACGAGTTCCATAGGATATAATGGACTCGTAATACGGCTGGTGGTATATCCGTCACTTTACCGTCTCTTTTGGGACGGATTAACACCTCCTCCAAAGTTGTAATCAGGCCCTAACTGTCTCACTGAGGCTCTGCTAACCAGAACCTCAGTGGTTATGCTCTCTCTGCTTTACAAATTTGTCACTAACAGGCTAGTGACCAATTTCACCAATTCACATTGGCATACTGGTACACCCATATAATTCCCTAGTATATGGTACTGAGGTACCCAGGGTATTGGGGTTCCAGGAGATCCCTATGGTCTGCAGCATTTCTTTTGCCACCCATAGGGAGCTCTGACAATTCTTGCACAGGCCTGCCAGTGCATCCTGAGTGAAATAACGTCCACGTTATTTCACAGCCATTTACCACTGCACTTAAGTAACTTATAAGTCACCTATATGTCTAACCTTTACCTGGTAAAGGTTGGGTGCAAAGTTACTTAGTGTGTGGGCACCCTGGCACTAGCCAAGGTGCCCCCACATCGTTCAGGGCAAATTACCCGGACTTTGTGAGTGCGGGGACACCATTACACGTGTGCACTGTACATAGGTCACTACCTATGTACAGCGTCACAATGGTAACTCCGAACATGGCCATGTAACATGTCTAAGATCATGGAATTGTCCCCCCAATGCTGGCATTGGGGGGACAATTCCATGATCCCCCGGGTCTCTAGCACAGAACCCGGGTACTGCCAAACTGCCTTTCTGGGGTCTCCACTGCAGCTGCTGCTGCTGCCAACCCCTCAGACAGGTTTCTGCCCTCCTGGGGTCCAGGCAGCCCTGGCCCAGGAAGGCAGAACAAAGGACTTCCTCTGAGAGAGGGTGTAACACCCTCTCCCTTTGGAAATAGGTGTGAGGGCTGGGGAGGAGTAGCCTCCCCTAGCCTTTGGAAATGCTTTGATGGGCACAGATGGTGCCCATCTCTGCATAAGCCAGTCCACACCGGTTCAGGGATCCCCCAGCCCTCCTCTGGCGCGAAACTGGACAAAGGAAAGGGGTGTGACCACTCCCCTGACGTGCACCTCCCAGGGGAGGTGCCCAGAGCTCCTCCAGTGTGTCCCAGACCTCTGCCATCTTGGAAAAAGAGGTATTTGTGGCACACTGGACTGCTCTGAGTGGCCAGTGCCAGCAGGTGACGTCAGAAGCTCCTTCTGGTAGGCTCTTACCTCTCTTGGTAGCCAATCCTCCTTCCAAGGTAGCCAAACCTCCTTTTCTGGCTATTTAGGGTCTCTGCTTTGGGGATCTCACCAGATAACGAATGCAAGAGCTCACCAGAGTTCCTCTGCATCTCCTTCTTCACCTTCTGCCAAAGGATCGACCGCTGACTGCTCAGGACACCTGCAAAACCGCAACAAAGTGGCAAGACGACTACTAGCAACCTTGTATCGCTTCATCCTGCCGGCTTTCTCGACTGTTTCCAGGTGGTGCATGCTCTGGGGGTAGCCTGCCTCCTTTCTGCACCAGGAGCTCTGAAGAAATCTCCTGTGGGTCGACGGAATCTTCCCCCTGCAACTGCAGGCAACAAAAGACTGCATCACCAGTCCTCTGGGTCCCCTCTCAGTACGACAAGCATGGTCCCTGGAACTCAGCAACTCTGTCCAAGTGACTCCCACAGTCCAGTGACCCTTCAGTCCAAGTTTGGTGGAGGTAAGTCCTTGCCTCCCCACGCTAGACTGCATTTCTGGGTACCACATAATTTGCAGCTGCTCCAGCTCCTGTGCACTCTTCCAGGATTTCCTTCGTGCACAGCCAAGCCTGGGTCCCCGACATTCTAACCTGCAGTGCACAACCTTCTGAGTTGACCTCCGGCGTCGTGGGACTCCCTTTTGCGACTTTGGGTGGACTCCAGTTCACTTTTCTTCTAAGTGCCTGTTCAGGTACTTCTGCGGGTGCTGTCTGCTTCTGAGAGTGCTCCCTGACTTGCTGGGCACCCCCTCTGTCTCCTCATCCAAGTGGTGACATCCTGGTCCCTCCTGGGCCACAGCAGCACCCAAAAACCCTAACCGCGACCCTTGCAGCTAGCAAGGCTTGTTTGCGGTCTTTCTGCGTGGGAAGCTTCTTCATGACATGGGACATCCATTCTCCAAAGGGGAAGTTCCTAGTCCTCTTCGTTCTTGCAGAACACCAAGCTTTTTCCACCCGGTGGCAGCTTCCTTGCAACCTCAGCTGGCATTTCTTGGGCTCCAGCCCACTCTCGACACTGTCGCGACTCATGGACTTGGTCCCCTTGTCTTACAGGTACTCAGGTCCGGAAATCCACTGTTGTTGCATTGCTGGTGTTTGTTCTCCTTGCAGAATCCCCCTATCACGACTTCTGTACTCTCTGAGGGTAGTAGGTGCACTTTACACCTACCTTTCAGGGTCTTGGGGGGGCTATTTTTCTAACCATCACTGTTTTCTTGCAGTCCCAGCGATCCTCTACAAGCTCACATAGGTTTGGGGTCCATTCGTGGTTCGCATTCCACTTTTGGAGTATATGGTTTGTGTTGCCCCCATACCTATGTGCTCCTATTGCAATCTACTGTAACTTTACATTGCTTGCATTACTTCCTTTTGCTATTACCTGCATAATTTTGGTTTGTGTATATATCTTATCCTCATACTGAGGGTACTCACTGAGATACTTTTGGCATATTGTCATAAAAATAAAGTACCTTTATTTTTAGTATATCTGTGTATTATGTTTTCTTATGATATTGTGCATATGACACCAGTGGTATAGTAGGAGCTTTACATGTCTCCTAGTTCAGCCTAAGCTGCTTTGCCATAGCTACCTTCTATAAGCCTAAGCTGCTAGAAACACCTCTTCTACACTAATAAGGGATAACTGGACCTGGCACAAGGTGTAAGTACCTCTGGTACCCACTACATGCCAGTCCAGCCTCCTACAGTATGTTACTCCCCTTCCAACTGCACCACTATTGTGTCTCACATGTACTCAGTTTATTTCCTTTGACCGTCACCAAACTGTGCTGTTCATTCCTCCCTCGTAATCTTAACACTCCGACTCTTTTCTACGTATTCAGCATCATTGGAAACCTGTAAAAATAATCTTTGGACCAGGATTTAGCATCCCCTCGCACCCCTTCTTTTTCAAACTTTCTTTTTCTTCCCCATCTTCTTGCCAGTTTGGTATCTCCCCTTCTTCCAAATCCTCACTTTCTTTGTCATAGTCCAGTTCGCACAACTCTACCTCATTATGTCCAGCAAAACTCACTCCTGGATGTTCCCCATCTCCCACCGCCCCATCAAAATTCTTCCAGTCAATACTTTTCTTTTCTACCGCAGGAGTACTTTTTCACAGTGGTGTTTTACTTATTCAACTGGAAAATAACTTATTACACACTATTTGGATTATTTTTTTGTTGTAGCTTCAAGTTTCAGACGAAGCAGCTGCTAAGGGGTTTGGGGTGTTTTGGGATGGAAGATGGTGTGCAGAGGAGTGGCCAGAAAGATGGTTATAAGAGAAAAGAAGCATTGCTTTCTTTGAGCTTTTCCCTTTCTTAGTTGCTTTGGCAGTGTTGAGGGAGGATCTAGAGAATAAAACAGTTACTTTCAATGTAGATAACAAGACAGTGGTAGATTTGGGTAACTGTCAGAGGGTCAAAGATAGGATTCTCTTGAAAATGCTGCAAAGATTTCTGCTAGGTTGCTTGATGTTTAATGTCATATTCAGAGCCAAGCATGTGCCAGGAGTGAACAATAATATAGCAGATGCATTATCTCATTCATAGTGGCTGAGATTCTGTGGTTTGGCACCCAGAGCAGATCTACTGAAAACACAGGTCCCAAAGGTGGTATGGGAGCTTGCAGACTGAGGATGCTAACATTGGTTAAGAAGTCATTAGCGGAGAGCACTAAAAGGGCTTACAGGAGAGCTTGGGAGGAATTCTAGAGCACGGGGTGGTTTGTAGGCCTAATGATGAACAAGGCTGTTTACGAAGTAGAGATGATGTGCTGTCCTTCATAATGAATAATATTGACAGACAGATTATGGCCACAACTATTGCTTCTAAATTGGCCGGTTTGAATTTTTATGGCAAGTTTTCCTAGGGATATGAGCCTTCTGCTGTGGAAATGGGTAGGAGATTAATGCAAAGATGGGTGAAGGAAAAGCAGACAACTCACCCAGTCAGGGATCTATCTCCATGAAGGTGTTGGTAAGCTTATTAAAATCTTTGGGGCGGGTATGTTTTTCGTATTTTGAGCAAATATTGTTCAGGTTATGCATGTCTTGGTTGTTTTTTGGTACATTCGGAATATCTGAGCTATTAGGGAAAAATCAGGAGGCTGGGCTGAGGGAGGAACATGTCAAGGTGTCTGAGTATGTGCGAATATTTCTGGAGCAATCCAAGACAGATCAAAAGAAAAAAGGTGAAACTGTGTCATTGAAGAGGATTGGAGGTATAATATGCCCAGTAGATAATTGGCTCAGTTTAAAGACACTTAAGAGAGGTGAGTTTGGTTTTGTATTTGGTCATCAAGATGGTACAAGGCTAACAGCTGTGCAAGTGCTGGGGGTTTTGAGGAAGGCGCTTTGTTATGTAGGTTTAGATCCTTTGCGTTTTGGCACGCACTCTTTCCGTACAGGTGCAGCATCTGAAGCGGCAAGACTGGGGCTTTCAATCAAAGAAATGAAGAAATTGGGTCGGTGGTCATCTGATTGCTGTCTTCGTTATATTAGGGATCTTGAGGAGGATTAGATTGTACGTTATGTCTAACATTTTTCTCTCATTTCAGGTTGTGTGGCTGGTTCGACTGTAACATTTATCTCAATTTGGATAGTTGGACATTCATTCATTAAATGGGCGGCAAAGCAAGCTGACAGCAGACCATTTGGAAAGAATCTAGGTTTCAGAAATGATTAAGTTAAAATTGAATGGTGGGGTAGAGGGGGCATGAAATGGGGATAGTTGCTTCCCTGTTTATCAAATTTGGTCTCTGTCAGAGTTCCCTGATGTCCTTATTTTACATGTAGAAGAAAATGATCTAGTACAATTGTCGGGTTTGGACTTGATTGAAGAGATGAAGAGGGATCTGGACATCATTGGGAGGTCTTGGTCTGGGGCAAAAGTGGTAGTAACGGCGCTACTGCCCAGGAGGGTCTGGAGAGGGCCCGCAAAAGACGAAATACATGGCGGTGGAGGGGGCAAGGCGGAAAGTGAACAAAGAAATGTGCCGCTTTTGTAAGAGTAGGTGGTTGGGTTGGTTGGAGTATCATGACATTAAAAAATAATAGTTTCGTTGTTTTAGACAAGATGGGGAGCATCTTTCATTTATGGGGACAGAACTATGTCTTCTTAAAATGAGAGAAGAATTGGCATCCATGCTGGGTATCCAAAGATGGTGTTGGTAAAAGAAATGTTGGGTTCACTTGTCAATTTTCCTGAAGTAACAGCAAGGCATTTTGGCGATGCCTAGCTGCTTTGGCGGCAGCTTTCCTTGTTTCAAACCAGAGTGCTGGGGGGGTCAGGAAATAACTCCTTATCAGGGTTGTTCCTGGTGGCGCAGTAAGCAGGAAGGATTGGGGTCATTACAGAGTAGGGGTTGGCATAGGGGACACCGAGGAATGATGGGGGAGTCACGGGGAAGGTCAGTGGGAGAAAGAAAAGGAATGGGGAAGATTGAAGCCTGGAAGACTGCTCTGAAGTTTTGGGTTGTTAGGGGGGGTTAGGTTTAAGGGTGGGGTGTTAGTATTGGTTGTGTATTAGTGAGGCCATGGATTATATATTGTAAAATGTGTTAAATGTTTCGGAACTGCTTACCTGTCCAATAAAGCGTCCTTTTACTCTTTTGAATATGGTCTGGTTAATTTGCAGTCTCGTCCGATGTGGGCTCCTGGGGGTGGCATCCCTCGGATGTCCACCCCCGGGCAGCTTCGGGCGAGTGGTAAAGTCCAGGCCCGTGGGGACATTGTTATTGGTTGTCACCGCAGCGGGTAGAGTGACCGTTGAAAATAACCGTTGGCTTTGAAGTGCGTCATTCCGACTCTGTGGCCAGGTAGTGTAGGGAAAGTAAATTTTGGCCCTTTATGGTTTTTCGGTCTACTGTTCAGAAATGTTAGGTTGTCACTGGACAGGTGGCAGTCAGTAGGGGCCCAGTAAGCAGGAAGTTTTGGGATCCTTACAGAGTAGGGGTTGGCAGAGGGGACACTGGGGAGCGATGGGGGAGTCTCAAGGAAGGTCAGTGGAAGAAAGAAAAGGAATGGGGAAGATTGAAGCCTGGAAAACTGCTCTGAAGTTTTGGGTTTTTTGTGGGGGAGGTTTAAGGGTGGGGTGTTAGTAATTGTTGTGTATTAGTGAGGCCATGGTTTATATTTTGTAAAATGTGTTAAACGTTTCGGAACTGCTTACCTGTCCAATAAAGCGGCCTTTTACTCTCTTGATTACGTTCTGGTTAATTTGCGGTCTCGCCCAATGGAAGGTTTGCAGCTACGTACCCAAGTTCAGAATGTGCACATGCCATTAGCTCTTCTGACTTCCTCTTCACCAAACACTGGTGCTCTGTACTTGCACCTTTACCCAATGTGTTGCTGTCCATGACACCCACACCCTCCCATCTGCTTTTTCTCCTTTACATTACTCTAATAATCTGTGAGTACTCACAAAGTTTTTTTTCTTGTTTTGTGACAATGTTAAAAATCATGTACAGCAAGCAGTTTCATAAAAATATGAAATACTTCCCCAGAAAGTATTTTCAGTTTTGCTGGTTGTACCAGCATTATGTGTGCATCCGTATTGCGGTAGTAACTGCTTAAATACCCATCCGCATTTTAATGATTCAAAAGGCATTAGAGAAAATTCTTAAGCTTTTTCTATTTGGACGGATTTCAACTGTTCAGCTTTGGGTAAAATATTTTCTGGGAAATTAGCAAGAATAGCCTGAGGATTGAGCTAACCCTTGCTGGGGGAAAAGGGAACTATATGGGTGCTAAAGGTAGTTAGATCTTCTGTTGTCCCTGGATACATTTAAGGTTTAGTACATTCCTCAACTACTGCTTCAGGAATGGACTCATTCACCTTCTGTTCTGGAATTTCTATAAAGCGTAGGGTGCACCTCCTAGACCTATTTTCAAATTTGTCTAGTAGAGAGCATTGTAATCTTTGTTTGTACTTCCACTTGAACGTCTTCAACATCTGAGACATACTGTTC
Source organism: Pleurodeles waltl (assembly GCF_031143425.1). Taxonomy (NCBI): domain Eukaryota; kingdom Metazoa; phylum Chordata; class Amphibia; order Caudata; family Salamandridae; genus Pleurodeles; species Pleurodeles waltl. The sequence goes on from NC_090448.1 coordinate 706,775,865, forward strand.
TAACTCCAACCGTTGAGTTTCAACTCTTTCCCTTTTGAAGACTAAAACTTACATTTTGCCCTGAAGGATCTTTATACCATCTGAGTTTTTTTCAAATCCACAGTTCTTGTAAAATATATTTATGAAGATGTAACCTATATCCAAGGAGCTAGCTGCTGTGCTGGTCAGCAAATGAGCACCTTGTTTGCAGACCATTTTATATTGAATGACCTTCCCTCACTGGTTGACTTGTTCTAATTGTCTTGTGTCTTGAATTGCAAAATATTAATTGCTATGCATCTAGATCATTCAAGTTGTTTCCCAGCAAAAAGGACGAGTGACTGATTATTCTTTGACTCACCTGTTTTATTTTTTACAATTACTCATTTTGGTTTGGTCAATATTAACTGGATACACAACTAGCCAAGACTTTTCTCTTGCAGCAGTGAGAGTAACTCACTACCAAGGTCAACACTGTTCTCTAATAAACTGTCTTTGGACTCACTTGGCACAAAAAGATGCAACAATTGATGCTCATCAGCCCATAACATTCAAATGCTGTTTGCAGTTTCTGAGGATTATCACAAATATTGGAAACTGTCACTTGATATTCACTAAATGGGCAAGGGACCAAGTGACATGGATGGTGATATATTCCCTGCCCCAGGGTCATGGTACGCTCACAAGTGCAGGAAAGCATCTGTGGGGTGAAATGGGGCATGCTAGGTATTGCCACTGTCAAGACTGCTATATGAAGAGTTGAGTTGCACTTATGAGTTTTGGAGGAGTGCACTTTTATGGAGTCATCCTAACGGATCACACAGGCTTTGCTGCTTGCCACTCAACCACTTACTGTGCTCGCTGTGTCTGCCTGTTGCATTTTTGGCCAGTACACCTTTCACAAGCTGAATTGTGGTGCTGCTTTGTTTCATGGTATCACTACTGGTACACCCATGGAGTCATCTACCAGCACTGGGATACTCAAAAACATATAGTACATCCTTCTGCATTCCTTCTGCTAGCTCTGATTTTTTGAGGCATGATTTTGACAAGTTAATAAGGAGTAGGCAGAGCTGTAGAGATACATAGTCTAAACGTATCCCTCAAGTGGGTAAATTGGTATTTCAGTTATTTATGGATTGTTTTTAAAGCCCCTTAACTGAGACTCTTGCTTCATTGTCTTAACTTTCCCTAACCATTTGGGAAAGACACCCATTGATTAGCATCTGCATTGTTTTAACTTTTGGTTGCTTTTAATCTTTTCCTAATATTATTTATGTGCTCTAGATCAAAGGTTACTGCTTCTGTAGAGGACATCTACCTGTTAATGCCAGTGAGTATGACCCACTTCTACAACCCTGCACATGCATGTTCCAAACTGGAGTTACATTACATCGACCAGAGTCCCTTTAGTCGGGGCTTTTTCTAGTTTCAACTTTTTGCCCTCATTTCCCTGACTACACCCTCACTCATAACTGGGAAAACATTAAGGTGTCTGCCAGCTCTGGGAAACAGCCCAACCGAAGGAGGGGGTGAGGTAGAAGAGTAAAGAGAGAAAGCATTGGACCAACAGTTCTTTCTTGTGTGTTTTCATGGAGGGAAGCAGGAGAGTTCTTAAACGCTTGTCAGCTGAGCCCCATGCTTTCAGAATCCCTCAGCCACAGCGTACCGAGGCTTGCCGAAGTTCTGCTGTTGCAGGATCTGCATCACTTTTTCATTCCTACATTCATATGCTCAGAACTGTGCTAGGGTTTGTGGATACTCCTTTGCCTCTACCCCCTTCCTGCATCCTTTCTAGAGCTTCCTGTCCTTTAACTTGGATTTTACATATGCTTGAAACAGTACCTAACCAAACCAGTTTATCCCTTTGACACCTGTCCTGGTGACAATTATTTAAATTATCTTCATATTCTTAGTAAGCAGGATCAAAATTAATGTTCCATAAATTTTTTAAGAGCATTAGTCTGACCTAGTTGATGAGTCAAATGCCTGCCTGTCTGCCTCCCAAGTTTTCCCAGAACAATCTTCTATCATACTATCAGTCTCTTGTGCCGTCGTGTGGAGTCAGGGACAGTTAGACTCCTGACTTCTGGCCAATATGTCATGTCTTTTAAAGAATATCTGTCCACATGCCAGTTTGAAGTCTGAAATTGTTTATTAACAAAATAAAAATCTGTTTCGTATATAGGGTTCCAATGAAGTTCAAGTGATGAGAGTGAAACAAAGAAGATACTGAAGTATTTTTCATAAACTCTTTTATAAACTCTTTATTTAAATTTTGGAACATGACAGGTACAATAATTCCCGATTTGTAAATGTGTACCTCAAATAGCAGTTGCATCCATTATAGCATCATTTTAGTTAATATAGCACAAGTTAACCTTATAGTGAATCACAGCAAAAGATATGTGGAAAACAAATAATATAAGTAAATGAAACAACTTACCCCAACAAGTTGAGCAGAACCACCTTACAATCTTTACAATCAACTGCATGCTAGAGACTAAGATTTGATTTTATTAATCTAGAACTCGACGGAGTGAGGAGTGCCTATATTATTTAGTGATGATTCTTTGCCCTATAAACAATCTGTAGTTTTAAAGAGGCATGTCATTATTTTTGTTGTTACTGGTGAATACTAAGATCAACTGGTCTAATTGAAGAGCTATTGGGTTCTTTTGTAGGTTTTTTCTCCTCCATGTGTAACGCATAACTTTTGCCTTCAGCCCAAAAAGCCGGGCTTGTCGCCCAGCAATGGAGCTGACCTGGGAGCCTTCCATAAAAGTATTATTTCCCTTTAGCTGCCATCAGTACTAGGTCAATCAATTTTGTTGTTAACTTATACCTTTTAGGCTGTTTGAACAAGCCTAGTATGCACCCTTCAAAACTAGCCAGACCATTCCTACCAAACATTTGTGCCCTCTGTCTAAAAGAGGTGACATCTACGACATCACTACATCTTGTCTTTATAGTCAGCATTCGTAATGTGATTTCGGCACACACTCCTGTTGTGACTGAGTAAATTGCCTTAATTGTATATGGACTCACATAAGCTCAGTGCAGGATATAAAATTGGATATATATAAACCAAGCACTGTGGAAGATCATGTTGTTGTATTGCAGTAGTCCTCCTATTCTTTATCAATAAACTTTAGGCCTATATCAATCTCCCATTTATCTTTTAGTGTATGTAGGGAAACCTTTATGTGCTCTTCTTGGGCTTTATAAAGCCAGCTAATTAGCCAGGTCCTTCGATGAAGTTCTGTCTGTGTCGTACAGCTGCATCTGTTGTATTTTGATGTGCAGTAAAAACGGATCAATTTAGAGGCCAAAGCCACTCTCTAATGACTGGAAATGTTAGTGTACCCTTCCCTACCCTACACCTTGTAATCTGCCCATTTCTGTGACTCCTTCCTCTTCCCAATGAGGTAGTTCATTTGCCTTAATTATACTTTCTTGGGATGGTAGCTCCTTCTTAGGGATCATTGGAGCATATGGCAAATAGCTTTGTTCTATGCGAGAGTCGTATGCCAATTTGCAAACATGTCCATGTGGTCTGAACTAGCCTGGGACTAGTCCTTGGCAAAATTGTAATTATGCTGGAGTAATCATAGTCATTTCACATTAGGCAAAATGACAAAAAAAATGACGCAATTACACCTTATGAGCACAAAATTAAAAACGTACATCATTGGCTTTAGTCCCATCCAACCAAGCAGAATAACATTTTATCATTTTATGCCATCTGAATATTAAATAAAAATGAGGAAAAATGGCAGAATTTCTTAATTATTTCACAATAAATATGAATAGGTCACCTAAACAGGTCAGGCAACAGACAACCACCAAAGTTTCAAATAAAATGGTGGGACTGTTACTCAAGTTGCTTAGAGGCTAAGGCACAAACCAATAATGCTGGTAGGCAAATGCCACATCACTGCACAGTTCCCTAGAAACTCTAAAATAAAGAGCAAAGTTTTGAAGAAAAGTACCAAATACGACCCCTTAAATAAAAAAAAGAAAGAAAATCAGTTCCAATTCCTAAAAATAAAAAAAGTTAAAAAAAAATAAAAAAATGGGTACAATATCAGAGTTATGCTTCTTAGATAATATAGCATTTACATTCGAACAGTGTGCATTTTACTACTTTATAACATGTGCAATACACATACTAAACTAATTATTTGCTTCTACAAAAAAACAAAATATTTTCTCAAAGTTTGTTTTGAAATTCATGCCATCCACACCACAATGGTCTGTTCCAAGTTGGTCAGGAACGAGCAAAAGTATACAATTAAATATATCCCTATACCTTGTAAAGTACTAATAATTACCCAAAATAGTTAAAAAAGTGTAATATAATCTATTTTAGAAAAAATACTTCAAAACTAGTCAAAATTACCAGAACCAATGTGATTGTGATCAACCACTGCAACATATACGACATTTAATAAATAAAAAAATCTTTACTTTAATACCTGATACAAGTAACGGAAAAATGGACATAAAAAGACTATTTCACAGCATTTCCCAGGCTATTTAAAAATATTATGAAAACATATAAAATCAGTATGCATACACAAATAAAAGTATTGTACTACACAAGTACAGACATTGTGCTAACATACACTATTAAAATGTTTCAAATACCTTAACCTACCCATTCCTTTTTACAGTTAAATTATACATTAATGAAAATGACAAATACATATGTATCTGAAACTGACAATATGTAATTTTTACATCCCCTAAAAATAGTAAATTACAAATATAAAAAATGCTCAATTAATCACTATTATATCAGAGTATTTTTTCTTTCTCCAACCAAGTTGAGAAAAACTGAAAAAAAACGACCTTAAGGTAACATATAACACATACTATGGCCCTCATTCTGACCTTGGCGGGCGGCGGAGGCCGCCCGCCAAAGTCCCGCCGTCAGATTACCGTTCCGCGGTCGAAAGACCGCGGCGGTAATTCTGACTTTCCCGCTGGGCTGGCGGGCGGTCGCCTTCAGACCGCCCGCCAGCCCAGCGGGAAAGAGGCTTCCACGATGAAGCCGGCTCGGAATCGAGCCGGCGGAGTGGAAGCTGTGCGACGGGTGCAGTTGCACCCGTCGCGTATTTCACTGTCTGCACAGCAGACAGTGAAATACATGTAGGGGCCCTCTTACGGGGGCCCCTGCAATGCCCATGCCAGTGGCATGGGCACTGCAGGGGCCCCCAGGGGCCCCGCGACCCCCCCTACCGCCATCCGGATCCCGGCGGTCCGACCGCCGGGATCTGGATGGCGGTAGGGGGGGTCGGAATCCCCGCGGCGGTGCAGCAAGCTGCGCCGCCGCGGAGGATTCAATGGGGCGGCGGTACACTGGCGGGACCCCGCCAGTGGTGCCGGTCCGACCGCGGCTTTACCGCCGCGGTCGGAATCCCCATTGGAGCACCGCCGGCCTGTCGGTGGTGCTCCCGCGGTCCTCCGCCCTGGCGGTCAAAGACCGCCAGGGTCAGAATGACCACCTATATGTCAATGATAAAAACAGGTTGAATATCTAAACATAAAAAGCATAACAAGGAAAAACTACGATTTCTTTCATACAGATTAGCAGGGCAAATATCTAATACAATATATTTTAACTCCAACAAATAAAAATAAATTTTACAAATGTATTTCTTCAAATAATACATGAAAATATTTGGAATTGTAATAAAATAATTAAAACTAATAAACAAATATTTGCAAAATGATCAAAAGTATTGTTAAAATGGTACTTTCCTAAAATAAATATATATGGAAAACTAAATATTTCTTTTTTTGCCCCCACCTTTCTGTGAATTTAAATAAAAATCAATTCCCATGGTTAAATCCTTTGACCCCCATACCCAACAACATCATAAACTCCTAAAACTACCCCTGCACCAAACCCTAAACATATCACAAGCCCAGAAACACTACACACCACTACCTTTCCAAAATACATCCAAACCTCAAAAACTATCCCTTAACCCAAAACCCATTTGCAGCACTGATCCCCTAACACCCGCTGCCCCCAAACTCTACCATCTCCTAAACCCTATAAATTAAAATAATCCTTCCTCAAATATTCTGAACCCTTAACTACCCCTTAACCCAAAACCTTTTCCTGACAGCCAGCCTTAAAAGCCAATTGGCCCCAAATCACAATCCACCCCTCATCCCTAAAAAATATGACCCATCCCTGAACACACAACACATCTCTTCAACCACCCCTTAACACAAAACACCTTTCCAACCCTAAAACGGATTATCACCAAAACTCTACCCACAGCTGGCCCATAAAAATCCCAATAACCCATAAACATTTTTGTTGTAAATGATCCATGCGATGCATGGGTAGTGACAATGCCCAGTATCATACCCCATTGTAGTAGTAATGTGTTAGTAAGGAAACATTGTTAATGCAATTTGTAATCCTGGACCAGTTGTAGTGGGCAATTACCTCACAGAAGGCTGAAAGTGCAATCTTCCATTCCAGGCATAACAGAGCAGAATAGTACAAGCTTTAATCACTTCTGAACATGTATAGTTAAGGCACAAGTGATATGGAAGTTAATGACAGATCTCTGGAGTAGATGCCTATCTAACCGAGAGGTACGTATAGATGAATGTGTAAGTGCATATGAGAATTCTGATATCATACTGACTCAGATGATGTTCCACACCAGCTTCCTAAAGTCCTGCTCATGTCACTCAGATGCCTGCTGCCACTGCTGTAGCTCCTTTTGTCATAGCCTACAGTCTTGCTGCTGTCACTTCCTAAAGATCTAACTGCTGCAATCCATATGCATGCTTGTCAAAGAACCTTATAACTCAAAGGAAGTGCCTCTGCTATACACATTTAGAGACTTTCCCCACATGTGGTTTAAAAGGGGATAGAAGAGCAGGCACAGACCTAGTATGGCACAAAAAAACAACTAAAGTATGCATTGATGCTGCTCTTTTGTTCTCCTCTCTCCATTGCCCTTTCTATCACTGAAGTCTCTATTTATCTATTGGGTAGTCGGCCATTCTCTGTCCCTATCCAGTCCCTACCTCTGTCCATTGGCTCCACTCCTTCCTTTTCTCTTTCTCTCTCTCTTTCATTCTATACCTCTCTCTTATATTCACATCTTTAGCTTACATTACTCTTTTTCTTCAGTCTCTTCTCAGGTTCCTCTTGTTTTACCTTCATTTCTCTTTTCACCCTTTTCTTTTACCCTCAACTCCTTCACACTCGTCATTCAAAGTTGCCTCTCTTGCTCTCTTCCATCCCAACTCAATCTACTCTACATACCTTCTCTCATAATCTTCTGATGTATCCCACTCTGTCAACCCTCTTTTGCTCACCTACCCTTTCTCACACTTCCACCTATGTACTACTTCTATCTTCCTGAGCATCACATAGGGCCATCGCAAGGATTTTACCATCCTAGTTTAAGGTACTTTTTTCTATACCACCCACTCTGGCAATGGTGCCACTTTTGCTGTTTATACTGGTAATATGACATCCGATGCAGATGGTAGCCTAGGTAGCCGCATATTTATCCTCTTCCCCAAAAATTACCTGTGCTTCTCTTTTCTCACATCTGCTCTCTTACCCTCTTTTTATCATTATTGTTCCTTCTCTGCTTTAATGTGTGTACTGCCATTTGATGAATTTTGTTTTGACCAATGACTTTGTGTTTCACCACTGCGCATATTAGTTGCTCAATGTTCACCAGTGGCACATTGTATGTTTTGTTCAGTTGAGCCGCCTATTGGCTTTGACATTGCATTAGCCATTACATTCTGTATTCTGCCTATTGGCTTTGACATGCTGTATCCAGTCTAGCCGCCTATTGGCTTTGACATTGCATTCCTATTGGCTTTGACATGATGTATTTAGTTTAGCTGCCTATTGACTTTGACATGCTATTAGATATTCTGCCTATTGGCTTTGACATTATATCATATATTACATTTTGTATTCAGCTTAGCTGCCTATGGGCTTTGACATGATATTATACATTGCATTTTGTATTCAGCTTAACTGCCTATTGGCTTTGACATGATATTATATATTGCATTTTGTATTCAGCTCAGCTGCCTATTGGCTTTGACATGATATTATACATTGCATTTTATATTCAGCTCAGCTGCCTATTGGCTTTGACAGGACACTAGACATTGCATTTGATATTTAGGTTAGCTGTCTATTGCCTTTAACGTGGAGTTAGACATTGCAGTTGAGAACCCAAGCTGTATTTTTCCAAGCTGTGTTTTTGCACAAGATGAACCAAGATGTTTTTTCTCACAGTAGACTAGACATGATAAGAGAGGGTACACTGGTTGTTTTTCTCCGCTTGAGCTTGGGAAGAGGAGAAGTCTCGTAGACCTGGCCAGTCTCCAAAGACTTGCGTAGTTTTCCCGAGTCTGAGAGGAGGGGGCACACCTTTGTAACGAATGTCACAGGCTGCAGAGATTCAGATTCGAATCTGCCTGACTTCGTGCTGGAGCTTGGCGCCAGTTGCCAGCATCCCGTGTGGGTAGATAAATCTCTTTCTCGCAGTTGACAAGGAGTCATCAACTTGCAGACGCTAGAAAGATGAAGCTGTAAATAGTTTCCCACACGGTGAAGTATTTGTTTTGCTTTGCATTCAATATCTTATAAATATAACCTGCTGTGTATATTGCAAACTGTGCATTAACGTGTGCTTGAAATCTACTAATCCGTCATTAACGAAATCGCGGTTGTTGAAGAATTAACAACAATAAAAGTCTTCTTTGAACTCAGAAGTGCATTTCTGGTGTGTTATGTAAGTGCTAAAAACTAGATAAGAGCAAAAGCACTACATTTGGTACCAGGAGTGGGGTATGACGAATTGATAGATTTCTAAGTGCACACTTTAAAAGTGTAATTGTTTTTTTGTTGTTTGGAGAATTACAGAAATTGTTTTCTGTTTGGAGAATCACAGAAGCACGGCAGACCATGTTTGAGGATGCATGTGTAGCTAAACTGCCTGATAGTGCTTTGAGAAATAATTTCTGTTGTACATATTTAGAAAATGTGTCTTTTGGATGCAATGATGACAGAAAGGTCTGGATACCTTTATCTGCTTACAGAGAAATGCAGGAGAAATGTAGGCAGTTGGAACATGAAAATAGGAATTTACGTGATAAAAATGCTGTTTTAGAAGAATCTTTCTTGTCCCATTCCAGTAATGAGGGGGTTAAGACAGCTTCCAGCTGCTTTGAGCCTTCCTGTGAGCCAGGGTTTTTGGCAGCCAAAATGCATTCCTTAACTGATAACACGGACAAGAGAGACCAGAATGTGATTTACGAGTTACCGTTGCAAAATGTACATATAAAACGAAAGATTTTAGAGCAAGAGACACCGAGTTTCATTAGCTTGTTTGATTTTTGGAAACAGAATAGCCCTCATTTGAGTGAAATCCTAACACTTTTGTATATGGTCATTGTGAAAAATAATATGCAGCTGCGCGCTTGTGATTTGGCAAATGAAATAATTCAGACTTCAGGTTTCTGCGCAGTGAAATTGAGTGCAAATACTGATGTACATTTAAATCAAGAACAAGGAAAGAAAATAGTGCCCCTAGCTAGGATCATACAATGGATCTGGTACTTGCAAGACAGGGCTAGAGTACCACAGGTAAAAGAGTCACCAGTGAAGTTGAGTGCACCATTTGAACTCGTGTCCACTGAGGATAAAAAGCATGTTTGTTTTACTAATGATTCATTGACTGAAATGTTATTTTATGACACAGTAGAAGGAACAGCGTTGTACCATGTGTGTCAGATTTTAAAGCAAGAGCTACGTGAGATGTGTAATTTTTATGCTGATTTTTGGTTCATTGCTAATGTTTTAGCTGTTTGTTTTTCCACATGGCTTGCACCTAACTGGTTCAATTACCTTGCAAATGTTAATGAGAAAAAATCAGAGAGAGAAGTGTACACCCAGAATTCTGCCTTAGTGAGGATGGCTAAGTGGGTGCCCCAGAAATGTGAACAGCTGAGAGAAAAATACACTTACAGGTGGGCAGAGATGAGAGAGATGCCCATTCCCCTTGATTTGATCAAAACTGTGCAGCACGCACAAAAGCAATCTGTCATGCAAGCAGTCACAGAGCAGTTGGGGAGAGGAAAGTTACCAGGACAGAAATGGCAAATTGATCAGGTTTTAGGGAGAGTGATTGCTGCAAATGACCAAGGAAAAATCGAAATTATGCTGATAACTAGAAAAGAATCTGATTCATTCATACAAATTGGAGACAGAATGGCCCAAATTGTCAAAAGTGCAGTGAATGGAGGTTTGGTAAAGAAGGAGTCTGCCCCAGCCCTTCTGACAGTGCAAGAAAAGGGAAGCTGTGGCGCAGCAGATAAAAACCTCAGTGCTGATGTGTGGGCTGAAGCCCCAAGTGATCCTCCAGAATCTGCAGAAATTATAACAAAGGGCCCCAAAAACGTCCTGCTGATTATAAAACAGGGAAAGAAAGAGAAAGGGTGCAGTTTAAATGACAAATGTTATTTGCAAGAAAAGTCATACTTGTTTCTTTTGCAGATCCTACCACGTTTCGCCACTGTCCCTGAGTGTGCTGTGTGGTCCCCCTTCCGGTGTGTGCGTGTGGGGTCGGGGAAGGGACCGAACCCCCAACCAGAACCTGGCTGAGTAAAGTGCCAGCACCATGGACCCATTTTGCGCAAACTGCGCCTTCAGTTCAAGTTCAACTTGTTTGATTGCATTCTTCCACTGGAACTAAGCTGTGTTTTTTTTTTTTTCCTTCTCGTATGGAACTCTGACTTTTGCTTACCTTCCAGCAAACCTTTCAGGTGGACCGTGCACCTTTACATGAGTAGAACTCATGCCACATCAAATTGCTCACACTGTTGAATTAGAGACACTATCAGTCTTTTCTGTTTAGATGTATCTGATGTGAAAGGTTATGAGATCTATATGTTAATCCACTTCTGTTGCTTTACAGGGATTGCTTTGATCATTCAAATCTGACTTGCTGATAATGTTTTTTTTGCTGATGTTTTTTGTTTTTGTTTGAAACAAGAGATATGTGAAACAAAAATTCATTGGTCAAAGGGCGGAATGTACTGCCATTTGATGAATTTTGTTTTGACCAATGACTTTGTGTTTCACCACTGCGCATATTAGTTGCTCAATGTTCACCAGTGGCACATTGTTTGTTTTGTTCAGTTGAGCCGCCTATTGGCTTTGACATTGCATTAGCCATTACATTCTGTATTCTGCCTATTGGCTTTGACATGCTGTATCCAGTCTAGCCGCCTATTGGCTTTGACATTGCATTCCTATTGGCTTTGACATGATGTATTCAGTTTAGCTGCCTATTGACTTTGACATGCTATTAGATATTCTGCCTATTGGCTTTGACATGATATCATATATTACATTTTGTATTCAGCTTAGCTGCCTATGGGCTTTGACATGATATTATACATTGCATTTTGTATTCAGCTTAACTGCCTATTGGATTTGACATGATATTATATATTGCATTTTGTATTCAGCTCAGCTGCCTATTGGCTTTGACATGACACTAGACATTGCATTTGATATTTAGGTTAGCTGCCTATTGCCTTTAACGTGGAGTTAGACATTGCAGTTGAGAATCCAAGCTGTATTTTTCCAAGCTGTGTTTTTGCACAAGATGAACCAAGATGTTTTTTCTCACAGTAGACTAGACATGATAAGAGAGGGTACACTGGTTGTTTTTCTCCGCTTGAGCTTGGGAAGAGGAGACCTGGCCAGTCTCCAAAGACTTGCGTAGTTTTCCCGAGTCTGAGAGGAGGGGGCACACCTTTGTAACGAATGTCACAGGCTGCAGAGATTCAGATTCGAATCTGCCTGACTTCGTGCTGGAGCTTGGCGCCAGTTGCCAGCATCCCGTGTGGGTAGATAAATCTCTTTCTCGCAGTTGACAGGGAGTCATCAACTTGCAGACCCTAGAAAGATGAAGCTGTAAATAGTTTCCCACACGGTGAAGTATTTGTTTTGCTTTGCATTCAATATCTTATAAATATAACCTGCTGTGTATATTGCAAACTGTGCATTAACGTGTGCTTGAAATCTACTAATCCGTCAGTAACGAAATCGCGGTTGTTGAAGAATTAACAACAATAAAAGTCTTCTTTGAACTCAGAAGTGCATTTCTGGTGTGTTATGTAAGTGCTAAAAACTAGATAAGAGCAAAAGCACTACAATGTGTTACCCTCATACTTTACCTTCTTACCCTCATAGGCACTGGAAGCAAGAATGCATTTGATGTGTATCATAGACAGATGTCAAATGTCAGGCAATATCTTCTGGCAATTGGCTATTTATTTTTTTAATATGAAGACTGGTATTTATTTTTTTTACTGCAAAGTGGCATTTAATTTTTACTAACACATAATAACATTTAAATACATGTGAGGAACTGTACAAATGTTTCAAAATATATCAGCAGTTCGGAAAGAACAAATAAAGCACTTTTTTGGAACATATGAAGTGTGCTGAAACAATGATCTTAAGTTCATCAAAATCAATCAAGACCTACTTATTTCTTGAAACCCTTTTTCCACACATTGGCTCTTATTATGACATTGGCTGTAAATCCTGCTTACCGCCATGGTGACGGCCACCAACAAACTGTCACGGATGCGAACATCCATTTTGCCATACTATAACACAGACACACTAAACCGACAGAATACTGCCACAAACACATATCTGCCAGACCAAAGGTTAGTGTTAAAGTGTCGGTAGAATCACCCGTACCGTTACGGCAACCAAACAATGCCCTTCACATTATGACCCACAAATCACCACAGCGGGCATTCAACGGCGGTAAACCATTGGCGGTATACATCGGCACGGTCAGAATGGCCACCCAAATATAAAACAACACAACATTGGCCAATACTAAAAACACACAACTGACACTGACACACACCACTCCCACCCATCCCACCCACCCACCCACCCGCAGCACAATAAAACGCACACCCACCTTACCCACAACCCTTTCCTAACATGAAAAATAACCAAGATATAGCCATGCAAATCATAGACACAACTACACACACCACAAAAACCCATTCATCCATCACGCACCCACACCCCACCACATTACTCAACACCCACTGCACAACACAAACCACACAACACCCATGTCCCGACAGAAGCACCCCCGTTTCACTGATGAAGAGTTGCGGGTCATGATGGAGGAAATAGTCAGGGTAGAGCCACAGCTGTTTGGAGTACAGGTTCAGCAAATCTCCATTGCAAGGAAGATGGAGCTGTGGCGGAGAATTGTGGACCGGGTAAACGCCATGAGACAGCATCCACAAACAAGAGATGACATGAGGAAGAGGTGGAACGACCTACGTGGGAAGGTATGTTCCATGGCAGCAAGGCACCAGCTCGCTATCCAGAGGATTGGCGGTGGACCCCTCCCCCACAACTGATAGCATGGGAGGAGCAAGTCTTGGCAATACTGCATCCTGAGGAACTCACAGGAGTTGCCGGAGGACTGGACACTGGTGAGTCAGTATTTACTACCTATCCCCCATACCTGCATGCAACCACCACCCCTCACCCTGACACCCATCACTCCACCCCATCCCACACAGTGCACCAACACAAACAACAATCCTAAATGCCAAACCATGCATGCCATACCCACAGCATGCACATCTCTCCCAGCCCTGCATGTACACCCACCACCAATGGATGCGCAGCATGGAGAACTAACATTCCCACAATACGTCACCATACACCAACAAAGGAGGCAGGGCAACACCAACAATATAGGGGAAACTAGGAACCACTTACATACCCACAGGTACCCCAAACAATCTCAGCAGGGAGGAGGTGCCACGACTACCCAGTCCCCCACCAGAAGATGCCCCCAGTGATGACAGGAACTCTGGACTACTGGATCTGGATGAACTCCCTGGACATCAGGGACTACTGGTCAGGCGGATACCCCAGCCCACACCTAATCCACCACAGAGCCTCCCCTATCAGTATCCAACACCACAGCAGGCCTACTAGTGCAAGGGGTTCGCCCTTCTCTGCACAAAGTCCTCAGACCATATAGGAAGAAGTTGGCACAGAAACTGAAATGAAAGACAAAGGGCCTGATTACAACTTTGGAGGATGGTGTTAGTCCGTCCCAAATGTGGCGGATGTGCCACCAGCCGTATTATGAGTCCATTATATCCTATGGAACTTGTAATACGGCTGGTGGTATATCCGTCACATTTGGGACGGATTAACACCTCCTCCAAAGTTGTAATCAGGCCCAAAGTTTATTAAACCTCATGAGGTGGTACTACAGTTCAAACAGCACCCTTCGGTAATGTTTGAAGTAGCACACTGAACTAAGAGAGCATGGTCCTTTTATACCCACGCAGGGGCTAAAAGAAGGTGGTACAATTATAGAAGCAAGACTTACATACATATAAGGTCATATGGAAATGCACAGTCGACAGGTAGGAGGGGCTAACAGTTTTTAAGGACTAGTTGACACATTACTGTCTGTTACTGATTACTAACAGCTGCAGATCTTACTGGGCATGTGCGAAAGTGGGAGATGCTAAATATAACTTGTCACTAGACAGATTTTCAAGAGTAGTTAACAGAAAGGTAGGACAGAGCACATGGCGAGCACATGGCAGAGAAAATGGCTGCCATGAATACAAAATGGATTCTGCGAAATGTTCACAATAGTTGCTAAATACAAGATGTCTTGTGCTGATGCTTAATCTAATCACTAATGATTTACAACAGACAACCCTTTCAGCATTAGCTGAAGACATTCGTCTTTCTGGGATAATCTAAATATTCATCTTGTATATTTATGCTCATCATTTCAGCTATTTCCTTATCAAACATGTGTTGTGCTTTAATTTCTGTAATATTTCTTTTGGTAGGCATAGAAGCAGTAATACACATGGGGCAGAACATTGGACCACGCTGAATACAGATACAGCATGTTAAAAATATTGTAATCATTACACACAGGATAGTCAGTAGTTTCCAGCCCCAAACGGAAACAAGACCCCAAAACCATCAAGAAAAAGTCCAAGTACCAGTCTCTATGTGGATTTCTGAGGCAATTTTATGCAATTTAGATATTGCATCATATACTGAAGGTGAGTGATCTGGAATGAAAATGCAGCAACTACTACCGATGATGCGACATGCACCACCTCGATCAGCTAATATCACATCTAGTACCATACGATTTTGGAGTGCTACAATCCTGGCAATTTGGAGCTCCTCTGCAATATTCCCAAGTGCCAGAGCTGCCTGATTGGTAACAGCTTCCACAACCCTAGTCAATCATCTCACTTTCCTACTGTTTAACGCAGCACCCACAAAGGAGAACAACCCTAAATTAAAATCAACATATTGTTGCAGGCTAGTGTCCGTTTGGTCTACCTCATTTGTACTTATTGTCCTTTTATATCTATTTTTAATGATGTCATTGAACAGTTTAAAACCTCAGTGATATGATGCAGGGGCCAAAAACACAGGGGCTAATAGAAAAGATACATAACACACACCTGACCACCCAAAAGGTAGTTGGTAATATCCATAGTTACCACAAACAAAATATGTATTATGTGAAGCTGTAAAACTACTATTATTTACACCCTCAATAGGTAAAATCAAGGTACAATCACTTATCCCCACTGGAATTCACCCAATGCTACGTATACATAAATATGCTTTAGTTTTTGTAACAGAAATCACAAATTGTTCTTTCTTGTCAGAGTCTCTTATATTTGTGAAGACATATGGGGGGTCATTCTGACCCCGGCGGGCGGCGGTCGCCGCCATTTGGCCGCTCCGCGGTCAAAAGACCGCTGCAGCCATTCCAACCTTCCCGCTGGGCCGGCGGGCGCTAACATTGTTAGTGCCCGCCGGCCCAGCGGGAAGGGGGCCTGCAACACTGAAGCCGGATCCGAATGGAGCCGGCGGTGTTGCAGGTGTGCGACGGGTGCAGTTGCACCCGTCGCGCTTTTCACTGTCTGCTAGGCAGACAGTGAAAAACAGGCTGGGGCCCTGTTAGGGGGCCCCTGCACTGCCCATGCCAGTGGCATGGGCAGTGCAGGGGCCCCGTTACCGCCAGCCTCTTCCTGGCGGTGTAAACCGCCAGAAACAGGCTGGCGGTAAGGGGGTCCGAATCCCCATGGCGGCGCTGCTTGCAGCGTCGCCATGTCTGATTCGCCCAGCCGGGGGAAATCCGGCGGGAAACCGCCGGACCCTGTTTTCTGACCGCGGCTTTACCGCCGCGGTCAGAATGGGCAGGGAAGCACCGCCAGCCTGTTGGCGGTGCTTCCGTCATTCGCGGCCCTGGCGGTCTTTGACCGCCAGGGTCGGAATGACCCCCATGGTATTGAAACATTGTCCGGTTGATACTCTTCCCATTCCCATTTAGTTCCTTTGGCTTGGGGATACCTATCTTTGTCTTGGTAGCATACTTTATTGAGGCGAAAAAGAAGTCCACCCTTTGTACGTTTTCCAGATACAAACAAAAGCGTATACCAAGCTTGACAAGAACCATTGTGTGAAAAAGGAAGAGGAATGAAAGGTGTTCCTCATTTCTTTTGATGCGCAGGTATCATTGCACATACCCAACAGTTAGTAGTATTTGTAGCATTATGAGTATGATGCAACATCTGAATTAAAGTATTATTGAAGTACGATTAACGGGGCTTCTGCTCCTGATAGGGAAGCGTAAAGTAATAGTGATCCTCTGGTACTGGAGTAGTGGCAACAAAAAACTCACGAGCAGGAGCCTTCTTTTCAACAAACCAGGTGATTATTGCTATAACCACCAAAACAACAACAAACCCCATAGTACTAATGATCAGTTTGTTATTCATTTTAGCAACAGTGATAATCGACCCTTTCAGAAATCAATTAAAAACAATTGTTGGAGCTCTTATCCCTGGGCAGCCGCTGATTTCTTCACCATGGGCCAAGACGGGTGGCACTACTCTAATGCATGGCTGATTTCCCCCCCCCACCCGCCCCCTTGCCACATTGGCTCTCCGTTTCACTAACCCAGGGCAGTAGCTCAACCAGTTTTCTCCAGCACTACGGGGTCTTTCCTCGTTCTCAAATTATATCGTGACACTCCAGAAATCGTATGGTCCGGGAAGAACTCCGCAGATTCATCAGGTGATATAGCACGGCCTTTCTCCGTAGTCAAAATCTCTCGATGATCGGTCAGCACAGCAGGTTACACCAAGGTAGGTAGCACTCTCTTGCAGTGAGTACTATGGACCCAATTCTTTCGGTTCGTCACTCGAACTGCTGTCCTTGTCGCAAGGAGCACCTGTTCTGGGCCTCGCCACCTTGGTTCCAAGCTGCTTGATCTTTCAAAGGACTTAATCATCACCTGGTCACCAGGTTGGAGTTCATGGCCTTCACCTGTAGATCTGGGCGGAAGTGCTTCTCGAACCTGTTGATGAATAGAAACCAAATTGTCGGTTAACTGTGCCAAATAATCATTCATCAGGACACAAGGTACATCATATACAGAATTTGGCTTAGGAACTCCCCAAATGTTAATTGGCCTTCCAAATACTATTTCATAGGGCGTAAGGCCTATTCAAGAGTGTGACACTGACCTAATAGACAATAATGCCAACGGTAATGCATCGGGCCACGTTAAGGATGTGGAAGCCTGTATCTTCGCTAACTTCAGCTTCAAAGTAGCATTATAACTTTCCACCAACCCTGCTGATTGTGGGTGGAAAACCACATGGAACTTCTGCTTGATCCCTAATCCTTTCAGGACATACTTAATAACTTCCCCAACAAAATGAGGTCTGTTATCATTCCATAAAAGTCTGCAAACACCAAACCTAGGGAAAAATTATTTCAAAAGCACCTTCGCTGTGGTAATGGCAGTATTATCCTTTGTGGGGTACGCCTCTATCCATTTACTGAAGGCACATACCACCACCAAGACATACTTTAAATTGTTGCAGCATTCAAGCGGAATATAATCCATTTGTAGAACTTCGAAAGGTGCAGTTGGTGTAGCAAACCTTCCCGCAGGAGTTCGTGTCCCTTTTCCAGGATTGTATTGTAAACAGATCAAACAAGACTGTACTACTCTCTTAGCTGTACTGGAAATTTCTGGATTCTCCCAAACTTGCGTATGCAACTTCGTTATTGTTGAAGCTCCAACATGTGCCAGCCCATGTGCCATCTGAACCGTAGGTTGTACAAAAGCTATAGGCAATTTCCATTTATCCATCTGCTTATTCCGCCAACAGCCCTCATCATCCAATTCTCTTTCTTCAGACCATTGCTCACGTTCTTTCACAGAAGCAGATTTCTGTATATCTAATATGTCTTGTCTAGCATTATGCCAACGTTCAGCTTGTGACTTCACTACATACATAGAAGTAGTACTTCGCTGCATCACAATCTCACGTGCTACGCGGTCCGCAAGGGCATTACCTTGCCCTATCTTATCGGTCTACATTTCACAATAGCTAGTTTCTTTGGATATGTCAATGCAGTCAAGAGGTTATGCACTAATTATCCGTGCATTATCTGCATCCCATGGGATGTGAGAAAGCCTCTCTCCTTCCAAAGCAAACCAAAATCATGAGCCACTCCAAAAGCATAGCGGCTGTCTGTATAAATGTTCACACATAAGTCAGTACTAAGCTCACATGCTCGTGTCAAAGCTATTAGTTCAGCTGCTTGAGCTGACATCTGTGGTATATGAGCTGTCTCCACTGCCGTGTGTATTGTGGTGATTGCATATGCAGCTGAGGTCGTACCGTCTGGCAACTTCAAACAAGACCCATCAACCCACAATTCCCCGTCTACATCTGAAAGGGGCGTATCTTGTAAATCAATACGACCCTTTGTCTGTTCTTCGGTAAGGAATATACAATCATGTGTTTCTTGTGACTGAGGCTGAGTCACCGGATATGGCAACAAAGTGGCTGGATTTAGTGGTGCACATCTCTTCAGTATAATGTGAGGAGCCAGCAATGTCAATTCATATCCTGTCAGGCGAGCGCTAGTTAAATGTTGCGTCTTTGTTTGATTTAAAAGAGCATCAACCGCATGGGGTACTAACACCAACAGCTTATGTGACAAAACTATCCCTTCACTCTGACGTATTGACACAGCTGTTGCGGCAACTGAACGAAAACTCCCAGGCAACGCTCGAGCGACAGGATCAAGTACTGCTGAAAAATATGCGCAGGGACGCTGCTTATCGCCATGTATCTGTACTAAAACTGACAATGCACATCCATCTTTCTCATGTACCTAAAGTGCAAAAGGCTTCGTGTAATCTGGAGTACCTAACACTGGTGCTGAACAAAGGGCTTGTCGTAGCTGCCTGAAAGCAGTCTCACATTCATCTGTCCATGGGAGGGGCATTGGAGTATCTTTAGTCAAAAGTGCTAGCAAAGGTTTGACAATGTGTGAAAATCCTAATATCCATTGCCTACAAAAAGAAGTAAGACCAAGGAATGCACGAACATCTTTCTGAGTAGAGGGTACTGGTGTGTCTAAAATTGCTTGAATACGATCTGATGTAAGTGCACGGCCCTCCTTAGACAAAAGGTGACCTAAATAGGTTACCTTTGGTCTACAATATTGCAATTTCTTTCGTGACACTTTATGATGGTGTGAAGCAAGAACAGAAAGTAAGGACAAAGTGCACTTTTCACACTGCTCAGGGGTATCAGCTGCCAACAAAATATCATCAACATATTGTATGAGAGCCACACCTTCAGCCAAAACAAAAGAATCAAGTTGTTGTTTTAACGCTTGACTATAAATACTAGGACTCTCAGCATAGCCTTGAGGAACTCTGCAAAATCTATATGATCGTTTATTCAAAGTAAAACCAAACAAATATCGGCTGTCAGGATGAATAGGGATCGAAAAGAAAGCATTCTTCAAGTCTATCACAGAGAACGTAGTTGCTGTCGGGGGAACCAAAGTAAGAAGTGTAGTGATGTCAGATACCACAGGATATTGTGGTATCACAATCTTATTGACTTCTTGTAAATCAATAATGAATCGGTAAATCCTAGTATCAGTATCCTTTTTCAGAATAGGAAGAATCGGACTGTTACAAACATTATTCGGAACTTCCTCAACAACTGCAATTAGATCATGCACAATTCGTGTGAGTGCTTCTTCGCCCTCCTGTGAAATTTTGTATTGAGGCAAACGTGGCAATACAGCTCCATCCTTGACACTAATGTGTACCGGTGGAATAATCATTTGTCCCACATCAGTATCTGAAGTAGCCCACAAAGTACTAGGGAGTGAAGCTAATGCAATATCCTCTTTAACAAGACAAACTCTTTCCATCACAGGATGATTATCATTCAAAATAACACGCACCCCTTCAGGAGAGCATCGTATTGTAGCCCTGAAATACTTGAGCATATCAAGACCCACAATATTGTCTGGTGTATTTGGAAAAAGCAAAAATGGACATGGAACAGTAAATTTATCATCATGGAATGCAAGTGGTTGTGACAATGGGCTAGAGGAAGGTGTTCCATCGAAACCTATCGGTGTAATGGTTAAGCCAGACAGGGGAGCCCTTGGAATCAATTGTTTAGACAAGGCGCTACGAGTAGCTCCTGTATCAACCAGAAACTGATCAGTAGAACCCAAAACATGTGCTGTAACATAGGGACCCCTCTGATCTACTGGAACTTCAACTGATTCCTTATCCCATCCTAGGCAATCCTATGCATAAGCATAATCTTGGAAATCAGGCTGCACATAGTCAGACATCTGGTATTGGTTCCGTCTATCAAAAGTGTTAAACCCATACCGCCCTCGTACATTAGTATCAACCCTAGCATGATCATTCGTGCTTCTTTTAGGCCCTGAATATCCTGAGCGATTTCTCATTTGTCCCCGACCACGTGAACACTGCTGAACACGTAGTGCTGGACAATCGGCAGCCCAATGCCCAAATTTCTTACAATACGCAAACTGATCAACAGACAAATTCGAACGAGTGTAAGAAGAATCATAAGATCCACGTCCACCTCTATCACTACCTCTAAAAGGCAGACCATAAGCTTGAGCCAACATAACCTTCGTCTTTAATTCTTTAATCTTTTTATCCACGCTACCTTTTGCTTCTAATTCCTGACGTTCATAATACTGAGCTATAGTCAAAAGAAAAACCGGATTAGAGGTAGTCCATGAACTTCCACTAGCTTTTAGATGACTAGCTATTCCTGGTAACAGATTTGCGACATTTATCGATAAACAAATGTCTGCCAGCATCATCTGACAATAACTGGCTGCTAAAATCATGAAATACTTCTTCAAAGCGTGTAAAGAAACAAGAGACCAATTCATCTGGCATTTTGCTTACACAACGCTAAAACAGTCCAATCTATCTTTTTAGGGGGAATAATCATTTTTAACTTAACTAATATGGCTGCGGGAAGATCTAGAATCAACTGATATGGCTTTTATCGCAGGTTCCCTATCCCCGTCCATCTGTTCTAATTCTTTCCATGATGCTCCAAAAACTACACGATCATCAACTTTACGAACAGTTCTCCACATATCTGGCGGTAATATCAATCCGAAAAATAAATCAATGTCAGCCAAAGTCATAGTACAAGAACTAATTGCTCCCTCAACTTCCTCATAAAAGCGGCTGGATTTTTCCACAGGTCAGGTAATCCTTATTCCAAGGAGTATACACCCAATTATAAATAAAAGAACCCTTAGCATCAACAGAAGTTTTATCATCACTTGTAACCAATCCTTTAGGAGGAACATACAAAGGAGCGGCCTCCCGCATTGGTTTCGCGTGAACTATCATAGTCTTATCTGTTCCGAAGATGGAAGATTGCACCTCGCCCGTCTGAGATGTCCGTGCAACTACGTCCATAGCCCTTTTCTCCTCTTGCAAACGGACTGCCACAACACATAATTTCACCAAACGCCTGATTGCATCAGCCACCTGGGAGAAAACAAAAAGACCATCATGATTTGCTTATGATCGGCTGCTACATCATCGGGCTCTAACTCATCAGAATATTTCCGAAATAGTTCAATAACTTCTGTGCCAAATGCCTCAGTAAAATATAGCTACTCCTTTTCCGTCCACCCTTCCATGTTGTCTAAAAGTTCAGAAGCAAAGACAATGCTACGAATTGTTTTACGAGCAATAGATCTAAACTCAGACGCACGGTCAGCAGGCAACATAGAGCGACTGTCTCGTATCTTCTGTTGCTCCGAACCGGAGACCTCAGCTAACTCATGAGGGGCTGAAGGAATGACATATGGAGGTGGAGGGCGATCTAGTAACAAAGAATCATCGTGTGGTTTATTAAGGATAGGATAGAGAGGTTGCCTAACAGTGTATTGGCCAGTTACCTGTAATTTACGTTCTTTCTCTTCTAGCTCCTTTAAGTCATTTATTTCTTTCTTTCTCATTTCCAATGCTTTCACATATACATTCTTCCACTGCTCTTTCTCTAGCAAGGCTTGCTCACGCTTCACTCGTCCACGCACTTCTTTCTCCCACATTCATACACAGTCAAACATATCTTGCCTAGACCTTCGCTTACACATACATTGTTCCACATACTCAATCTTTTGCAAATCAAATGACCCATGCATAGGCCAACGTAACTCAGGATCCGCACAAGTGTATTTATTCCATAATGTGCTGTGCATTATAGAAGAAAGACCATGTTTAACATACATATCACTATTGGGCGTCCCCTCTGGGGGTGCCGGTTGCGATTCTTCCAGTCTCAGATTGGTACCATTACAAAAGCAACACATCCTACGAAATGCGCTAAAAACAGGCATGCCAAAAATAGTGCAGAATATGCAATATTATAATCATATAATAATAAGTAGCACTTAAGGTGCCGTTCAAAACAAAAAATTAAATTGGAGAAAATTCTCCTCATTACCTGCCTATATAAATTGAAATTTATATATGAATTCGAAGGACACAAATTGACTAGTCACCCAAAACACGAGAGCCACAGTAAGTGGTGCTAAACTTCATTACCAAACAAAGGCATCAAAACCCACAGCAAGTGCTGTAAAACGACTCTTACCAATCACAGGGCATCCAGGTTCCAACTGGCAAGTTCTAAAATTGACCAAATGGTCACTGCATGACGAATGAACAAAAAGGATCTCAGTCGAGGACCGGCGCCACCTGGATGGTCAAATCAGAAAGAAGGGAAAAACGCTGTGGTTGCCAAGACTCGGGTCTCCTCAGGCATTGATCGTCCGCAGCGAGATCCCAATCCTTCATCACAACCAATCCGTCGGGCGTCCGAGTCGCCGATGAGTCCCTGTTCGGGTGCCAATTTGTCGAAGTAAGCCTCAGCAAGGCCTACTAGAGCAAGGGGTTCGCCCTTCTCTGCACAAAGTCCTCAGACCATATAGGAAGAAGTTGGCACAGAAACTGAAATAAAAGACAAAGGGGGTCATTCCGAGTTTGCCAAGCAGGAACTGCCAATTGGCCGCTCCACAGTCAGAAGACCGCGGGGCCATTCTGACTTTCCCGCTGGGCCGGCGGGCGCCCGCCAAGGGAGCGCCCGCCAGCCCAGCAGGAAAGGGCCTGCAACACTGAAGCCGGCTCCGAATGGAGCCGGCGGTGTTGCAGGTGTGCGATGGGTGCAGTTGCACCCGTCGCGCTTTTCATACTGGGGCCCTGTTAGGGGGCCCCTGCACTTCCCATGCCAGTGGCATGGGCAGTGCAGGGGGCCCCAGGACACCAGTTCCTGCCATCCTGTTTCTGCCGGTGAAAACCGCCAGAAACAGGCTGGCGGGAAGGGGGTCGGAATTCCCATGGCGGCGCCGCTTGCAGCGCCGCCATGGAGGATTCGCGCAGCCGGGGCTAATCCGGCGGGAAACCGCCGGACCCGGTTTTCCGACCACGGCTTTACAGCTGCGGTCGGAATGGGCAATGAAGCACCGCCAGCCTGTTGGCGGTGCTTCAGTTGATCGTGGCCCTGGCGGTCGGAGACCGCCAGGGTTAGAATGACCCCCAAAGTTTATTAAACCTCATGAAGTGGTACTACAGTTCAAACAGCACCCTTCGGTAATGTTTGAAGTAGCACACTGAACTAAGAGAGCATGGTCCTTTTATACCCACGCAGGGGCTAAAAGAATGTGGTACAATTATAGAAGCAAGACTTATATACATATAAGGTCATATGGAAATGCACAGTCGACAGGTAGGAGGGGCTAACAGTTTTCAAGGACTAGTTGACACATTACTGTCTGTTACTGATTACTAACAGCTACAGATCTTACTGGGCATGTGTGAAAGTGGGAGATGCTAAATATAACTTGTCACTAGACAGATTTTCAAGAGTAGTTAACAGAAAGGTAGGACAGAGCACATGGCGAGCACATGGCAGAGAAAATGGCTGCCATGAATACAAAATGGATTCCGCGGAATGTTCACAATAGTTGCTAAATACAAGATGTCTTCTGCTAATGCTTAATCTAATCGCTACTGATTTACAACACCTCAACCAGCAGTGTGCCCACCTGTACAGGGACCCCAGTCCACACCTCACAGGCAAGACAATCAGGGTCCTGGGGTCAGTGGTAGTGGGCACACCGTTCAGGGGACACATGCACAAGGGGACAGATACACACAGAAGACAGCTGAGTGCCAGGGGGAGGACAGGCCCAGGGAACCGACTGCCCAGGAGGCAGTCACAAATGTCCTAGGGGCTTACCAACAATCCCAGGACAAGATGGGTCAGATGTTAAACATCATGCAGGAGAACCAGTGGCTGAAGGAGGAACACCACCAGGAGATCAGGAAAGAATTGCAGGCTCTCAACTCCACCATGGTCTCCATAGCAGCCACCAGCACCCTTCCCCCAGCAGAAGGTGAACCACCCCGCAAACGTTCCCTGCAATCCAGACAGACACCAGAGACACTTGCTAAGACCAAGACCATCACCTGAATGTCCCCCTTGTGTTCCACTGTGTCACCTTGTCCATTTTGAACTTCCATTGCTCCCCTCCCTATGGCCTCTTGGACACTGGACCTGTGCTACAAAAAGACTTGACTGATATCCTGGACTTTCCTCTACCATCACCCCATTCCATTGCACTATTCCTTCATAATTTTCACTTCATTAAATACCCTTGAACACAACTTGAGTGATAGTGCTTTATCTGACGAAAATGTGCAATGTGTTGAACTGTTTCATCTTGTGCAATTGTCCTGAACTTTGTGACTCCATCCACAAATGTCTTGCAGCAGTTTGTAGTCATCACATCAATACACAGTTGTAACCACACCAACATCTGCAAAATAGGAATGCATAGGTGACAGATAGGTGTAGTTGTGCCATTATATGTGGGATGTTGCTATTCCTCAAGATGAAGGCACCATGCACTGACCCAGGATACTTGGACGTGACATGGGAGATGTACTGGTCAGCCAGGCACACCATTTTCACATTGAGTTAGTGGAAACTCTTCCGATTCCTGAACACCTGTTCATTGGCCCAGGGGGAGGGGTGGCACATGCTATATGTTTTCCATCAGTGGCCCCAATAACATTTGGAATATGGCCCATTGCATAGAAACCAGCCTTCACATTGGCCAAATCATCCAATTGAGGGAAAGCAATGTAGCTGCACATGTGTTTGAGACAGGCAGAAAAAACCCTTGCCAGCACTATTGAGAACATTGGCTGTGACATTCCTGCAGCCAAGCCCACTGTCACTTGCAAAGAGCCAGTTGCCAGGTAATGGAGCACTGATAGGACCTGCACAAGAGGGGGAATCCCAGTGGGTTGATGGATAGAAGACATCAGATCAGACTCCAATTGTAGGCACAGCTCTGTGAATATGGCCCTGTCCAGTCTATAGGTTAGTATTATGTGCCTGTTCTCCAGTGTAGCCAAGTCCACAAGGGGTCTGTACACGTGGCTTGCCTCCTCCTCCTATTCATCCGCAGTCGTAGGTACCTAAGCGACACAAGAGTGAGAAGGGAGCGACAAACTGAACAATGGAACCACCACTTCAGTGAACATTGACCATGTATGTTAATGGACTATGTAAATGGCAATGTATGTACAATTGACAGCAATGACGTAGATTTCAATGTAATAATGTGTACCAGCACCATAAAATGGTGACCGCCTGTCCTGTATGTGGGAACAGGTGTAAGTGATGTAACTCACCCGGCAATGGTCATCATGGTGGAAGGCGGTCTTGCACTTCCGTGCTATTCCTTATTGGCTAAAATGGGGCTCTATGGAGGAGTACAGTGAGGACGTTACCGTCATTTTCTGACTATAACCTCACTTGATTCCCGAAATTTCCGCAGGACAACACCTCCACTGCGTGTGCTGCTGTGACCTGTGCCTGGAACCTGCCATGGCCCGTGTGACAGAGGAAAGGGCCCCTGCCTTCACTTCAGAGGAGTTGGAGCACCTGGTGGATGGGGTCCTACCCCTGTAAGGACAGCTGTATGGGCCACCAGACCAACAGGTGAGTACACCATGGGGATGATGCATGAAACAAGGTTGCATGGAGTTGTGTGTGTGTGTGCGCTGGCAGTGTGTCATTTGGGTGGGGGTTATGGCTGGTGGTAGTGTGCATGCAGGGCTCCGGGTGATGTCTGTGTCTGATGAGGGGAAATGCATTTTGTGGGCCATATGTGTGACAGGCTGGATTGTATGGATACTGGTCTCCTCCTGTCTGTGTTTCCTCTTCAGGTCAGCGCCCATCAGAAGAAGGGATTGTGGTGTGCCATTGCCAAGGATGTGAATACCCTGGGGTCTATAGCAGGCCGAGCACCCACCACAGGAAACGGTGGGAGGACCTGAGACACTGGGCCTGGAAGACCACAGAACCCCAACTGGGGATGGCCTCCCAACGAGGGAGGGATGCCCATCGGAACCTGGCCCCCCTTATGGCCCGCATACTGGCGGTGGCCTACCCAGAGATGGATGGGCCCCTGAGGCCAGCACAGCAGCCAGAAGGGGTTAAGTACAGTGTGTGTAACAACCATCTTTTTTGCCTGGCATAGAATCCTGGTGGTGGGTTTCAGTCAATGGGTGCCCCTTAATGCCAGCTCATACATTGCTGCGAGGTCCAGCTCAGGGTAAATGGGTGAATAGCAAAATCAGGTTAGCTAGCGAGGTTGCATTTCATGTCAGACAAGGCTTAGTAGGTACCAGGAGGGGTGCAGATGGTGGTGGTTGGCTCTCATCCTGCTGTGTTACCTAGCCAATGGAATGGCAGAGTGGTGCATACTGACCAACCCTGGTCCTTGTGTGTGATGGTGATGTGCATGCCAGTGAGGGAGCTGCAGCCGACGGGACCCAGGAGGTAGAGTCCACCGATGCAGATGGGACCAATGGGACAGAGGGCGAGGGGAGCACCACGGCAGGAGATGACAACACTGACTCTGAATCCTCCTCCGATGGGAGCTTCCTGGTTTTGGTGGACACCTCTAGAACCACCCCAGCTACAGGTACAGCTGCCACCCCACGTATCAGCACCACCTTCCCAGTAGCCCCCACCTAGTTGGCCATGCCGGCTCACCAAGTAGGGTGGGCATCTCCTTTGCCCCAGGAACCTCAGGCCCTGCCCCAGTGAGCCCTGCTGCCCTCAGTGAGAAGGCTCTTGACCTCCTGAAATCCATCTCTGTAGGACAGTCAACCATAGTGAATGCCATCCAGGGGCTGGCATCTCAGATGCAGCAATGCAATGCCTACCTGGAGGGCATCCACGGTGGGTTGGCGGCCCTACAGAGATCGTTTCAGGCTCTGGCCTCCTCTCTGATGGCAGCCATTGTCCCTGTTTCTACCATCCCCACTCCAACTTCCACTGCCCAGGCCCCCTCTCCTCAACCCCAACCCATCCCAGGCACACATACAGATGAGCATGCACACAAGACAGCACCCAAGAGTGGCACAGGCAAACACAAGCACCACACTTCATCACACAAGCACTCACACAAACACCATACAGATGCAGACACAACAACATCCACTGCCTCCACTGTCTCCCCCTCCTCCTCCTCCTCTACCTCCCTCCCAGTCATGTCCACACTCACACCTGCATGCACCACATCAACATTCACCACCAGCATCATCACACCAGGCAGCACACACACCTCACTAGCAGACACCTCTACAACAGCCATGCACGCGTCCCCTCTGTCTTCTCTCTCCCACCCTGTCTGCCCTCCCCAAAGGACACAAACACAAGCACTCACACACCCAACAGCCATTCACCTCGCATCAGCATACTGCCCATTCACCTGCACCCAAATCCAGAAGACATATACCTCCTACAACCACTCCTTCTACTTCCACTCCCATAACTCCTCCCTCCTCCCGCCCCACCATCCCTAAAAAGCTTTTCCTTGCCCAACTCAACCTCTTCCCTCCCCGCTATCCTGCCCATAAGAGCAGGGTACCAAAGACCCAGCCCAACACCTCAGCCAAACAGTGCATGGGGACAGTGGTGGCACCACCTACTCGTGGTGATAAGGATACCACACCTCCAGGCAAGAAGGGGAAGGAGCCTGCACCTCCAGGCAAGAAGGGGAAGGAGCCTGCACCTCCATCCAAGAAGGAGAAGAATCCATCCACCCCTGCCAGGAAGGGTAAGGAATCCACGCCCCATGTAATGGAGGAGACAAAGGCGGTCATTCTGACCGCGGCGGTCGGCAGTCGCCGCCCGCCAAGCGGTTCCCGCCGAAAGACCGCGGCGGCCATTCCGGCTTTCCCGCTGGGCCGGCGGGCGACCGCCAGAAGACCACCGGCCGGCCCAGCGGGAAAGCCCCTTCAACATTGAAGCCGGCTCGGAATGGAGCCGGCGGAGTTGCAGGGGTGCGACGGGTTCAGTGGCACCTATCGCGATTTTCACTGTCTGCACAGCAGACAGTGAAAATCTTTGTGGGGCCCTGTTAGGGGGCCCCTGCACTGCCCATGCCAGTGGCATGGGCAGTGCAGGGGCCCCCAGGGGCCCCACGGCACCCGTTCCCGCCATCCTGGTTCTGGCGGTGGACACCGCCAGAAACAGGCTGGCGGGAAGGCGGTCGGAATCCCCATGGCAGTGCTGCAAGCACCGCCGCCATGGCGGATTCCCTGGGCCAGCGGGAAACCGCTGGTTCCCCTTTTCCGACCGTGGCGTCAGAATCGCCCAGGAAGCACCGCCAGCCTGTTGGCGGTGCTTCCGCCACCCTCTGCCATGGCGGTCATGGACCGCCAGGGTCAGAATGACCCCCAAAGTTCTCTACTCAAGTAGAGGCTGTCAGGGTGACACCTCCACCACCACCAGCGGTCACGGGCCGCCATCGTCAGCTGAGGAAGTGCAGCCATCACCAACTGCAGAGGCTGCCCAGGAGGCACCTCCATCACCACCACACTGCAGCTATCACCAACTGCACAGGCTGCCCAGGAGGCACCTCCATCCGCCACCCCACTACAGCCATCACCAACTGCAGAGCCTGCCCAGGAGGCACCTCCATCCACCACCACACTGCAGCCATCACCAACTGCAGAGGCTGCCCAGGAGGCACCCCCATCCGCCACCACACTGCAGCCATCTGTCACCACCAGCGGATGCTATATGAGGCCCCCACCCCCCAGAACCTGTGGGAATGTCACCTACCTGCTTCTGTGTTGAAAGTTTCAGGATGATGTGTCAAGTGGGGACCGAGAGAAAGGGGGGTCCCAAAACACCTTTTCCCCAAGCATGTTCCCATATGCTCTTTAGACACGACAACAGAATTACACCAAATTTGGCATGAAGCTGGAACTTGGTGCACATATCGTGCTTTTTTGTTATTTGGTGTAAATCCATTCAGTAGTTTTGGAGTTATTAAAGGAAAAATAAATATTGATATCTGGGCGGAGTCTAAGCACAGATCTCATGGTGAGATCTGATTGGCTGCCAGCACTTCAACCATATAAAGTGGTGGCAGCCATCTTGGGACCCTTATACGTGATTGCACCCATTGAAATGCATTGTAGTGAAAGACAGGTTTTGAGGGTCACAAAAAGGAGAATGTATAAAGGGCGATAACAGATTTTAGTTATAATATAAATCATTTGTTGCTAAGGTGATTTTACTCTGTGAAAAAGCCTTCTGCTGGAATTTTATGAATCATATTTGAGAGAAAACAGTTTTCTCATGATTTCCTTATAGAGGTTATGGGAGGTGCTCCAGAAGCTAAAATGAGAGCATATTTTCTGTAAATTCACACTATCTTTCTCAGTCATATGAGAATGAAGTCTGACATTCCCAGTAAAACATGTACTTCCAAAGGAGCATTCTGTCAGTTGATTCCCTTGTGTTCTACCGCAGCATCCAAGAGGACTCTGCACAACAACCAGAGTGCCAACAGTCTTACTTATGACAAAAGTGTGGCATGCCTGAAACCATCTTGATGGAATCAAACTGGTAAAACTTAAAACATTTAACTTAGGAAGGAACAAAACGAATGGGTTAATTTTGTCATAGAAATTAATGCTGTGAAAAACAAAATAAGGCAGTTTTAAGTGAGTTCTCAAATATCTTATTCTTCTATTTCATTGAAACATTCTGACATGCCAACTGGAACATACACTTTCAACACCAGCAGCAGACTGCCAGTTAACTCCCTGGTAATCAGCAGTTTTACTAGAGTGCAGTGTTGCCAGATTTTGAGACCCGTCTTCAGCCCAATGCTGTCCAAGTTCAAGCCCAAATTCAGCCCAACGCATACCAGTTTCAGCCTAAAAACCATCCCAAAGTTGCAACCTTCAATTTATGCAAGAACAGCTTTCAGGAAACATATTAAGCACAATACTAATTTCTATTCAATATGTGTATAGTAGGAGGAGGTTCAATGGGCATCTAGGCACTTCTATACGCATCTTTCAATTCTAACAGAAACTACTGATTTTGACGGTTAGTCCCCATTGCGATCTAACTGTTACTTTGGTCACAATAAATTCAAACCTGGGAGAGGATGTAGCGTAATAGCCAGAATGCCGGCTTTGGAGATTTGGTATCAGGTTCAGGTGTCAGCGTCATATCAACATCATGTGATTGTAGGAAAATCACTTAATCTCCCCATCCCTACCAAAAAATGATCAAGATTTCAATTAACTAGATTTCAAAGCAATTGAGGAAAACAGGGGCTTATTTCATACCCCTTTTGCCACTGGTGCATTACATTTTATGACGCACTGGCAGCACAGAGTGCAGACCCATATATAAGAGGCCACGTAAAGCCACTTTGTGTGGCTTTTCATGGCCTCTTAGATATGGTGTAAAGCAGTGCAGCACAAGTTGAAGCATTGCCTTATACTGCATCACGGAGGCGTTGGGGTAGGTTTTCCCATGCAATACCCATAGGTTTTGCACATTTCCAAAATTAAAAGGATCTGTAAATGTGAGAATGCGTCAAAACTGTATGCCTCCCAGGGTAAGTGTAACAAGGAGAAATATCTTTATTTCTCCTTGTTTTTTCCTCATGCTATGTGTGCAGCAATTTGCAGCACACTTTGAAAGAGGAAAAAGCCTCCATGGATTGTTTTGTGCAGGAAGGTGTCCCTTCCTGCACATAAACAATCCTGCCAACAACGCAGACACCGTTGTACTATGGTGCAAGGGTGCTATGATTTGGAGAAAGGTTTTTGACTTTGCTCAACCTCTTTATGTAAGAGATATGCAAGT
Organism: Pleurodeles waltl; assembly: GCF_031143425.1. NCBI lineage: Eukaryota > Metazoa > Chordata > Amphibia > Caudata > Salamandridae > Pleurodeles > Pleurodeles waltl. The sequence goes on from NC_090448.1 coordinate 706,807,587, forward strand.
ATCGTAAGAAACTCAAATCTGTATAAGTAACGACAGTTATGATGAAAATAGCACTTACTCATTTTCTTTTCTTTTATAACTCTAGTCCTCATGCCAGAGTAGGAGTATGTAGGATGTCAGAGTAGGTTACATCACAAACATATTACTATCCAAAAGGAATCCCTGACTGTGCTATATTTGGATTGTGACTAAGTAACAAAAAGATCCCTGTGACACAAAAAGTAATCTACTGAGTGATCTACATAGAATACTATAGAGGAGGACAAACCAAGATAACAGTGTGAGTCAAGCCAGAACCTAGCCAAGAGCCATCTCTGGCTTCAAGAGCTCATACTGGAGTCGAGCCAAGAACATATTTAGAATACACACCCTGCAAAAAAAGGTTGTTAGAAAATAAGACATCTTCACAATTCAAAAAAGTGTATTTTTAAAACATGGAAGCATTTCACCTTAGCGCATCAAATTATACTACCCTATTGAGAAGTATTTATTACATGTGAGAGTTTTTAAACATAAATTGAGAAGCACTCCTGCCCCCTCCATGATGACAATGCTATTAATGTACGAAGAGGCAAGTCAAGTGTCATGTACCCTAAATGTGGCCTAGATTCTTACAACAGATGGCACAACCTTATAGGCTATTAAATCAAACACGAGAAAGACTTTTTGTAGAGCGTGCATCCTGTAATAAACTTATTCAAAGGTGTTCTCATACGTGACAAACAAAAAAAAATGGAGGTTGGCTGAAATAGTGTTTGCCTAAGAGCACACAATTTTGTTCAAGCAGGGAAACTGGCATGAATCCCAAACAATATCAGACTGTGCAATTTGGCCACTAGCTGGTATCTCTTTCTAACAGCAAATGTTAACATTCTGCTATTAACTATTGGAGAACATTAGAACCCACCTTTTATGTATGATAGTTTTACATAGCACGACACATGCCTCAGGACATAATATTGTTTTCACAATAAACTACGCTAAATTACAAAATAGATCTCTCCAGAAGGATAATTAATATACGAACTAACCTGAAAACTGTTGGGTGCACAAGGACTTGCAGACTCAGGCTGCTGGGCATGCCAGCCACCTTTGATTCCCCTCTACGTGCAACGTCTCCTCTTGCAAGGTTTGGACCATGTCAACTAGCACTACTTCCAGGGCAATTTGCATTCTCAGCTTGCATCACATGACAGTGTCATGTGTGGTCAGCGAATCACATGAGTATGCCAAGGCTGCTGGTCTGGCAACTCTGATTGGCTACTATGATGATAGTGCTGCCCACACTTTCCAGTTAGTGACTGCACTGGACCAATAAGGAGCCAATGCCAGGAGTTATGCTGACATTTCTGAGGCGCCGTCCCAGCTTCACTAACTGCGCACAATAGGCTAATATTCGTCAAAAACTTAGTGCTGAAGCAGATGTCTGAATTAGAAATTATTAATGAGTGTTTATGTATTTTGAATGACATGTAGAAAATAAATAACGTAGAGAAAATAATGCACACGTTTGAAAAAGTGACCTCGACGAATGGCCACCAGTGTTCCCGAAATGTACTAATTAATGAATAATACTTATGAAATATAGAAAATGTATTAGATTAATGTAGTAATATGCCATATTAAGAGTTATGAAGTATATTCTTACTTATAAATTGTAGGCCTTAACTTAGCAAGTGTCTTGGCCTAGCTGCCAGGCCTCATGCAGAAGTTGTATTTCTTAGCGTTTAATAGAAAATGCTGATGGAGTAAACTAACCGTGAAATGTTCATTGTTTTATTAACTAACGGGAGACAATTTCCTTAAAATTGTAACGAGGGATGTGTAATGTATGTGAGATGTACTTTCCTAGGACACGAACAATGAAGACTGACTGGAAAGGAAGATTCAACAATTTGTTACCTGACGAGCCGGATGATGAGGACATCGTAAGGCGGACCAATCAAATTCGTGTGAAGGGCAAAATGTTAGAATTTTTAGATTTGGGATAGAAATATTATTGGATAATGTATAATCGTACGATTAATTGACCAATAGGAATTAGGGGATGGTTTGGGTGACATTGATATAACAATGCGACAGAGGAAAATTATTCAGACTAGAGAGAGATTTTTACAGATTACGAGACCAGAGACCTAGAGTGACTTTGGGAGGAGAAGAGATTTGAGATTCTGTTATTGGGCTCATACTCTCTGACTAAGAGCCTGATGCTTTGCTGATCGATTGATGACCTGAGGACGAAGACTGATTCTGCTTGCTGACCCATACCGTGGATAGGTAGGTATTACAATGTGACTGAATTGCATTTTAATGCCTTTTCTTTCTGGGTGCCAACTGCGCTGTCTTAATAGTTTTCCTTAGCCTGATGTTTTTCTAAAGATGTGCTCTAAATTGTTTTGCATGAAGCCCAACATGCTGAGGTTAATCTGGGTTAGCTGAGGTTATTCATCTAACGACTGACAAATTGCAGGGATAAATGTTTGATGAACTATCTTGCTGAATTCTATGTATCATATATCTCTATTGCAGCTGACTTTTCTATTGATCTGCACCGTAGCCTTAGAATGTGTTGTGATTCAAGCCTTGATTAGATTGAGTTTCTTTCGTCATTTTGGTCAACCAGTACTGTTCTTATATGTGTTTCATTTGATATTGAGATTAATCTACATAACTTTAGCATTGTTAATATAGGGGAAATGAACTTCTTAAACTTTACTAAAGGTGTGGTTATTCATGGCTGAAAAGTCATGGTGCATGACAATTACTGACTCTATTGATTCTTGATTCGACTAATGATTATTGATTTTTGTGTATTGATTATTGATTCTGTTCTGGAGCTATGGTAAGAACATCTTAAATGAGTCAAAAGGTTCATCGACCTATAAGCGTCCCCTTGTAAGTTTACTTATTAAAGACCGACATGCTAACAGTTATGGTAGCAGATTAATGGTTTGTTTCTTTGAGGGCTTGCCACAGGTGTCCAGAACGGAGTGACAGGTGTTAACAGTTGTGATAAGAGACTGGACAGGTGTCCCTAGTTATGGTAATGGTTTAAAGATTGATCGGTTTGAGAGTTCACTATTATTGAGATTTGGATTTTGTTTTTCAAAGATGACATTTGTAGAGAAAATATGTTCCCTTAAGCCCAGAAATGACTTTCTCATACCCTGGATCCTGCTAGTGGTGTTGGGTATATTCCTGGTGTTCTAGTGATAGAGTGAGAGAGATAAGTTGCGCTTGCACAGCTAATGCAAATGGCAGGTGTATTGTGACGTATGTGAGGGTTTAGGGAGTGTGAGTACTCCAAATGAAGTTTTAGTAGGAGTGTGCACACTCAGCAGTATGAAAGTGGGGAAGTCATTGAACTTCAAATTTGTGTGGCGATATGTGCTAAAAAATTGTCCACATGGTTGTTGATGTACGGACCCTGTGTAGTCTAAGACTCCAGAGTATATTGATAAGTGTATGAGACACTTGGTTATATGTTGTAATTTGTCTGGTTTAGTAGGTTCAGCGGGCGTGGTCAACAAGTCAGTGTGTGAGTTAAGTGGGCGAGAGAAAGTTTCGACTGAGATTTGGCGAGTCCTATGTGCACCAGGACAGACCCATTGATCAGTTGAGAGTAGAATTTACGGGTCGAATTGTGCTTGCAAACCTGGGAGACCGAGAAAGAGGAATAGCTGCATGCGTAAAAGGGCCATCAGTGAACATCCATAAGGTTTCTGAAGCGATTGTGTTTCCTTTCCTGTGGTAAACCAGCAGATTTGTTTTTTGATTTTGGTTAGTGTTCGCAATATTTGACATTAGTTTTGTGAGAATTTGAGTTTAGGAGGACGAGCTGCAAGACTTTTTCAGCCGCAGTACATGTGAGTGTGATGTTATTGGAGCCGTGCTGGGATAGGTCGGTTAGTAGGAAGGGCCACCCACGTATTGGCAGCCGTCCGTGAGAGGCAATTGGTCGACAACATGGGTGAAAGAAATCTTGGGAGTGAAAGTCATTTCCTGATTTGATTTTGAATAAACAAAAGGTAGAAAAGATTAAGTTTTTCAAGGTATTGAAGAGGGCCCTACAGGGAGAGACGTACATTAGAGTGAATGTAGGGGAGCCTACACTGCCAGAGGGTACACTGGCTTACATTGTAATGGAGGAAATAGGCATCGCGCCATGTCTTTGGTTAAAGCAATGGTGCAAGTTGACAGAGAAAAATGGGAGCTTAGCGTTTCCCGAGAATGGGACATTTATTTTGAGAATTTTGGAGCAATTGCCGATGGCACTATATTAATCGAAGCCCCTTCTGAGACCAGCACAGTTTGAGGCGTTAGCAGTTTGGGGAGCTGGTAGCTAGAAAGCAACAGCAGTTGAAATTTAAGAAATACATGAGGAGAGTAGAAAAGTCTTTAGCAGAAGCGAGATGGGATTTGGAGCAGAAGAAATGGAGATCAGTAACTTTACAGGAAGTTAAAGTGCTTCCAGCTAGTGCACAGGAGGATGAGCCAAAAGGAAAGAAAGTGATTAGAAAAACTAATAAAAGTCCATCCGAGAGTAAGGAAGCTAAAAGGCTTTCCATAGTAGAGGAGGAATCAGATGCTGAAGATCTTGTTATGCAGATATTGAGAGATCGACCACCACCATATGCGGTGCATGGGAGTGGTCCGAGTACTAGTGCTGATCCAACAGCCCCGGCACAGGCGGCGGAGACAGGGAGTCCGGTGCAAGTTAATGCTAACCTGACACAGAGTGCGCTGCAAGGTAGTCCTAATGTGCTGACTACTCCAGTAGTTTGAGCTCAGATGCAGCTGCCACCGATACAGAGAATTTATCCTGGTGTGCCTATTTTAGAGACAACTTCGAACTTAGTGGTGCCTTCTGACCAAGTGGTTCCGAGACCTATGCTGGTCCAGTCTGAGCCGACTCTGATCTTGTTGCCCCAGGTACAGCTGCAGGGTATGCCGAGATTCATGCCAATGACAGGGACACAGTCAGATCTGACTCCAGTTATGAATCACAGTATGGGAGTTACTCTCCCACAGATTATGGGTGCCTGAACAGCCCCAGATGCCATATCACTGCTGATTACTAATGGTCCAGCGGTACCATTATTTGTGCAGAAGAAACCAATTATGAGTGAACAAGGAGCAATGTCTCAGAGTTTAATGAGGAGGGGACCAGGTGAACAAGTTCAGGTAGTCTCTTCCGTGGGTCAGACTTTTGACGGATCAAGATCATTGTTAGACCTCAGTCCACTTGTTGTACTTCCAGATGCTATGAATGGACCAAATGCAGGTCAGAGCCTGAAACTATTGACACCGTAAACTCCGAGTGCAGTGCTACAGCAGGTACCACTGGTTCAAGCAAGTAACATTTTGTTGCAGGGATTGACAGCGCAGCAGCTGACTGAATGGTTAGACAAGCTGAGTACTCCACAGAATGCCTCTACGGGTGAGGAGCAAATACATCGTGTCAGATTGAGCATGGAAGCGGGTGAATTAGTTGAGGAAGCAATGGGGTGAATAGATTAGAATCCTACACAGAAGCAGAGTTGAGATACTTATGGCCAAGGATTACAAGAGAGGTGGACACAGTGCATCAGAGATTGGCAGATTTACCAAAAAAACATGGCATAGAAATTGAGAAAATGAAGCATTTGAAGAGAAGTTACAGATTAGATTTTGAGGCAAAGGATTTTGAACACATGAGGTCTGCCAGAATGAAGGCGCACCTTAAAGAATTATTGCAGAGTGCTCAGGTTTGCGGAGCTTTAGAGAAGTGGGAAGGCAGGTGGGTGTAGAGAAGAGACAAGAGGAAAAGAGATTCTTTGGAGGTGACTGAGAATGTACAACAGGACAGGGATTCAGTAAAGATTTTACCAATGAGAGAAATCCCAGGGGGAATTTTTTTTCATGTTCCTTGGAGTAGAAGAGATATTTTATCATTTATGAATGATTACCCAAAATTGAGGGAGAAGAAAGTAGAGCGGTATCAGCAGACAGACAGGTTTGTGAAGCTTGCGAAATGTTTGTGGAGGACTTGAACACCTTACTGGAAATAGTGGTTCCAGCTGACTTGTGGGTTGAGATTAAGAGAGCTGTAGATTGGCCAACAAGTGAACCATAGAGAGATAAGAGTACAGGTGCACCATCTCCTAAGGTAATGAAATATTACTATAAGGTGATTGAATTTATGAAGACAAGGATTTTGCCCCAAAATATTGATTGGCAGAGGATTGATAGGACAGTGCAGGAAGTAAAGGAGTCGATACATGCATATTATGAGAGATTGTTGAAGGCGTTCAAGGAGTACCGTAGCAAAGAAGCAATTGAGCCGAAAGACCTGCTGCATTTTGTGTTCCGATTTGTGGAAGGATTGAGACCTGAGATAGGTCAGATAATTAAGAGTAATTTGATTTGCTGGCAGGCAAAGCCGATTGATGAGGTGTTGAAGTATGCAAAATATTGTAGAGATGAGACTGAGTTAAAGCAGAAAAAGTTGAAAGAGAAGGCGATGGTGATGCAGATTAAGGCAGCTCAAACAGGAGTGCAAGGGACTTTTGTGCAGCAGATACCACAGCAGCAGGGAAATGTCATGTTTCAGCCTCAGATGAGAGGTAGGGGTCGTGGAGGCAATATGAATCATGGTCCAGATTTGAATACTGTATTGGTTCAGAATAATGTGCAGGGAATGACAAAGCTACTGCCTTGTCACATTTGCAGAGCCGTGGGACACTGGAAGCAGGAGTGTCTGATGATGGTGCAGGAGGGTGTTGTTCAGAAAGGTAATGACATCAATACATTTCAGAATGTGAGAGGACCAAGACTAAGGGGTCCCAATCCAAATTTCCAGAATAATGTGAATCAGGTGCAAAATTTCAAGCCCATGCAACAGGTACCATTGCCTCATGTATAAGTGGCACAGTTGCAGCTGATGCAGCAGCAGGTTCCCATGGTACCTAGACAGTACATGCAGATACCTCAAGCCCCGATGGGGCAACAACAGATGATGCTTTCTCAACAAGTCACAGGTCAGAGACAAGACAGAAATAGTAACAGTGCACCAATTCCCGTTACACAGTGAGAATGAAATAAATGGTGAATGGACGGGTGATAGTTCAGATGAGGAGCCATGTGTGCTTGCAACTTCCTTAGAAGTAGATCAGAGGGGGGGGCTATGTATTAGGGAAGGTGATGGGTCACAGAGTTTCATTCTTGGTGGACACAGGAGCAAAACACTCTACAGTAAGAAGTGCAGAGGTTCCGAATTTCCCCCTTTCAGGAAGGACAGTTCATGTTGTAGGGGGAGCGAATCAATATCTGACAAAACCAATTACCGATCCAGTGCAAGTTGATATTGGAAATTTTCAGGGACTGCATATGTTTGTAGTCTGTGATTCGAGTCCGGTATCCCTACTGGGAAGAGACTTGTTGTGTAAGACAGAGTGTTTGATTACTTGCTCAAATGATGGAATTGAGAGCCAGACAAATAGTGATGATGAGGAAGACCCTGCCCCAGAAACTGAGCGTGAAACTACAAATGAGGAGTACCCCTTGATTGAATTTTTCCTGATGTTCACGGTGAGAGAGCTTCATTCCGATTTGCAGGGAATAGTACAAGAGAACATGTGGGATTTGACAGGGAAAGAAGTGGGTTTGATCAAGGGAGTGGAGCTGATTAAGGTTACCTTGAAGCCGAATGCAGTTTTTCCACAGCTTCCACAGTACAACACGCCACAAGATGTCCTGATGAAAGTGGCTCAGATAATTGCAGATTTTGTGAAGCAGGGAGTTTTGAAGGAGGTGTTGAGCAGCCCATGTAATTCACCAATAATGGGGTTGAAGAAGCCATGTGGGAAGGTTCGGATTGTTCAGGATTTGTGAAAAATAAATGAGATTGTGGTCAAGTTTTGTCCCGTAGTGCCCAATCCAGCTGTGATAATGTTCCAGATTCCATGTGATACACAATAGTTTATGGTCATTGATTTTTCCCAAGCGTTCTTTTCTGTGCCTCTTCATGAGGATAGTCAATTTCTCTTTTGTTTCAAATTCTTGGATCGAGTCTACTGCTGGTGTCGACTTCCTCAAGGGTACACGGAATCACCTTCCTTGTTTAACCAGATCTTGAAAAAGAATTTGGAGTCATTAGAGTTACCTTTTCAATTGACCTTGGTACAGTACATTGATGACTTATTGATTGCATCCAAGACAAGGGATGAGTGTAAGTATGACTTGATTGCCTTGTTGAATCATTTGGGAAAATATAGACATAAAGGGGGTCATTATGACCCTGGCAGTCGGTGTTATAGTGACGGTAGTACCGTCAACAGGCTGGCGGTACATACAGCCATATTATGACATTGGCGGTTTGGCAAAAGCCAATGTACCACACTGACCGCCACAGCGGTAACGACAGCCAGGCTGGAGACTACAGTCTCTAACCCGGCGGCTGTCACTAGGCCGCCCACGCGAATATGACCCCGCCCACCACCATGGTTTCCGTGTCTTTTTTACCGCCACAAAAACGATGGCGGTAGGCACTATCAGTGCCAGGGAATTCCTTCCCTCGCACTGATAGGGGTCTCCCCTGCCCCCCTCCCCTTCCCAGAGTCCTCCCCCTTCCCGACCCCCTGACATACACACACCTACACGCACAGACATACACACGCATACCCACATTCACCCATGCATGCATACATCCATGCACACACACATCCACACACACACACATCCACACACACACACATCCACACACACTGACATACATACAAGCACACATGCATTCACACATCACAACATACATGTACACTCACATCCATTCATGCATACACGCATTCCACACGCCCCACACCCGCATGCACACACACAGCAACATACACCCCCCCACACACACACACAACACCCCTAACCCCCTCACCTGTCAGAGCACCCGATTTGCCTGCTTGCAGGGGGTACTCCGGCAGGTGACGGGATGCGATGCTGCTGCCAGCAGCATTGTCTGCCAGCAGAACACCACCAGGCCGTATCATGGATCATGATACGGTTGGTGGCGGTCTACTGGCATGGCGCTGCTGCTGGCAGCAGCACCACCTTACCGGAGTACGCCGCCATGACCCTAGCCGGAATTCCACCAGCCTTCTGGCAGAATTCCAGTTATGGTCATAATATGGCGGCCGGCTGGTAGCCACGGCAATGGTCTTTTGGCGGCCGTTGCAGTAGGTGGCATTTACCACCTATGTCACAATGAGGGCCAAAGTGTCTCCAATGAAATTGCAGTACTCTCAGAAGGTAGTGAAGTATTTGGGTCACCAAATTGAGAAAGGGTTGAGGTAAATATCCAGAGAGAGAATCACAATGATACTGCAGATAAGTCCCCCAACTTCACAGAGAGATGTTAGGATGTTCCTGGGAATGGTGGGCTATTGTCGCCAATGGATCCCGAATGTTTCAGAGATTTCAAAACCATTGCAGAATTTGACTCATAAGGATGTCACCGATCCCATAGTATTAGACCAAGATGAGATCAAAATGTTCTCTAAGTTGAGAGAGAGTTTGTGCAGAGCTCCAGCATTGGGTATGCCTGTCTACACGAAGCCTTTCACATTGTTTTGTCATGAGCGTAATGCATATTCATTGTCTGCCTTGACTCAGGTCCATGGAGGTGCTCATCGCCCAGTAGCATATTTTTCAGCTACCTTGGACTCAGTTGCAGCAGCCTTACCAGATTGTTTGTGTGCAGTTGCCGCAGTTGTTCAGAGTCTTTCACAGTGTGAAGGTGTGGTGATGGGATCTCCTCTGACTGTAATGGTCCCTCTCTCGATTGAGACTTTACTGATAAGGACAAAGACCCAATATTTGACTGGTGCTAAGTTGACTAGGTATGAGACGAGTATTTTGGGTGCACCAAACGTGACACTGAAAAGATGTATAGTGCTGAGCCCGGCAACTTTACTTCCAAGTGATACTACTGAAATTGAAAATGAGGAAGACAATTATAGGTACCTTAGAAGCTTCCTGGCTTCGAGGAGTGTATTCTGCCCAGGTAGCAGAATTGGTTGCTCTTACTAGAGCGTGCCATGTTTCTGCTCGATTGAGAGTCACTATCTATACAGATAGCCAATATGGATTCAGAATAGTTCATGATTTTGGTCAATTGTGATCGCAGAGAGGTTTTCTGACCTCTACTGGATCACCAGTGAGAAATGGTGAGAGAATAAAGGAGTTGTTATATGCGATTCAACTGCCTGAAAAAAATTGCTGTGGTAAAATGCAGTGCACATCTGAAGTCGCAGAACTACGTGTCATTGGGGACGGGATATGCGGTTGAAGTCGAAAGGTTTTGTGCATTGAACTGTATATCGTTCAAAGACAAGTGGGAATTGTTACCTAAAGAAGACACAACGTGTATGAGTTTTGCATTAAAGGTGATTGACACTTTAGAAGAGTTAAAATCTTTACAGGGCAATGTTGACAAAGAGGAGAAACGTTCATGGGGTAAAATTAAATGTGTTCAAAGACATCATGAATTGTGGGTATCTGAGGAGGGTGAATTGGTTATCCCAGATGGCGAGGTACTATCATGGTCAGGCACACATTGGGAGGGATGCCATGGCTCATCTGTTGAAAATTGATTGGTTTAACCCCAAGTTTGGGCAAGCAGCTGAAGCAGTTTGCCATAGCTGTGTCATTTGTCAGCAATTGAATGCGGGGAAAGGGACAGTGGTTAATTTGAGCCACATTGGAAGAGGAGGAGGTCCATTCAGCAGAATGCAATTGGATTTCACTGAGATGCCTGCGTGTGGAGGTTTGAGATATGTGTTGGTGATTGTGTGCATCTTTAGTCACTGGATTGAAGCGTACCCTACACGGAGAAATGATAGTCTCACAGTAGCGAAACTGACGCTTAGGGAACTGATACCGCACTTCTGATTTCCAATCTCTTTAGAATCAGATAGGGGAAGTCACTTCAATAATGAGGTGATTAAACTACTATGTGCAGCATTGAACATTGAGCAGAAGTTGCATTGTAGTTACCACCCTGAAGCATCAGGACTAGTGGAGCAGCTGTATGGTACTTTGAAGTTAAGAATTGCCAAAATATCTGCAGCTACCAATTTGAAATGGACTGATGCATTGCCTCTGGTGTTGATGTCAATGAGAAACCCACCTGACAGGAAGACAGAATTGTCGCCCCATGAGATCCTCATGGGCAGGGCTATGAAGTTGCCAGCAGTTCCAGCAAATGCACTTGTCAACATTACAGATGATATGGTGTTGGATTACTGCAAGGGTCTGGCTGATGTAGTCAGCTCTTTCTCTCAGCAGGTGGAGGCCACCACACTGCCACCGGTCCACGATCCAGGGCACAACCTAAGAGCCAGAGACTGGGGTGTTGTTCAAAAGCATCTGAGAAAGACGTGTTTGGAGCCTTGCTGGAAGAGACCGTACCAGGTGGTCCTAACAACTACGACAGCTGTGAAGTGTGCTGGGATCCCGAACTGGATTCACGCTAGCCACACGAAGAAAGTGTCATGTCCACTGGATCATGAAGAAGCGTTATTGAGAGTACCAAGAACAGTGAGACAAATTACAGCACTGGAAAAGGAGCAAGGAGGAACTGAGGTTGAACTCGAGCTTATTGAAGACGGTTCCATCACTCCTGTGAGAGACAGGGGTGGAGACCTCCAGATGGGTGCTGGAGAACCTATCTCAACTGAACCAGCAGGAGAGCCTAATGCAGAGGGGGTTCTCCCAGAAGCAGACGATTCCGATAGACAAACAGAGCAATTGCTAGACCCAGAAGGGGAAAGACTTGAGGTGGATCAAAGTCAAAGTGATCCTACTCCTCCTGAACCGGTTGCAGGTCCGTCAAGAGAAAACACCACAGAGAAAGACAAGGGTTCAAATTCAGTCCTGAAGAGAATACTGACAGAAGGTTCATTGAAAGGAGATAAGTGTCCAAAATCGCAAGTGAAGAAAAGGAAAGAGGTGATTGTCGAACCAAGGATAGAGTAAGAAGTAGATTCTACTAGAAAAGAAGAACTAAATGGAGGAGAGCTGAATGGCGATCGAAAGTTGAAATTGAAGAGAATAGCAAGTCGAAGATACTCAGGTCCTGAATGGGCACATGCAAACACAAATGAATGGCAGCAAGAGTTTATGTCTTTTTGTTTTGATAGGGAAGTTCCAAGTCAATATTTTGAGGTAACGTGAAGGAGATTAAGGAACTGAACTGTTTAAACAATCTGAGAAATATTTTTCAGAAAGAGACTGTTGAAAGTAACCAGAAAAGACATTGATAACCTGATTTGACTTTCTGAAACCTGAGTTGACAAGCTGCTAACTGATTTTTAACAAGGAAGAAGGGTTCCTAGAAGTGAAACTGTACTGTTGAAAGAAGAGTTGTCTACTTTTGATTTTTGCTGCAAGTTTTTCCTAAGTTACTTCTGCTTTCGGATTTTTTACAGATCATGGCTGACTTTGATAAACAGGTTAGAAATGCTAGGCGTTGTAAATGTATGAGCATTGGTTTGGCACTTAAGTGTGGGATTTTGTTTATAGTATTGATTGTGGGAATGTCTGTTCTTGATGCGAAAGGAGCCAACCATATTTCTGCTTATGAGATGACTACTACACTAACAGCTTTAGAAAGGTTTAAGTTAGATTAAAAGTATTTGCATGATTATACTAATGCACAGGGAGAATGTTCTTTTAACGTTTTCGATCGCTTATTGAGTGAGTATGTTGAGACGATGGATGCGAAGGATTGTCTTTTGTGTACGCAGAGTCGTTCATCAGTCGAGGAAGGAGTCACCTATCATAGTCTTACACTAACATACGGGATAAGTTGTAGCGTGTTACTAACAAGATTCTATAACCAGGAGTATATCCAGTATTTCTATTCTAATGATGGTCTCGTGTTTTCGTTTGAGTAGCTAAGGATAATGACATAGTATTAGTTAGAGGATTCTTTGAACCTACATTGACATTTGGTACAGCTTATAACCATAAAGACAATCTGACATGCCTGCTTATACCTTTAGAGAAGAGTTTCTTAGGTCATACTGATGACAGAAGAAAGGTAATGAAAGATAAATTAGAAAAAGGCTTAGAGAAAAGGACTTACAAGAAAGATTATGCTTATTCTGCAATTAAAACGCAAGGGAAATTAGCTTTAGATGCACTACACTTGGGAACACTATATATATATAGGCCAAAATCGAGCACTGACACTTTATTTGTGGGTACGAGTGAATGTAGACATGTGTTTTTGTTTCAGAGTAAATGGACATTTATGCTAAATGGGCAGGACCCTGCGATTCCGGGGATATATTATATTTGTGGATTTAATGCTTATTACCGTCTTCCAAGAGGATGGTATGGGACATGTTATTTGGGGATAGTTTTCCCAAAGATTTACCAGATTGAGGATTTGAAAACGTTTCCGAAAATGACTGAATTACATCATAAGCGACAGAGGAGTGAGTCCTCTTCTGGGATGGTGGGAGATATATTTGGTGCGGTGATTCCTTCAGTGGGAGTCATCCTGAATTTGATCAAGATTTGAAAACTGTCTACTATTGTGGATAACATGCTGACAAATTTTTCAGGGACTACACTCCTGATAGATACTGTATTGGCTGCAGGTAGAGCTATGACTCTTCAAAATCGTCTTGCTTTAGACATTCTTTTAGTGAAGGATGGCAGAGCCTGTAAAATGATTAACTCTAGGCATTGCTGCTCGTACATTCCTAACAATAGTAAAGAAATAGGAGACTTACTAATATAACTAATGCAAGTAGTGATTTGAAGGAATTAAAAGAACCAGGTGTTTGGGAAATGGTTGGCAAGGGGTTTGCTCCAGTGGGAAATTGGCTTAGTAGTATTTGGAATGGGGTACTATTGAAAATATTACAGGGAATATTAATTGTCCTGGGTTGTCTATTAGGAATATGGGGACTGTGCAAATTATGCAAAATAATAAAATTTAAGAGGTCTAAGAAGAATCAGAGGAGGGAAGAAAAGAAAAGGGAAGGAATTTACAGGGAAAATTCTAAGAGAAGACATCATTTCATAGAAATAGATTTATAAATGTGTGGGTGGTAAATTAGTGTAATGACACATTTAGTTATCAGAGAAGGGATTGCTGAAGCAGATGTCTTAATTAAACATTATTAATGAGTGTTTATGTATTTTGAATAAAGACTTATGTAGAAAATGAATAACGTAGAGAAAATAATGCACACGTTTGAAAAAGTAACCTTGAAGAATGGCCACCAGTGTTCATCAAATGTACTAATTAATGATTAATATTTATGAAATATTGAAAATGTATTAGATTAATGTAGTTATATGCCATATTAAGGGTTATGAAGTATTTCTTACTTATAAATTGTAGGCCTTAACTGTGTCTTGGCCTAGCTGCCAGGCCTCATGCAGAAGCTGTATTTCTTAGCGTTTAATAGAAAATGCTGACAGTAAACTAACTGTGAAATGTTCATTGTTTTATTAAAAATGCTTAGCAGAAGCTTTCCATGAGAACCAACTAATGGGAGACAATGTCCTTAAAATTGTAACAAGGGATGTGTAATGTGTGTGAGATGTACTTTCCCAGGACTCGAACAATGAAGACACTGACTGGAGAGGAAGATGCAACAATTTGTTACCTGACGAGCCGGATGATGAGGACATCTTAAGGCGGACCAATCAACTTCATGTGAAGGGCGAAATATTAGAATTCATAGATTTGGGATAGAAATATTATTGGAGAATGTATAACTGTACAATTGATAGGGAATTAGGGGATAGTTTGGGTGACTTTGATATAACAACGCATCAGAGGAAAATTATTCAGACTAGTGAGAGATTTTTCCAGATTACAAAACCTGAGATTTAGAGTTACTTTGGGAAAAGAAGAGATTTGAGATTCTGTCATTGGGCTCATACTCTCTGACTGAGAGCCTAATGCTTTGCTGATCGATTGATGACCTGAGGACGAAGACTGATTCTGCTTGCTGATCCATACTGTACATAGGTAGATATGACAACGTGACTGAATTGCATTTTTATGCCTTTTCTTTCTACGTACCTGAAAAGTCATAGGGCCAGATGTAGCAATAGAAAATTTTGCGAGTTGCAAATTGCGAGTCAGACCGACTCGCAATTTGCAACTCGCAAAATTGTATGCAGAAAGGTGTCTCAGACACCTTCTGCGAATCGCTATGGGGTCGCAAAGACCCACCTCATGAATATTAATGAGGTGGGTCGCATTTTGCGACCCCCATAGCGACTCCATGCACGCACAGAGATGGTGGCCTGCTGGAGACAGCAGACCGCCATGTCTGTGACTGCTTTTTTAATAAAGCAGTTTTTTTCTTTTCTTTTTGCAGCCCGTTTTCCTTAAAGGAAAACGAGTTGCAAAAAGAAAAAACTTCCGAAACCATTTGGTTTTGTTTTTTTCAGAATAGGCAGTGGTCCATAGGACCACTGCCTGCTCTGAAAAAATATTATTTTCGGCATTCACAAAGGGGAAGGGGTCCCATGGGGACCCCTTCCCTTTTGCGAATGTGTTACCACCAGTGTGACACTGGTGGTAACTGCGAGTTGGTTTGCAACCGCATTCGCGGTCACAAAGCAACTCAGCATGGCGATGCGGTCGCAAATAGGAAGGGAACACCCCTTCCTATTTGCGAGTCGCATCCTCAAATTGCGAGTCGGTACCGACTCGCAATTTGAGGATGAGCATCGCGTTCGGCCTTTTGCATGCCACAAACTGCGTTTTTCGCAGTTTGCGACATGCAAAAGGCTTCCTACATCTGGCCCATAGTGCGTGACAATTACTGACTGATTATTGATTCGACTAATGATTATTGATTTTTGTGTATTGATGATTGATTCTGTTCTGGAGCTATGATAAGAACATCTTAAACAAGTCAAAAGTTTCATAAACCTATACGTATCCTCTTGTAAGTTTACTTATTAAGGACCGACCTGTCATTTGGGTTTTTCCTCCCACAAATGGAAACATTTTGCCCGTTTGTGCGGGAAATAGCCCAATCTGGGGACACTGCTAGAGTGCTCTAATAAGCAACTAGAGTACTAACATTCTGAACTTATGCCAAAGTATGGCACATTTGAATGCCATCTAGATGGAAGCGAAGTGGAAAACTGAAAGCATTTTCTACTGAGGATGCTGGAGTAAATGAGGGAATTAGGGAGCATCATAACAAATAAGTCTTCCAAGATGGCTGCCAGAGAAAAAAGAACTCAATTGTAGCACAAATATCACCCATAGGAAGCCCAAGTATAGCCCAATGACAAAAGTGTGCAAAACGCTTTATTTTATTTGTTTTTTTGCAGATTTATATAGAACAGACCTGACCCGAGGGAATTGGTGTGCTTTACGTGAACTTCAGTTACATTACACAAGGACATATTCATTTTGGTTTAAGGCATGAGGAAATTATGTGATTTGTCCAGAATCACTGGATATCAAGCTGATGCCGGGAACTCCAACCTGGTTCCCCAGTTGCAAAGTATGCAGCTCTGGCCATAACCTCACATCCTCTCCCCTAAGTGCAACATTTTATCAAGTGCTCAACTGAATAAAAAATGTAAAGATAGCAAACAATTTAAAAGTGCTTTGTCGCTATTTCAGAACTCAGAAAATATGTCTTCATTTAAGCTTTTTAGAGCACTGACCATAATTTCTATGGCTACAAGAACCTCTCATGTTTATAGTTTCTAAAGGAAATGCTTTAAGTATTACAGTTTGGTTACATCAAGATCATGTCAGGCTTACCACATTTTTGTAACAAATATAGAATGTTAGCAATCTAGTTGTTTGTTAGAATACTGTGGAAAGGCAGAGGTCAAGGGCGCGGACTGAGATAATTGATGGCAGGGAGGAGGGTGCAGAGACAACAATTTGAACACGCTGGGCAAGGGGAGTGGAAGTAGCAGCACAACGGACTATGGAGGGCAGGTGAAAGTGGGGCAGGGGCAATGAACCAACCATGCAGGACATGCAAGAGAGGCTGTGGCAACATAACAGACCACTGAGGGCAGAAAGAAGAGGCAGTGGCAGTACAACCATACATGCCAACAGGCCAGATTCAGGCAGGAGGCTCATGATGTTTCTAAGCCCGAAAGGGCTTTATTTTATCAGTCTCCTGCCTAAAGTCTCCTCCTTTTCAGTGTAGGTCAATGGAAAAAATAAATTCCCTAGGTTCTTGTTTTTAAAATCTCCCTCTTACCAAGTTCAAAATGTTGGCAAGTACAGTACACTGTATCATGGAGGGTAGGAGGAATGGGGTAGGGACATAGACTTAGATAACAGAGGGCAGGAGGTAGATGGGCAGGGGAACTAAACTGACCTTACAGGGCAGGCATCAGGGGTTCCAGCAGTACAATACACCACACAGGACAAGCAAGATGGCAGTGCAGCACAGCAGGCCATGGCAAGCAGTATGAAGGGAACAGGGCCATGCATATGGCCAACAAAGAGCAGAGGGCAAAGAGGCAAGTGCAGCAAGCTGACCACACTGGACAGACAGTAGGGACAGTTGCAGCATAATGGTCCATGAAAGACAGGAGGGAGGGTGCAGAGTCATGACAACAGACCAAACAAGGCAGGAGGGAGGTGATATGGGCCTGCACATGGAAAACAGAGGGCAAGGCAAGGGTGCAGGGGCAGCAAGCTGACCTTGGAGGGCAGGTGGGATGGGCAATGAAAGCACAAGACATCATAGAGGGGAACAGTGAGACTTTAATGGCACACACATAGACAATGCATAGAAGGTAGGAGGGGGTCGGTGGTAGCAAGCTGACCACACAGGTCAGGTGGGAAGGGCTGTGGTAGCACAGAAGACCATGCATGGCACGTGGGAGGGTTAGTGACAGCACAACGGTCATGGTGGGCAAGAGGGAGGGGGCAGAGGCATCCACAAACGACCATGGAGGACACAAGGGAGGGGTAAGGGGCTGGACACAGGCAAAAGAGGGAAGGGGAAGGGGCTTCACAACAGACCACGCAGGGCAGACAGAAGGAGGAGCAGTTGCAGCACTACACAGCATGGAGGGCACAAGGGAGAGGCAGCAAAATGGACCATGGAGGGAGGAGATAAGGGCATGAAACTCGGACAGGCATGCTGGAGGTGGCAGGGACAGGCGGCGGACATCTCACCACGCTTGGCAGGTGGGAGAGTAGTGGCAGCTCAACAGAACACTCAGAGTAGATAGGAGGGGCAGTGGCAGGTCCTTAGAATATGGCGTGCAAAAATGGAGGTAGCAGGGGCATGTACACAGACATTGGAGGGCAGGGGGAAGGACGGTAGGTGAAGCAAGCTAAGCACAGTGGTTAAGCAGGAGGGCAATGATGGGGCAATGAATTGGGCAAGGGAGAGCAGGAGGTGTGTGCAGGGATGTCAATCTAATTGGAGGGCAGTGACAGCCCATCGGACCATGCAGAGCAGGAGGGAGGGGGCTGGTGCATGGACTTGGAGAACAGAGGATAGGGAGGAAGCGTATGGGGAAGCAAGCTAACTGTTCAGGGTAGGCAAGAAGGGCAGTGGCAGAACAACGGCCACACAGGACTGTAATGAGGGAGCATGGGGCATAAACTTTGACAATGGATGGCAAGGAGGGGGGGCAGGAGCTATGATCTTGGTGGGTCAGCAGAACGCTGGGCCAGGCCCTGCATCCAACCCACTCCCCACCATGCATTGCGATGGGCATCTTACTTAACTTTTTAAAAAAACATAGAACTTCACTGGAAAAACCAAAGGTTACAGGGATGTTATAGTTAGGAAATAAAATTAACAAATACCTTCAAAAATTCACTAAAAAACCTTACAGGGACGTTATAGTTAAGTTCAGATTTTAAACCATAGAAGTTCAACTGTTATAGCTAGTCATTTCAAGTAACTATAACTTATGCCCTAAGGTAATTATAAATCGTGCCCTCACCAAGCCCTGCTAATTACCCCAGATATGACATCATGGATAATATACCTGTAACATTTGCAGTGAAAAAATTAATGAGCAAGTAAGTAAACTCCTTATTCTATTAAGTAAATAACCCTGAAAGATATAAAAAAAGATAAAAACTGAATAAAAGAGCAAATACACGCATAATATAAAACACAGGTTTACAATCCTTGAAAATCAAATAACAAAACAGAGCTAGAAATGGAATCAAAATATACAGGTATTATAAAGCAAACAGATTAGGGCTGAGCCCCTCAAATCTTGACAACATTACTTAAAAAATGACCCAGGTTTACACAAATACGGATATCACTCAACATGGCAAGACATAGCATAGCTGCCTAACTTGCACAAACTGCTCCTTTCTCAACATGGCAACCAAAAACTTTTACTTGGGTGCGTGTATAGGCTACAGAACATGACAACATGCAGGATAGACTGTGCTGAGGTTTTGTTACACTCAAAAGGACTTAAATGGCCATGTACGGCCCAACCTTTAGGAAAGTTTATCAGTGGAAGGAAAGAGTTCAGCCTGAATCTGGATAAAAGCTGTCAAAGGTAAGTATTGCTCACACAGTTCAGCTATAGTTCTGAGGGAGCGTAGCTTATATAATCTATATTAACATGAAATGTTTCTGAATTATTATATGAAAATGCTGCATAGAAAACTGTAATAGTGAATTTTGCTTAAACGTGTACCTGAAATGTGACCACGGGGAGCGGCCGTCAATGTATAAGTAGACTAATAATGATGACTAAAATGTTTATAAAATGTTATACTGAATAAGTTTTATACTAATTATTAATGATTGTGTTATTGAATCTGTGCTGAAATCCTTGTAGGCCGTAAATTAGCATGAGCCGAAGCTTAGCTGCTTGGCTCTCATATTAAATGTATTTTCCTATCTTGCAGTGTGCTGACTCGTAAACCTCTTGTTTTCTTCAAACTAGAAGCTGAAATTTAACCATAGTAGATCCGTTCCCATGAATTCTTCATTGCTTGTAGGGTGATATTAGACAAAACGCAACAGTGTAGATTAATGTAATGTACAAGGTCATTCAAACCGGTGAAGACAATGGAGCTACTGATCAAAGATGTGCAAAGAATTACAGAAAGATGAAATCATACCGGACGTGCTACCTCTAAAGACATCGAACAGGAGAACCAATGAGAAGCTTGTAAAATAATATGGGGTGAAAGAATAATGACATAATTTGTTTTTCCATTGGATAAAGATAGTGGGGTATAACCAACGACCAATGACATTTTAGGGGAATGTACCACGAGAAAGGGATACAAACCCAGGACACGGAGAGCCATTTAGGTGGGTTAGGGAATGCTATTGATTTTATCCAGAAACTTTGTTACTCTGTTTGGTGACTTATTGGTTCACTTAGAACCATCCTCGCCCTTAGATTTGCCCATATTACACTTTACCTCCTTATGAGGGAAGTGCCCATTTTGCCCCGGAGCTGAGTTCTGACTGATGGCGATTTGACTGATGTCCTGAAGATGAAGACTGAACCTGTGCGCTGGCCTAAACTTTGGAGGGTAATTATGACAATGCATTTGTGATTTGTCTGTTTGCTTTTCCTTTCTAGGTACCAACTGCTTACCTTTTGACAGAGACCATAGATAAATGTTTTCCAAATTAGTGTTCTAAATTGTTTTGCATGAAGCCCAACATGCCAATGCTAATCATTGGTCAGGACAGGTGTTCACTAAACAGACACAAATAGACAAACGACCGAATCTATGCTTTGTTGAACTGACGCATTATTGACACTCTGCTAAATTGATCTATGTTTACGCCGTGTTATGTTCTAATGTTTGTGATCCTAGCCTTAATTAAATCTTATCAAAGTTGCCATATCGTGACTATGCTATTGTGTTTCTTGGTTTTGAGATTAACACATCTGCTTTTAGAATTGTTATCAATAGGGAATAAAACTTATAAAATTCTACTAAACTGGTGTGGTTATTCATGGCTGCAAGGTCATGGTAGTGTCTTGAATTGATTAATGACTTTGACTAAAGTGAAATGTATTGTTATGATAAATATTGATGACACTATTGACGTATTGATTGACATATTGATTAGTCATCTCGTCCTAAGGTGTCTCTCAACTGGGTCAAAAGATTCATTGGCCTAAAACGAGTTCTGATGTGTAATAAATTATCATAAAGGGACGCGTTATCAGTTCTGGTAGCAGAGCGACGGTTTGGCCCTTTGGGGCCCTAGGACGGAGAGTTATTGTTTTAAATTGTTTTTCTGAGATAATGCAAATTGGAGAGATGATGTGTTTCTAAATTCACCATGACTTTCCCGGGATCTTGGAGCCTGCCTAATTGAGTTGGGAATGTTCTCGGCGTCTTAGCATGTGTGGTGTAGGATTTGCGCTTGCTCAGCTTATGCATTTTACAGGTGATTTGTGAAGTTTGTGTGTATTTAGGCCAGGTAAATGTTGTTTTAGTAGGAGTGGACGTACTCCGCAGTATGAGAGTAGGGAAGTCGGCGTACTTCATATGAGTGTGGCGCTTTGTGCTCAAAATTATCCACATGGTTGGTTGTTGATGTATGGACCCGTCGTGGTCTAAGACTCCGGAGTATATTGACAAGTGTAGGAGACACTTGGGTTTATGTTGTAATTTGTGCTGTTTAATTAGGTCAATCGGGTGTGGTTGACAAGTCGAGTTTGAGTCAAACTGTATGTGTGAAACATTCGATGGAGATTTGGCAAGTTCTAAAGTACACTAGAACGAACCATTGACAAGTCGAGAGTAGGATTTGCGGGTCGAATTCTGCTTGCGGGTGCAGGAACTGAGAAGGAGAGAGTAGCGGCCGAGGCATCAAGTGAAATCTCTGTAAAGTTCTGAAGCGGTTGTGTACCCTTCCTGTAGTGAACCGGCAAATTTGAGTTGTTGTTGTTGTTAAAGGTGCTCGCAGTAATTTTGCATTAGTTTGGTGTGAATCTAGTGAGGGGCGGACAAGCCGCAAGACTTTGTCAGCTGCAGTGTGTGTGTGTGACGTCAGTGGTGCTGCGCTGAGATAGGTCAGTTGCCGAGAGGGGTCGCGCACAGATTTGCTGCCGTCCGTGAGAGGCAATAGGTTAAGAAAGGTGGGTAAAGAGTGTCCTGGGAATTAAAGTCACTTTCTGATTAATACAAAGAAAAGAAAAGGACATAAAGATGAATTTTATCAAAGCTTTTAAGAGTGCTCTGAAAGGAGACGCATGCATTATGGCGAGTGAAGGGGAGCCTACACCGCCTGAGGGTACTCCAGCTTATATAGTCATGGAGGAAAAGGGTGTCGCGTCTTGCTTGTGGATGAAATAGTGGCGCAAACTGACACAAAAAGAGGGATGTTTGGCGTTCCCGGAGCACAGAACATTCAATACAAGAGTTTTAGAGAATCTGAGGTGGATGTTAAGTGTACAAAAGCCACCTCCAAGGCCAGCTCAGTACGAGGCATTAGCAGTCTGGGATTTAATCGCTATTAAACAAAGACAGCAGAAATTTGAAAGGAGAATAAAAAGAGCAGAAAAGACTTTAGCTGAGGCTAGATGGGACAATGAGAGCAAAATGTGGAGACGGGGAATAGTTGACGGACTCAAATTGTTTCCAGCAAGAGCTCAGGGAGACGAAATGCAGGGGAAGAAAGCCACATGTAAAACAGACAAAGACTCTAGTAAGCCTAAAGAGACTAAGAGATCTTGGATAGAAGAAGATGATTCAGACGATGAAGAGTTTCTTAATCAGATATTACATGATCGCCCGCCACCTTATGCGGTAAGCGACAATGTCCCGAGCACTAGTGCGGGTCCTGGGAACCAGACGCAGGAGAAGGGAGTTACCGATACAGTACAGACTAGTGATACGAGTTTGATACAGAATGGTGTCAGTGTACCCACTGCACCAGACATGCAGATACAGTTGCAACCTCCACCGCAGATACAGACTATCTATCCAGACGTCCCAGTGCTAGAGACTACTACAAATCTGATAGTGCCGCCAGACCCGATATATACAAAATCGA
The DNA here is from genome assembly GCF_031143425.1 of Pleurodeles waltl. NCBI lineage: Eukaryota > Metazoa > Chordata > Amphibia > Caudata > Salamandridae > Pleurodeles > Pleurodeles waltl. Next base: position 706,830,599 of record NC_090448.1, read on the forward strand.
GGTTAGTGCAGCTTGAGCCAGCTCCACAATTGCTGCCTCAGCCTCAGCAACAACTGATACCAGGGTATAATCCAGCAGCAGGACCTCCATTAGTACCTGCCCCGGCTTTAGAGAATAAAACCTTTGGAGTTGCTGCTCCACGGAGTTTGGGACCAGGTCAGACACCAGCTGCCATATCATTGTCGATTACTGTTGGTCCGCCAGTGCCATTGTATGCACAAGGTAAGCCTGGCATGTGTGATCAGGGAGTAATGACCCAGGATGCAATAAGAGGAGGGTCCATAGGAAGTCACTAGTTAATGGCCCCGGGTGAGCAATCAGTCGAAAGACCAAGGTCTTTGTTAGACCTTAGCACGGTTGAAACCCCGTTGGAGGCAATGAGACAGGCAGGGCTAGGTATGCTAACCCCGAAGTCAATAAGTACAAATGCTTCACATTCACCAACGATGCATGCAGGGAATATTTCACTGCAAGGTTTTACAGTACAACAGTTGAATGAGTGGTTAGAAAAGACTTATGCTTCACAAAAGACTGCAGTAACTGCAGAGAAACCAGAAAGGTCAGAGAAAGATGAGTCCCTGAACTTTGTAAGACTGGGCATGGAAGGTGCTGAATTAGTGGAGGGAACAATGGGGGTAAACAGATTAGAGTCATATACAGAAGCAGAATTGAGATATCTGTGCCCGAAAATCACTAAAGAAGTAGGTAAAGTACATCAGAGATTGGAGAACCTGGCAGACAAATACAATATCGATATTGAGAGTACTAAACATTTGAAAAGAAGCTACAGATTAGACTTTGATTCAAAGGACTTCGAGCACATGAGGTCTGCCGGAATGAAGGCGCATCTAAAGGAAATACTGCAAAGTGCTCAGATCTGGGGAGCTTTAGAAAAGTGGGAAGGCAGATGGGCAAAGAAAAGAGATAAGGAGAAAAGTGGCAATCTGGGATCAAGGCAGGCTAAAGCTTCACCAGATACGGGATCAGTAAAGATGTTACCGATGAGAGAAACAGCTGGTGGGGTTTTAGTCCATGTACCATGGTCCAGGGGAGACATTCTGGGGGTCATTCTGACCCTGGCGGTCCGAGACCGCCGGGGAAAAAATGACCAAAGCACCGCCAACAGGCTGGCGGTGCTTTTTTCCATATTCTGACCGCAGTGGTACCGCCGCGGTCGCACCGCCGGGGCCAGCGGTTTCCTGCCGTTTATGCCCCGGCGGGGATAATCCGCCAGGGCAGCGCTGCAAGCAGCGCTGCCCTGGGGATTATGACCCCCTTACCGCCAGCCTGTTTCTGGCGGTTTGCACCGCCAGGAAGAGGCTGGCGGTAAGGGGTGTCCTGGGGCCCCTTGGGGCCCCTGCACTGGCATGGGCAGTGCAGGGGCCCCCTAACAGGGCCCCGGCCAGCTTTTTACTGTCTGCATAGCAGACAGTGAAAAGCGCGACCCGTCGCACGCCCGCAACATCGCCGGCTCCATTAGGAGCCGGCTCCTGTGTTGCGGCCTCATTCCCGCCAGCCCAGCGGGAATGTCGGAATGGGGGCCGCGTGAGTGCGGCCACATTGGCAGCCGCATGGCGGTTTCCGGCTGGCGGGCGGCTGTAGCCGCCCGCCAAGGTCAGAATGACCCCCTCTGTCTTTTACAAATGATTACCCCAGACTAAGGGAGAAACCGATAGAGTGGTATCAGGAGACAGATAGCTTTGTGAAGCTTGCAAAGTGTCTCTGGGAAGACGTAAATACTTTGTTTGAGATCATTGTCCCGCCCGACTTATGGCTTGAGTGTAAGAGAGGTGTAGACTGGCCACCGCAGGAGCCGGCAAGGGATAAGGTAACTGGAGCACCATCTGAGGAGGTGATGAAGCACTATCATAAAGTGATTGAGTTTTTGAAGCAGAAAGTGTCGCCGAAAGTGACTGATTGGCAGAAAATCGACCGGACCTCACAGGAGGTTAAAGAATCGATCCAACCTTACTATGAGAGGTTGTTGAAAGCGTTCAAACATTACAGCGGTACTGAAACCATTGAGCCGAAAGACATGAACCATCTCATGTTTAGATTTGTGGAAGGGCTGAGACCAGAGGTTAGCCAGTTGATTAAGAATCATTTGATCTGTTGGCAAGCAAAGCCGATTGATGAGGGGTTGCAGTATGCAAAATACTGTAGTGACGAGATTGAGCTGATGCAGAGAAAGTTGAAGGAGAAAGTGATGGTGATGCAGATAAGGGCAGCGCAGGCAGGTATGCAGGGAAATGGAATCCAGCAGATGATACAGCAGCAACCGCAAGGGAACGGTGTGTTTCAGGCGCAACCGAGAGGCCGAGGTTTTGTGAATCGCGGTCCAGATTTGAATACTGTTGTGGTTCAAAATGATGCGCAAGGGATGAAAAAGATGTCACCATGTCACGCGTGGGGGGGCATGGGGCATTGGAAGTGGGAATGTCCGAATGTGGTGCAGGATGGTGTCGTTCAACAAAGCACAAATGTCGGCACATTACAAAATGTGAGAGGTCCAAAAATGAGAAGTCAAAATCAAAACTTCCAGAATAATATGGTTCAGATGCAGGGGATACAGCCCATGCAGCAAATGAAAATGCTGCGTGTTCAACCAGCGCAAATGCAACAGAAGGTTCCCATGGTACCTAGACAGCACATGCAATTACCATTAGCTCCAATGGGACAGCAACAGGTCACAGGTCAAGTAGTGAGTCAAATAAATACAGTACAGCAATTCCCATTGCGTGGTGAAGACGGAATGCATGAGGAATGGTCGGATGACAGTTCAGACAGTGAAGAGTGTAGGCTTGCAGCATCCCTAGAAGTAGACCAGATGGGACCCTACGTAGAGGGAAAGGTGATGGGTCACAAGGTTTCATTCTTGGTTGATACCGGAGCTACACGCTCTACAGTCAGAAGTACAGAAGTTCCGAAGTCACCACTTTCTGATGGATACAACTACCTGTGGATTCCTCACCTAATGAATACTCCCATTGCGCCAGCACTCAACGGAAATCTTCTTCCTAGCTTCTGCACGTCGACGAGGACGTCACAGTTGCCCACGCGACGCCGTCTGATGTCATACAGGCAATAAGAGGTCCCCGTCGACGTGCCGACGTCATTTCCCTTTTTTCTGTGCCATTCAAAACGGTTATCTTCGAGGGAGCTACTGTTGCTGTTCGGCAGTTACAGTGTGGTTTTTTTGGCTGTGTTTTTTCTCTGAGGTTACTATGTCTCAGAGGAAGTCAGGTTTTAAGCCCTGTCGAGAGTGTGGGGGCAGATGTCGGTTACGGACCCACATTCGGACTGTTTGTGGTGTTTAAGTTCCGACCATGATGTGGCCAGGTGTGATTCATGTCAGCATATGAATCCGAAAGCCATGAAGGAGCGAGAGGCCAAACTTTTTATGGCGAAGTCGAAGAAAAAGGAGAAGAGGCACCATAGAAAATCCTCCTCGCCGAAGTCTCATTGGCGTCATCGAGACTCCCGGTGCCGTCGGGAATCACGGCGCCGGTCGAGTAAGGAGAGGTCTCGGTCACCATCGGCTCGGCGTCGGAAGACTTGGGAAGTCAGTCCCACAGTCACTCCTCATCCATCGACGCCGTTGCCTTCTCCAGCCTCGCTGACTTCGCCTGGGTCTTCGGGCCAGCCGCCTTCAGTATTTGAGGTGCCACAGCCTCAAATGTTCTCTCCGACATTGCAGACGTCGAGGCCGGCGTCGGTGTCGCCTTCGATCCAGGCACCCCAGTATCCGGCTTTTCCGGCCCCTGGAGCCGATAATACCGCATTTTTAAATGCGATGTTTTCCATCTTTCAGCAGATGGCTCCAGGTGGCGCACCGGCTGGGCCTTCGGGTCCTTTGGCTTTTAGCTTGGGTGCTCCGGCTCCGCCGCAACCAGCACCCTTCATGCCCTTTCTCCCCCTGGGGAATGTGGGCTCGGCGCCGGTGTTGGCTCCGGTGGCTCCAGGGACTTCGGCTCCGGACGTTTCGACTCCAGCGGCTTCGGTGTTTCGGCCAGTGACGCCGTCTGGGACTTCTGCGACCCCGAAGCAGTCTTCTCTTCATCCGACTCCTGGTTCGGCGCCGAAGCTACCTGTGGCGCCTGTTGACCTGGCGTCGGACGGATCCGGTGATCGGCGTCGTTCTTCGACATCTGCTGACGCCATGTTGACGCCGAGGATTGAGGAGAGGCTGCACTCGACGAGACGTGCTCTCCGTCTCTTGGAAGAACAAGAGTATCAACAGATCCTGGAGGAAGGAGAAATTGAAGACTCTGGCGAGGGTCTTCATGGGCTGGACACCGCTAGTGGCCTTGATACTTCCCCTGAGTGGGACTTGTCATCTCCAGGGGAGTATAATGAAGAGGCGGCCACTTTTCATGCTGTGATAAAGAAGGCAGCTAACTTCCTGGAACTGCCTTTGCCGGTAACTGAGGCGAAGCAGAATCTGCTGACAGAGGTATTACATCCGGCCTCTACATCAGCAGAACCTCTTTTGCCATTTAACAAGGCGCTGCTGGAACCTGTGTTGGAGGTCTGGAAGAAGCCGGTATCTTCCTCGGCTGTCAATAGGTCTGTGCCCAGGAGGTATCGGGCTGCACCAACTAACCCTGGCTTTCTTACCAGACACCCTATGCCTGAAAGCTTGGTGGTCCAGGCTTCCTGCTCGGCGAGGTCTGGGCCTGGGTCTTTTCCATCAGTGCCATTGGATAGGGACTCCAAGAAGATGGATATGCAATCCAAGAAAGTGTTCTCGTCATGTAGCATGGCGTTAAAGTCCACCAATGCTATGTGTATTTTAGGAAGGTACATTTATACTCTGATGGACGAAATAACATCTACGCATACAGAGGTTCCTCAAGGGCTGTTGAATCTCGTGTCAGACGCTCAAGCTGCTGCAACCCAGGTTATCCAATCTGGGTGGCTAGAGCGATGGGCACAGCTGTGGTTACGAGAAGACAGGCTTGGCTTTGCAACTCAGGGTTCTCATCAGATGTGCAGTCGACCTTGTTGGACCTCCCTTTTGATGGGGACAAGCTCTTTGGTGCCAAGGCAGATTCGGCCTTGGAGAGGTTTAAGGAGAGCAGGGCCATGGCCAAGTCGTTAGGATTACAAGCCACTTCTTCTACCTCCTCCAGATTTTTTAGGAGGTTTCGAGGATTTGGTCGTGGCTCATCCTCTTCCTCCTTTCGGGGGAAATTCCAACAGCCTACCTCTTCTCTCACCTATAGATCCTTTAGAGGGAGGGGTAGGGTTCGTACCAGGGGAGCCTCTCAGCAGCACTCTGCCTCTTCCTCTTCCTCTGGAGGGGTGCAGCAGGGGAAGCAGCCTTAGGCTTCCACCAATTCCCACTCACTCCTCTCCTGTAGGGGGAAGGTTACTGTATTTTCTTCACAAGTGGGAGGTCATTACATCAGACGCCTGGGTTACCAGCATTGTGAGAAAAGGCTACACCCTTCCCTTTCGGGAGTTTCCGCCCCCCATCCCGCACATCTTATTGTTCAGAAGAACACCTCCTGTTGTTAGAACAGGAGGTTCAAGTCCTCCTTTTAAAGGGCGCGGTGGAGTTGGTTCCAGAGCAGGAAAAGGGTCAAGGTTGTTATTCAAGGTACTTCCTGATTCCCAAGAAGGATGGCCGGTTGAGACCAATCCTGGACCTGAGGATTTTGAATTGGTTCCTCAAACAGGAAAAGTTCAAGATGCTGACCCTAGCTCAGGTGCTTTTGGCGTTGAACAAGGGAGATTGGATGGTGTCTGTCGACTTGCAGGATGCTTATTTTCATATCCCGATACTCAAGTCGCACAGGAAGTATCTCCGTTTTGTGGTAGGGTTGCAGCACTATCAGTTTGCGGTCCTCCCGTTTGGTCTTACTTCAGCACCTCGAGTCTTCACGAAGGTGATGTCGGTGGTTGAGCAGAGCTCAGGAGGAAGGGGATAGCAGTATTCCCTTACCTGGACGACTGCTTGATCAAAGCCAAGTCCCCGGAGCTTGTGTTGCATCATCTGCAGTCGACAACCCAGTTGTTGTTCGACCTGGGCTTTTCGGTGAACGTGCCCAAATCTCACCTAGAGCCCTCTCAGCGCCTCCTGTTCATAGGGGCAGTACTGGATACAACATTGAATCAAGCCTTTCCTCCGCCTCAGCGGATTGAAGACATTCAGGTGTTGGTTCCAATGTTTCAAAGTGGAGCGGTCATTCCAGTCCTCAAGGTCCTACGTCTGCTCGGTCTGTTTGCTTCCTGCATACTGTTGGTCACGCATGCTCGCTGGCACATGAGGGCTCTTCAGTGGTGCCTCCGAAGGCAGTGGTCTCAACACAAAGGAGATCTCGAAGGTTCTGTGACGATCTCCAGAGATGCTGCCACGGATTTGAAGTGGTGGATTGCGGATGACAATCTTTCCCGGGGAAGGCCGTTCACACAGTCTCCACCAGTGACCACGGTCATAACGGATGCTTCCACTCTAGGTTGGGGAGCTCATCTGGGGGACCTAGAGATCAAAGGGCTTTGGTCTCCACAGGAACAGATGTTTCATATCAATCTGTTAGAGTTACGGGCTGTACGTCTGGCTCTCAAGGCCTTCCTCCCATCCCTTCGCGGTCAGTCGGTTCAGGTCCTGACGGACAATACTACCGCGATGTGGTATATAAACAAACAGGGAGGAGTGGGGTCGTACCTTCTCTGCAGAGAAGCTCTTCGGCTATGGTCCTGGGCAAAGGACCATCAGATTTGCTTGGTAGCAAATCATCTGGCCGGAGTCTTGAATGTACGTGCGGACAGTCTCAGTCGCCATTTCTCGGCCGACCACGAGTGGCGTCTCCATCCATATCAAGTCCGTCTAATCTTCCAGATGTGGGGGTTTCCTCGGATAGATCTGTTTGCCACCCGGGAGAACTCGCACTGCCCGTTATTCTGCAGCCTCCAGTATCCGGTGCAAGGAGCGTTGGGGGACGCGTTTCAGAGAACCTGGTGCGACCAGTTGCTTTACGCGTTTCCCCCCATACCCTTGATTCCTCGAGTGTTGAGGAAAATTCACCAAGACCGGGCCCAAGTAATCTTAATTGCTCCGGATTGGCCAAGGAGGGTGTGGTATTCCGACCTTCTCCAACTCTCGCTGTGCCCTCCGCTCCGTCTCCCTCTCAGGGCAGACCTCCTCTCGCAGTCGCAGGGGCAGGTTTTACACCCCAACCTCCAGAGTCTGCACCTTCATGCCTGGAGATTGAGCGGGGCAACCTGAGTTCCTTTTCTCTCCTGCCTGATGTAGTGGATGTTATTTTAGCGGCCAGGCGACACTCTATCTACGCTAATAGGTGGTCTAAATTTGTGGTATGGTGTGGAGAGAGACAGATTGATCCCTTACGTGCTCATTTGTCAGATGTTTTATCTTTTGCTTTGTCTTTAGCACAGAGGGGTTGTGCAGTGGCTACTGTTAAGGGTTACTTGTCTGCTTTGTCAGCCTTCATTTGCCTTCCAGACCAGCCTTCGTTATTTAAATCTCCTATAGTGCTTAGATTCTTGAAGGGCCTTATGAATAAATTTCCTCCAAATCCTTTCGTTATGCCTCAATGGGATTTGTCCTTGGTCCTAACTTTCCTTATGGGGTCCCCTTTTGAGCCTATGCATTCTTGCCCCTTAAGATTCTTAGTTCTTAAAACAGTTTTCCTGGTTGCTATAACTTCTGCAAGGAGAGTGAGTGAGTTGCAGGCTTTATCGGTAAAACCCCCTTATACAACGTTTTATGGGGATAAGGTGGTGTTGAGGACCAAGGCTGCTTTCTTTCTGAAGGTTGTTTCACCCTTTCATTTGGCCCAGACAATTACTCTGTCCACGTTTTATCCTCCGCCTCATCCTTCAAAGGAAGAAGAGAGACTACATCGCTTGGACCCAAAGAGGGCGTTAAGCTTTTACATAGACAGGACGAAGGATTTCAGGCTGGAGGATCAGCTTTTCATTGGATACGTGGGAAAGAGGAGAGGAAAGGCAGTCCACAAGAGAACAGTCTCCAGGTGGGTTGTTCTTTGCATTAACATGTGTTACTCTTTGGCAAAGAAGGATCCTCCTGATGGTATTAGAGCTCATTCCACCAGAGCTAAGTCAGCAACTTCGGCCTTGGCCAGAGGTGTTCCTGTGGTCGACATCTGCAAGGCCGCAACTTGGTCGTCCCTTCACACTTTTGCGAAACATTACTGTGTGGACTCTGAGGTCAGAAGGGACGGCCATTTTGCACGGTCAGTGCTGCAGGATTTCTTGGTCTGACCATTCAGGCACCCACCACCGAGCCCGGTACTGCTTTGGGACTCTATTCATTAGGTGAGGAATCCACAGGTAGTTGTATCCATCAGAAGAACGAGTTACTTACCATCGGTAACTACTTTTCTGGTGGATACATTAGCTACCTGTGGATTCCTCACGGTCCCACCCACCTCCCCGTTGCCTGTCTGGTCTAACCAAGTAATTCTTGAGTGTGCTCCTCTTGGTTTTGAGGACTTGTATATATTCTGTATATATGTTCATATGTATATATATATTGCTCATATATTTATTTATTTGTTAAAAAAAAAAAAAGGAAAAAGAAGAAGAATTAAGTTCTTATAATGATATATTTATTTGGAATATCATTAAATATTGCTATTTGTTCTTTTATCTCAATGGTCTATTATTCTCAGGCACGTAAAAAATATTGGTACTGACGTTGGCACGTCGACAAGGACCTCATTGTTGCCTGTATGACGTCAGACGGCGTCGCGTGGGCAACTGTGACGTCCTCGTCGACGTGCAGAAGCTAGGAAGAAGATTTCCGCCGAGTGCTGGCGCAATGGGAGTATTCATTAGGTGAGGAATCCACAGGTAGCTAATGTATCCACCAGAAAAGTCGTTACCGAAGGTAAGTAACTCGATCTTCAGGGCGTACCATAAGAGTGGTAGGAGTAGCAAACCAGTACTTGACAAACCCAATTACAGATCCGGTGCAGGTTGAGATTGGCAACTTTCAGGGACTGCATAAGTTTGTAGTCTGCGACTCTAGTCCAGTATCCCTACTGGGAAAAGACTAGCTGTGCAAAACGAAATGCTCGATTACCTGTTCCAATAATGGAATTGAGGTGCAGACAAACGGCGATGATGAAGGGGATGATGGTCAGTTCTCAGAGTTAGAGACAGAAACCGCAAATGAGGATTACCCTTTGATAACCTTATTCCCGATGTTTACAGTGATTGACTTACCAGCTGAGTTACAGGGAACAGTGACAGAGAAAGTGTGGGACTTAACAGGAAAGGAAGTGGGACTGATAAAAGGAGTGGAACCAGTTAAAGTACAAGTGAAGCCAAATGCAGTGTTTCCCCAGGTGCCACAATATCACATGGCACAAGATGTCCTTATTCAGGTGTCACAAATAATTGCAGATTTTGTAAAGCAAGGAGTTCTGAAAGAGGTATTGAGCAGCCCATGTAATTCACCAATAATGGGTCTGAAAAAGCCTTGTGGGAAGGTTCGAATTGTGCAGGACTTAAGGAAAATAAACAAGATTGTGGTAAAATGTTGCCCTATAGTGCCAAACCCAGCAGTGATTATGTTCCAGGTTCCGTGTGATGCAGAATGGTTCACCGTTGTAGACTTGTCACAAGCCTTCTTTTCGGTGCCTTTTCATGAGGACAGCCAATTTTTATTCATTTTTAAATTCCTGGACAAGGTGTACAGTTGGTGCAGAATTCCTCAAGGATTTTCTGAGTCACCTTCCATCTTCAATCAGATATTGAAGAAGGATTTTGAGTCCTTAGTACTGCCTTTCAGTTCGACTCTAGTGCAGTACATTGATGACTTGCTCATTGCGTCCAGAACAAGAGATGACTGCAGGTATGACACAATTGTCTTATTGAACCATTTGGGAAAGAATGGACATAAAGGGGGTCATTCTGACTCCCGCCGGCGGCGGTAACCGCAGGCCTGGCGGGAGCCGCCGAATGACCGCACCGCGGTCAAATGACCGCGGCGGTCATTCTGAGTTTCCCGCTGGGCTGGCGGGCGACCACCAGAAGGCCCCCGCCCGCCCAGCGGGAAACCCCCTTCCACGAGGATGCCGGCTCCGAATGGAGCCGGCAGAGTGGAAAGGGTGTGACGGGTGCAGTTGCACCCGTCGCGATTTACTGAAAATCTTTGTGGGGCCCTGTTAGGGGGCCCCTGCAGTGCCCATGCCATTGGCATGGGCACTGCAGGGGCCCCCAGGGGCCCCACGACACCCGTTCCCGCCAGCAAGGTTCTGGCGGTCAAAACCGCCAGAACCAGGCTGGTGGGAAGGGGGTCGGTATCCCCATGGCGGCGCTGCCTGCAGCGCCGCCATGGAGGATTCCTCAGGCCAGGGGAAAACCGGCGGGAAACCGCCGGTTTCCCTTTTCTGACCACGGCTTTACCGCTGCGGTCAGAATTGGCCTGGATGCACCGCCAGCCTGTTGGCGGTGCATCCGCGGTCCTCGGCCCTGGCGGTCTATGACCACCAGGGTCGGAATGACCCCCAAAGTGTCGCCAAAGAAGCTGCAGTACTGTCAGAAAGAGGTGAAATACTTAGTACACTTGATTGAGAAAGGGTCCAGAAGAATATCAAAAGAAAGGGTGACAGCTATTTTGCAGATGAACCCTCCGACAACAAAGAGAGATTTCAGGATGTTTTTGGGAATGGGGGGCTACTGTCGCCAGTAGATACCCAACTTTTCAATTATCTCTAAACCATTGATAAAGCTGACAGCCAAAGAAACTAAAGATGAACCGTATACCATAACCCTATCCAAGGAAGAGCTTGAGTCATTCATGGAATTGAGAGAGTGCATGTGCAGGGCACCATCTTTGGGTATGCCTGATTACACAAAGCCTTTTCTACTGTTTTGTCATGAACGTGATGCTTGTTCTTTGTCTGTCTTGACACAGGTCCATGGAGATGCAAACCGTCCTGTAGCATATTTTTCAGCTACCTTGGACCCAGTCGCAGCAGCCTTACTGGGTTGTTTGCGCGCAGTTGCAGCAGTTGGTCAAAGCCTTACGCAGTATGAAGGCATAGTGATGGGACATCCCTTAACAGTAATGGTTCCACATTCAGTTGAAATTCTGTTGACTCAAACTAAAACCCAGCACATGACAAATGCCCGACTTACCCGATATGAGACAATTATTTTGGGGTTGCCTAATGTCTCATTGAAGCGATGTACTGTATTGAACCCGGCAACTCTACTTCCTGTTGAAAGTACCGAGATTAATAATGAAGAGGAAGTGGAGCATGATTGTCTTGAGGTAACAGAATTATGTACCAAGCCCCGACCTGACATTCAAGATGCACAGTTAAAAGAAAATGACTGCATTATGTTTGTTGATGGATCCTGTTTGAGAGACTCAGTCGGAATACTGAGAGCTGGTTATGCTGTATGTACAATAGCTGGTATTATTGAAGCTTCCTGGCTCGAGAGAGTGTATTCCGCACAAGTAGCAGAGCTAATTGCCCTTACTAAGGCATGCCACGCAGCCGAAAATCTGAAAGTCACTATACAGACAGCAGATACGGATTCGGCATTGTACATGATTATGGCCAAGTGTGGTCGCAGAGAGGTTCCATGACCTCTTCTGGTTCTCCAGTGAAAAATGGCGAACAGATTAAGGATTTGTTACATGCGATTCAGTTACCTCTTGAAATTGCCGTGGTGAAATGCAATGCACATGTTAAATCGCAAGACTTTTTGTCAATGGGAAACAGCTATGCAGATCAAGTCGCAAGGTTTTGCGCATTGAACTGTCTATCGTTCAAGGACCAGTGGGAATTGTTACTGCAAACTGAAAATGAAACATGCCTGAACTTTGCATTGAAGGTGGTTGATACACTAGATGAGCTAAAATCACTACAGGGTCGTGCTAGCAGAGAGGAGAAACACTCTTGGCAGAGAATTCAATGTGTGCAGGGAGCTGGCGACTTATGGGTCTCAGAGGAGGGGAAACTGGTTTTGCCCAACAGTCTTTTGTCACAATTTGCAAGGGTTTATCATGGACAGGCACATCTTGGGAGAGATGCAATGATCAGGTCATTCAAGATTGACTGGTTTAACCCAAAATTCAGACAAGCTGCAGAGGTTACCTGTCACAGGTGCATCATCTGTCAACAGATGAATGCCGGAAAAGGGACTGTGGTAACTTTGAGTCACATAGGGAGATCTGGTGGTCCATTTAGCAGAATGCAAATGGATTTCATTGAGATGCCTGTTTGTGGAGGATTGAGGTACGTGTTGGTGATTGTGTGTGTTTTCAGCCATTGGATTGAAGCTTACCCACACGTACAAATGACAGTCTCACAGTTGCAAAGCTGTTGCTTAGAGAACTAATAACCAGGCTCGGTTTTCCGGTCTCCTTAGAATCAGATAGGGGCAGACACTTCAACAATGAGGTGATTAAGCTCTTGTATGCTGCATTAAACATTGAACAGAAGCTGCATTGTAGGTACCGCCCTGAAGCATCAGGACTAATAGAACAAATGAATGGTACCTTGAAGTCGAGAATGGCAAAGATGTGCGCAGCCACCAATATGAAATGGCCAGATGCATTACCCTTAGTACTGATGTTGATAAGAAACACCCCTGATAAGAAGACAGGACTATCACCCCATGAGATCCTTATGGGCAGAGCTATGAGGTTGCCCGCAGTATCCGCAAATGCTCTTATGAATATCACAGATGATATGGTGTTGGACTACTGCAAAGGTTTGGCTGATGTGGTTCGCTCTTTTTCCCACCAGGTGGAAGCCAACACATTGCCACCGATCAGTGATCCAGGTCACACCCTGCAAACCGGTGACTGGGTGGTTGTCAAGAAGCACGTGAGAAAGTCGTGTTTGGAGCCACGCTGGAAGGGGCCATATCAAGTATTACTGACAACAACCATTGCTGTGAAATGTGCAGGCGTACCAAACTCGATACATGCTAGTCACACAAAGAAGGTAACGTGTCCATCTGATGAGGAACATGAAGTTTCCGACTCAACAAGTCCAGAGAAGGAAGTCTCAGGGCCAGAAAATAGCCAAGTGGGAACTGAGACTGCAGGAGAGCCCACTGAGAACAGCCTAGTCCCTCAAACAGTAAACGAGTTTGAGAGGGGTGACAATGAGCCAATCTCAGTAGAGGCAGCAGGAGAACTAAATCAAGGAGAGGTTCTCCCAGAAGTAGACAGATACGGGTTAGAGCTTGAACCTGTTACAGACCCAGAAGAAGAAGAAGAAGGGGAAATAGTAGAGAGAAGTCAAAGCACACCGGCATCCCCTGAGCCAGTTGCAGGTCCGTCAAGAGAAAACACCATAGCACAAGAGGAGGGTGCTGTTCAGCGTCCTGAAAGGACAAGCAGGAAGATGACGCATAAAGGTGATAACTGGCCAGAGAAGCAGGCTGGTAAAGAAAAGGTCGTGCCAGGTGAAACAATAGCAGAAGAAACTGATACATCCAGAGTAAATCTAAGTGAAGGAGAATTACAAAGCAAACGCAGGTTGAAAAGAAAGAGAACTGCAAATAGAAAGTACGCAGGTCCTAAATGGGCATATGCAACGACATCTGAATGGCAACAAGAATTCTTAGCATTCTGTTTTGATCGAGAAGTACCAGGCCAATACTACGGTACCTGAAATCAATCGGAGAAAGAGACTGTGTTAAAACTGAGGTTGAAAATTGAAATTAAAAGCTGAAAAGCTGAGAAGGAGATTTATAAACTGCTGGTGTGACACTGATAATAACCTGAATTGACTTTGAAACCCGATTATGAGAAGCTCCTAACCTGATTGACAAAAGGGTCCTGGAGTGAGTGAAATGCTGTAAATACACGCAGAGAGAAAGAGAGACTTTGCATCAAGAAAAAAAAAAGAGAGCTTTTGGTTGTCCTCAAGTTGATTGTTTGCTTTGAGTTATTCTGCTATCTGATTCTTTACAGACCATGGCTTATAATAGAGGTAGTAGGAAGAAGGGTAAAGTGTGTGGTTGGTTAAGCCTTATATTAGGTATTGTGTGAGCAATAATTATTGTAGGTGTGATTGTGGGAATGCCGTGGTTGGATAAGAAAGCGACTAACAATGCTTCAAAACCTGAGACTACAACACTAACACAGTGGGAAAGGTTTGACCAAGATACAAAACACCTGCATGAGGGAACTAACTCAAAAGGGGAACTCTCCAATAATGTTTTCTATCGCTTGCTGAATGAGTATGTTGAAACCATGGATGCGAGAAACTGTTATGTGTGCACAAAGATTCCTTCATCAGTACAAGAAGGGGTCACCTATCATAGTCTTCCTCTAACATACGCGATAAGCTGCAGTTTGCTACTAACAAGATTCTATAATCAGGAGCATGTGCAATACTTTTATTCGAATTTGGATGTGATGTTTTCTTTTGTGCCTGTGATTGAATTTCTGAACAAATTAGCTAAGGAGCATAGTATAAAATTAGTTAGAGGTTTCTTTGAACCGACACTTACATTTGGGACAGCTTATGCACACCGCAACAATCTGACTTGCTTATCAACACCTGTAGAGAAAAGCTTCTTAGATCACACTGATGATAGACGCAAAGCTTTAAAAGAACGACTGGAAAAGGGGTTAGAGAAACACACATATGCAAATGATTATGCTTACACTGCAATAAAGACGCAAGGCAAATTAGCTATAGATGCATTACATGTAGGGAGGCGTTATATTTATGGGCCAAAATCTGAACATGACACTTTATTTGTGGGAACAAGTGAATGCAGGCATGTGTTTTTGTTTCAGAGTAAATGGACATTCATGTTGAATGGACAGGACCCAGCCATCCCTGGGATCTACTATATCTGTGGACTTAATGCTTATTACCGTCTCCCTAAGGGATGGTATGGGACATGCTATTTGGGGATAGTTTTCCAAAAGATTTACCAGATTGATGACTTAAAACAAATACCTAAAGCGTCTGAATTACAACATGCTAGACAGAAACGAGAAACAGTGGTTGATGTCGTTGGTGACATATTTGGAGCCATAATTCCTTCAGTAGGGGTTATCTTAAACTCCATAATGATTCAAAAGTTATCTACTATTGTGGATAACATGCTGACAAATTTTACAGGGGCTATACTCCTGATGGATACTGAACTTGCTGCGGAAAGAGCTATGACTCTTCAAAATCGGCTTGCTTTAGACATTCTTTTAGCAAAGTGCGGCGGAGTCTGCAAGATGTTCATCGAGCGTCATTGTTGCTTGTATATACCAGATAATAGTAAAAAGATTAGAGGTATGCCTACTAACTTAACTAAAGATAGTGCAGATTTAAAGGATTTGAAGGAACCAGGAGTGTGGGAGAAAGTGGGAAAAGAAATTGCCAGAGTAGGGAGCTGGTTTAGCAATATCTGGAATGGGGTCCTTGCAAAAATATTAGGGAGTCTATTAATTGTTCTGGACTGTTTATTAGGTTTATGGGGAGCATGCAAAAATAATGACAAAATTAGAAGAAATAGGACAAAGAGAAATAAGAAGAATGAGGAAAGTGAAAGGGAGAAAATGTTTAACGAAATTTGGGAAAGTTCACACAAAGGACAAGATGTTGAAATGTGCATTATGCGCAAGGTGAAAAATTAAAATTAAACGTCTAAAGGGAAAGGTTTGTGTGATGACGAACGTCATCAGAGGAGGGACTGAGGGAGCGTAGCTTATATAATCTATATTAACATGAAATGTTTCTGAATTATTATAAGATAATGCCGCATAGAAAACTGTAATAGTGAATTTTGCTTAAACGTGTACCTCAAATGTGACCACGGGGAGCGGCCACCAATGTATAAGTAGACTAATAATGATGACTAAAATGTTTATAAAATGTTATACTGAATAAGTTTTATACTAATTATTAATGATTGCGTTATTGAATCTGTGCTGAAATCCTTGTAGGCCTTAAGTTAGCATGAGTCGAAGCTTAGCTGCTTGGCTCTCATATTAAATGTATTTTCCTATCTTGCAGTGTGTTGACTCGTAAAAGGACATGACCTCTTGTTTTCTTCAAACTAGAAGCTGAAATGTAACCATAGTAGATCCGTTCCCATGAATTCTACATTGCTTGTAGGGTGATATTAGAAAAAACGCAACACTGTAGATTAATGTAATGTACAAGGTCATTCAAACCAGCGAAGACAATGGAGCTACTGACCAAAAGATGTGCAAAGAATTACAGAAAGATGAAATCATACCGGATGTGCCTGAAGACATCGAACAGGAGAACCAATGAGAAGCTTGTAAAATAATATGGGGTGAAAGAATAATGACAAAATTTGTTTTTCCATTGGATAAAGATGGTGGGGTATAACCAATGACCAATGACATTTTAGGGGAATGTACCACAAAAAAGGGATACAAACCCAGGACACGGGGAGCCATTTAGGTGGGTTAGGGAATGCTATTGATTTTATCCAGAAACTTTGTCACTCTGTTTGGTGACTTATTGGTTCGCTTAGAACCATCCCCGCCCTTAGATTTGCCCATATTTCAGTTTACCTCCTTATGAGGGAAGTGCCCATTTTGCCCCGGAGCTGAGTTCTGACTGATGGCGATTTGACTGATGTCCTGAAGACGAAGACTGAACCTTTGCGCTGGCCTAAACTTTGGAGGGTAATTATGACAATGCATTTGTGATTTGTCTGTTTGTTTTTCCTTTCTAGGTACCAACTGCTTACCTTTTGACAGAGACCATAGATAAATGTTTTCCAAATTGGTGTTCTAAATTGTTTTGCATGAAGCCCAACATGCCAATGCTAATCAGTGGTTAGGACAGGTGTTCACTAAACAGACGCAAATAGACAAACTACCAAATCTATGCTTTGTTGAACTGACACTGACACTCTGCTAAATTGATCTATGTTTACGCCGTGTTACGTTCTAATGTTTGTGATCCTAGCCTTAATGAAATCTTATCAAAGTTGCCATATCGTGACTATGCTATTGTGTTTCTTGGTTTTGAGATTAACGCATCTGCTTTTAGAATTGTAATCCATAGGGAATAAAACTTATAAAATTCTACTAAACTGGTGTGGTTATTCATGGCTGCAAGGTCATGGTAGTGTTTTCAATTGATTAATGACTGACTAAAGTGAAATGTATTGTTATGATAAATATTGATGACACTATTGACGTATTGATTGACATATTGATTAGTTATCTCGTCCTAAGGTGTCTCTCAACTGGGTCAAAAGATTCATTGGCCTAAAACGAGTCCTGATGTGTAATAAATTATCATAAAGGGACACGTTATCAGTTCTATAGAGCTAACTGTTTTAATCAAACAATAGGCCCAAACAGATGGTTTGCAGAGTTCAGTGCTCTCTTTAGTGGCCAAAAGCCCAATAGAAAGGTATGTTTGACCCTCCGATAATCATCTTTAACTATGTCTGTGGACCGCCAAAGAAGGCCAGGACGACCCCAGTCTGTGAAAGAAGACCAAATATAACACAGCTAAGGAACAGCTTTATCACTGTTCAAGGAGAGGCAGTCCTTAATTATCAATCTATTAAGTATCGGATCGCTCTTAAGCTGGATTGAGATCCAGTGTAATAAAGGCCTGAGTTTTATGAAGTCTGAGATATATTCAATACCAAGCTCCTCATGCACGGCAAATATAGGCAAACTAGGAAGGACACCCAGAAGCTGTCTAAGGAACCCTTTTTTCCTCCAACTGTACTAAACCACAATCCCGATACCCCCAAAGGTTGCAACCATAACTAGTGGCAGAAACACACTTTGCTTTATACACATGGGTCGATGCTTTGACAGGTTTCCTACCCACCCTTGAACTAAAATCTGAAACCGCTCCACACATCGTAACTAATGCAAGCTTCTTTGATTGCAGAGAAGAACCCCAGGAGGATTTGTCTTCAAACGGGATGCCCAGGAAGTTAAAAGAATGGAGCCCACCTGAGGGGGAATCACCTTGTGCAGCCCCCACTGCAGCCTCCAATCCATTGATATAGATAGTGAATAAAAATGGAGCCAAGATGCACCTCTGTCTCACACCTCTGGTAATGGGGAAACTCTTTGTGCAGGAACCATCATTCCTAAATCTAATAGAGGTGAACATATCCATTGAAGGTCCGCTAAGAAGGAAACTAAGGCCTGCTCAACCCCCACCGACAGTCACAAAGACCACAGCTTTGATCAGTTCACCTGATTAAAAGTTGACAAGAGGTCCATAAAACCTAGAAAAAGGGTTTCCTTTTTGACCACTGTATACCTTAGGATCAAAAGATGCAGATTCAAGCATTGGTCAATGGTGCCCAACTTGTGCCTAAACTGGAACTGGGCTGTGGAAATAATTTCCTTTTCATCAGCCCAATCCAAGAGCCTTTTTAAGGCAGCTGACCCAGCACCTTAACTGCAGTATCAATGAGCGAAATTGGCCTGTAACATTTCGGGTCCCCCCAGTCCCCTTTCTTAAATAATGGAACTATACTAGATTGTGACCAAGAGTAGCAGGGGCCAGAAGAGACTGCATCATTTAGGATGTTTGTCAGCAGGGGAGCCCAAATGGCTATGTCACCCTCAAAAAGGTCAGCTGGCTCGCCCTTTGGGCGGGGGGCCTTATGACAAGACAGGCGTCTGACAGCACCACTGACTTCTGGGATGGTAAAAGAAAGACAGGAAAGATTGACAACCTGGAGGCTAGTGCTAGCAGTGGATAAGCCCTTACTATCATCCATAGAATAGGTTGAGGAAAAGGGATCAAACCATTGGGCTACCGGTATAACCGCAGCCAAACTTGACACAGGATACTTGGCCGTGAAGGGGTGGTTTAGGACTCTCCAGAATGTTACAGTCATGGTGTCACTGGCATAAACTAGTTCATCCCAGATGTCATCCTTAAGGGACTCCTTTCTCTCCTTCAATACCCTTTTACATTTAGATCTTACACTCCGTATCACCTCCCTATTTCTCGGGCGAGATTTAAGAGCTTACTTTAGAGCACCCAGGGCTTTAGAGCATTCCAGATTAAACCCCTGGGGGTTATTGGTGTCAGGAAAACCTGCACTTGGCGTAGTAAAGGTGAGCTTAACCCCAGCACAAAGGCCCAAGAAGGCTATAAGGATGTCTTTGGGGCAAAGATCAGCACTAAGACAATACTCTACCTCATTTCTGAATTGATCAAAGAGGGACCAACAAAAATCGCCAGGGACAACTTTGTCCAACCTGATCCACCTCCTGTGATCCAAAACGGTCAGAGGGTCAGGAACAAGGGTTGAAAAGGGGATGTACTGACTCTGATGTGTTCAAAGTAGCACAAGTGCATTATGATCGCTTCAACTGGACCATTTGAAGCAATAATCCACCAGAGCAGAAAGAAGAGGTATGGAGATTAAAATGTGATCTACAATGTATTCAGTCCTACTCCCAACATAAGTGGGGGGTACCTAGGCACTGGGGGTAATCAAGTTCTGTGAGTGAAATAAACTGTTTAATTGCTCACATTAAAAAGAATGTGCATATCTCCCACCAAGGGGTCCTGAAGTATAAAACAGGGTCCATTGCAAGGGTGGATGTTGAAGTCACCAAAAACCTTTATTGAGGCCTTTGTGGCTAAACTTTCTGCCCGAGAAGTTGGAGGATTCTTACATTTCTCTCTAATGGCTTTTATCTTGGCAATGACATGAGAATGAGAAAGGTTTCAATAATGGTTATAGGCATTCACTATTAACATCAGGGAGTTGTTGGGAAAGGTTAGGGACACTACCTCTACATAAGAACAATATGTCTCCATTTAAGTCACTATGCACGTTAAGCTCCAGTTAAATTAAAGTGCACAGCTCAGCCTTGGTATGCTCAAATGGAGAGGGTAATACAGGCCTGAAAAAAGTAACACAGCTAGCTAATAAGGGACTGGTTGTAAGGGCCTAGGTTTCCTGAAGGGCTAAAACATGGAAGGATTTAGTGAGGTCCAAACAGTTGGTCCCTGATGTTAGCCTCAAGCCCAGCCATGTTCCAGGAGATTAACCTCAGCTGGTCCATAGGATAACTCTCTAGAGGAACACATTCTTCCGTGTCTACTTCTAAAGACTCCTTGCTCCCCTGATCAAGGCTAGGTAGTCAATCCACTCTCCTCAGGGAACCGAATGGCTCAAATCAGTTGGAAGTAGTAAACAGGGCAAAGAACTCCCCGACGGGTCCACATAAGGGCACAGATGGACCATGGTGGGGCCTGGCTTGAAGCGAACTATGCAGCTCTAAACCAGGGAAAGAGGCTCCCTATATCGCCTACCAGGTGTAGCTTGGTAAGACTGAGGGATACCAAGGGCAGGGGACCCACGCATCGTAAAATCCTCCCTTGGTTTATAAAAAAAAAAAAACAAAGGGCACAAACCAAGGCCTAAATTCACTGGGCCCTGCAAAATGGCCTGAATTCTAGCAACAGCCTGTCTGTTATTAAAATTTACCACAATGCAGTCCCCCTTACACAGTTTTGGACCTCGGCCCACCCAACCAACTCTACTGACCATAGTTAAGTGAGAATAAATAAGACCATTCACGCCTACCGTCCTAGAAAGCCAGTGAAACACTTTGGGGGTTATTACAACTTTGGAGGAGGTGTTAATCCGTCCCAAAAGTGACGGTAAAGTGACGGATATACCACCAGCCGTATTACGAGTCCATTATATCCTATGGAACTCGTAATACGGCTGGTGGTATATCCGTCACTTTACCGTCACTTTTGGGACGGATTAACACCTCCTCCAAAGTTGTAATAACCCCCTTTGTTTCTAAGCTGATGAAACCCTTTCATGGTGTCTGATGCAATTCGGAGCACATTCACTAGGGCCACTACAGATGGAATGCAATCAGGCAGAAGATCGAGAAAAATCACACCTATGGGCAGGGGCCCTCTGACAGCTCACCACCTAAGCAACTGAACAGACCTCAGTGTGTGCCCTGAACTGAGGATCCCTCACGATGGAAGAGACCTAAACAGGTGCATTTAGAGGGCCCATTTGTATCTTAACAGGACTGGGAGGCTTACACAATTGAGAGGCCTTATGTCTTAGTGGCCCAGGAACAGAAGACGGACCGGTGGCATCTGTTGGGGCCAAGCTGGCTACACCGGGGGGGCTTGTGGAAGAGTCCCTCTGACAGGGACATTCCAAATTAAGACCACAGGGGCAGAAGCGACAACTAGGTGAGTAGGGTGGGGGTTTACACTAGAGGGGACAATTAGAGACTCTGGGGCATATTTACAAGCCCCTAGCCATACTGGAGAGTGACTTTGTGTGACGCTCCAGTGGCGCTGTGCACTGCCAATAATTACAAGGCAGTGTTAAGCCACTTTTTGTTACTTAACGCCGCTTTGTGAATATGGGCTGCTCCGATGCAGTTTTCTGCGGCACAGGGCCGTGCAACGGGTGTTGCTGTGGGTGTTCCGCTGCGTCCCCCATTGCTTTTGACACTGCTCCAGATTTACAAGGAATCGTAATTCTGAGGCAGCGCCAAAAACTAACACCACCCTAGGGGTGCGGTTAGCATGGCACAACGAGGAGAATTACTTATATTTCTCCTTGTTTTCACTTTTTCCATGTGTGCTGCATTTTGCAGGACACATAGAAAGAGCAAAAGGCTATGAATGATTGTTTATGTGCAGGAAGGTGTCCCTTCCTTCACATAAACATCCATTCAATAATGATAATTTGCTATTTCTATGTGTGCTGCATTGTGCAGCACACATAGAAGTGCCAAATCGCCATTGTAGATTGTTCATGCGCAAGAAAGGACACCTTTCTGTACATAATCAATTATTCCTTTCAACGCAGACACGCTTGCACCTTGGTGCAAGGATGCCTGCATTGGTG
The DNA here is from genome assembly GCF_031143425.1 of Pleurodeles waltl. Classification (NCBI taxonomy): domain Eukaryota; kingdom Metazoa; phylum Chordata; class Amphibia; order Caudata; family Salamandridae; genus Pleurodeles; species Pleurodeles waltl. The sequence continues at coordinate 706,852,445 of NC_090448.1, forward strand.
CTGACAGCTAAATTTAGCGCCAGCGCTAGGGGAAACACAGCGGTGTGCCGTATTTTTTAAATATGGTGCATCCCTGAGTTTCAGAATTGACGCAGCGCTGCGCCAGTCTCTTGTAAATCTGGCCCACTCTGTCTTTAAACTTAGCCAAGAGCTCATTATTGATGTTAACAGGATTCAGTAGCCTAGTATTTAATGATAGCACCACGTCCTTCATGAGCTTTAGCTCAGTACTAAGCTGTACAACATGTTTTTTTTAGTCCAAGTAAACGATCAGGATGGATAATGTCAGCCTCTAAATTCACTTCCTGCTGACTGGTGAAACTGGGTGAAATGATGGATGAGGGAACATGGGAACAAGGAGAGGAAGGGTTACCCTGAAGAGGTTGAACAGGCAAACTTTCAGCTGGCAAGGTACTCAATGTAGGTAAATAGAGGAGAAACAGGAGCATTAAGCCCACTCATGTGTCCTGGCTTTGTCACTACAATCGGCTCAAAACCAGATGGACCAATGTCACAGGAGCTAACTGTAGGAAAGTACCATCTTTCTTGGCATGTTACCCCCATTTTTACCTGTATGTCAGTATGTTTTTTCCTGTCTCACAGGGATCCTGCTGGTCAGGACCCCAGTGCTCATAGTTTATGGCCTAATGTGTGTGTCTGAATAGATCTTAACTGTGTCACTGAGACTCTGTTAATGAGAACTTTAGTGCTTATGCTCCCTCTGCTATTAAATTTGTCACTATAGGCTAGTGACTTCATTTACCAATTTCAAAGGGCACACTGGACCCCCCTTATAAGTCCCCAGGATATGGTCCCTAGGTACCCAGGGCATTGGGGTTCCAGGAGATCCTTATGGGCTTCACCATTTCTTTTTCCACCCATAAGGAGCTCAGACAAACCCTTTCCCAAGACTGCCACTGCAGCCTGCGTGAAATGACGCACACGTTATTTCACAGCCATTGTCACTGCACTTAAGTAACTTATTAGTCACCCATATGTTTGACCTTCACTTGCTGAAGGTTAGATGCAAAGTTACTAAGTGTTAGGGCATCCTTGCACTAGCAAAGGTGTCCCCACATAGTTCAGGGCCACTCCTGGGACTTTGTGAGTGTGGGGACCCCATCACATGTGTGCACTACATATAGGTCAATGCCTATATATAGCTTCACAATGGTAACTCCGAACATGGCCATGTAAGGTGTCTAAGATCATGGAATTTGCCCCCCCATTCCAAATCTAGTATTGGGGAGCCAATTCCATGCATCCTGGGGCTCCACCATGGACCCCCAAGCCTGACAAACTAGCTCTCTGAGGCTTGCACTGCAGCTACAGCTGCTGCCACCTCACAGACAGGATTCTGCCCTCCTGGAGTCTGGGCAGCTCAGTCCCAGGAAGGCAGAACAAAGCATTTTGTTTGGGAGCAGGGTGTTACACCCTCTCCCTTTGGAAATAGGTGTTACATGCTGGGGAGGGGTAGCCTCCCCCAGCTTCTGAAAATGCTTAGAAGGGCACAGATAGTGCCCTCCTTGCATAAACCAGTCTACACTGGTTCAGGGACCCCTTCTCCCCTGTTGTGGCGTGAAACTCGACAAAGGAAAGGGGAGTGACCAATCCTCTGTCTATCACCACCCTAGGGGTGGTGCCCAGAGCTCCTCCAGTGTGTCCCAGACTTCAGCCATCTTGCTTTGCAAAGTGTGGGGGCACTCTGGAGGGCTCTGAGAGGCCAGTGCCAGCAGGTGATGTCAGAGACCTCTCCTGATTGGTCCTTACCTGATAAGGTAGGCAATCCCTCTCTCAGGGCTATTTAGGATCTCTCCTGTGGGTTCTCTTCAGATTCTACTTGCAAGTTTCCAGCAGGAATCCTCTGCAACTACTACCTCGTCCTCTGACCTCGGATCAACCGCAGCTTTTATTCTGCAACTTCAGCTCCAGCCGGCAACTGCAACAGTTTCCATTGTGTGCACGCTCTGAGGACTCCCTGTCTTCACCCTGCACCAGAAGGACGGAAGAAATCTCCCGTGGGGAGATGGAGTTACTCCCCTGCTCACGCAGGTACCTTCTAAGTCGATGATTGGTTCACTTGGACTCCTCTCACAGCAACAAGCGTGCTCCTTGGAACACAAAAGGTGGACCCCATCGACACAGACTGTCCTGAGGTCCTGCTGTCACAATTTGGAGGAGGTAAGAGCTTGCTTTACCCCAGAACGACAGTACCCCAATGCACCCCGTCTTCTTCACCTCCTGAGGCCTCTGTGCACTATTTGCTAAATTCCTTCATGCACAGCCTGGCCCAGCCCCCAGCACTCTATCCTGTGACGCTCAACTCACTGAGTTGATCTCCGGCGCTGTGGGACCTTCCTTTGTAGTGCTGCACCAACTGCATTTTGCACCTCCTTTGTCCCCATGTCCTGGGACTCCCGTGGGTGCTGTCTGGTGCTCTGAGGGCTCTCTGAAGTGCTGAGAGCCCCCTCTTCCTCCTCACACAGAGTTGAGGCCCAAGGTCCCTTCTGAGTCCAGATAGCACCTAGTAGACGCAAAACACGACTTTGCCGGAACAAAGGCTTGTTGGAGGAATCCAGCACCAAAACTCGCCTGCATCCAACTTCACGACGTGGGACATCCTTTGTATCATGCAGGAACCCGCTGGCATCTTCCTAGGGTGCATTCCTGCAGTCTTTGTCCAAACGGGGACTCTTCTTTTGCAACGTTTTCTGGGTTGGCAGGGGCTCCTGTCCTTCCTGGAACTTCTTTCGACTTCTGGACTTGGTCTCCTTCTTTTGCAGGTCTTCAGGTCCAGGAATCCACTGTTTGTTGTTTGCAGACTTGGTTGGTTCTTGCAATAATTCCAATCACGAGGTGTAGTGTGTCCTAAGGAAACTTGCAGTACTTTACTCCTGCTTCTCTGGGGTGGGGTAGTTTACTTACCTTTACTGTATTCTTACTCTCCCAGCAATTCTGCACACACTACAATTGTCTAGGGGGAATTTGTGATTCGCATTCCACTTTCTTAGTATATAGTTTGTGTTGCCCCTAGACCTATTTTCTCCCATTGCATTCTATAGCATTTCCTATAGTTTGCACTATCCTATGTCTAATTACTTACCTTATTTTGGTGTCTAGTGTATATATTGTGTATAATACTTACCTCCAGAAGGAATATTGCCTCTAAGATATTTTTGGTACTTTGTCACCCAAATAAACTACCTTTATTTTTGGTAACACTGAGTATTGTCTTTACTTGTGTATAAGTACTGTGTAACTATAAGTGGTATTGCATGAGCTTTGTCTCCTAGTTCAGTCTAAGCTGCTCTGCTATAGCTACCTCTATCAGCCTAAGCTGCTACAACACTACTACATTTCACTAATAAGGGATAACTGGACCTGGTATAAGGTGTAAGTACCCAAGGTACCCACTACAAACCAGGCCAGCCTCTTATACTAACGTCCTGGGCAATGACCTTTTTCCTTGTAAAAAGGGCTAATCTTGTTTTTCGCGCTCATGGAGGCGGGCGCCGCAGGGATCCAACGCCCACTGCTAATCATGTCCTTGACTTCAACAATGAGGCCGTCAATTACCTGGAGTGCACAATTTTCAGCAGCATGATGCCTTTCAGATTTAGGTCCTGTTCCCTGGGCCCTCAGGATTATTGTAGGCTTTGCTCTTGTCCATGGTAGTGAAAAGGGCAAATAGCATTAACAAGGACAGGGCAGGACGAAACAATCAGGCAAATGAACAATGTGGTGCTAAACCCCCCCTCCCCACTGAAGGTGTAGTAGACGTTAAATGAGGCAAGGGCTTACCAGGCAAAAAAGAAGAACAGAAGAACAACAAATAAGGTGGAACAGTATCAAAGGCCAAATCCAAGGGGAGGTGGGCCTGCCCTGCCTCTTCCTGGTGCTAATGGGCTCAGGACGGGCCTGCCCTTGACCCTGACTTCGCCTGGGCATGGCCCATGCACTTCCTGGATTCCATGAGTCTCCTGAGTGCTAAATCATGCTGTTAACCCAGGGCAGGTGAAGCTGAGCCTGAGGACCTCCTCCTTCACCTAGATGCAGTGTGGGGCTTGTGGTCCCTGGCTCCCAGATGCAGTATTTTGTTTCCCCATGCTGCTGGAGTCTCCTGAGTACTATATAGCGCTGTTAATGAATGCCAGATGAAGCAGAGCCTGTGGACCTCCTTTTCTGACCCAAGGCAGTTTGGAGCTTATGGTCCCTGGCTCCTAGATGCAGTGTTTCTTTGACCCAGGCTGCAGGAGTCTTCTGAGTGCTATATAGTGCTGTTAATGCAGGGCAGGTTAAGAAGAGCCTGCGGATCTCCTTCTGACCCTGTGGCAATGTGGAACTTGTGCTCTCTGGCTCCCAGATGCAGCATTTCATTGTCCTACGCTGCAGGAGTCTCCTAAGCACTATATAGCATTTTTAATGTAGGGTAGGTGAAGCAAAGCCTGCAGACCTCGTCCTCCACCCCGTGGCAGTGGGAGACCTATGGTCCCTGGCTCCCTTATTCAGCGTTTCATTGTCCCACACTGTGGAAGTCTCATTAGCACTATACAGTGCTGTTAATGCAGGGCAGGTGAAGCAGAGGCTATGGACCTCCTCCTCCGCCTGCAGCAGTGTGGGACTTGTGGTCGCTGGCTCCCGGATGCAGCATTTCATTGTTGTTGTTCATTGATAAGAAAACTGTGCATGGAGAGGGCGCACGTTACAGTTACCTTAGGGCATGAGTTATAGTTACTTGAGGTAATTCTAACTATACCTGGTGGATTTCTATGGTTTTGTATGTTTAAAATGTGAGCCTAATTATAATGCCCTTGAAACCTTTGGCTTTTTAAGTTAATTTTGTATTATTTTTTTAAATGTGATTTACTAACTTTAAAGTCCCTGTAACCTTTGTTATTTTCAGTGAATTTCTATGTTTTTTTTTTAACATATACTAATTTTCATTACTATGGGGGTTATTCCAACTTTGGAGGAGGTGGTAATCCGTCCCAAATGTGACGGATTTACCAACAGCCGTATTACGAGTTCCATAGGATATAATGGACTTGTAATACGGCTGGTGGTATATCCGTCACTTTACCGTCACTTTTGGGACGGATTACCACTTCCTCCAAAGTTGGAATAACCCCCTATATGTTAATACAACTTTGGCCGTGCGCAGCGGCGGTTGTCCACAAGGCCTGGCCTCAGACCAGGCCCTGATACCAACTTCCTATAAGCACACCACCTTGCACCATGCACGAGCTTCACCCATGCACCCATGCACAGTGCCCTGCAGCCAGACCCCGCAGCCAACCCCAAATCACTGAACCCCATGCTGTGCATTGTCCTTTGGCCGTGCGTGGCAGGAGTTAGCAGCGGCCTCTATAGGTATGAGAATAGGTGTGAGAGGGTGCATCTGGGAGTGAGAGTGGCTGTGAGAATGTCTGTCTGGGTGTGAGAGTGCGTAAATCAGTGTTTTAGTGGGTGCATCAGTGTGTGTGTGGGTTTGCGAGTGGGTGTATGAGGGTGCTGATGGGTTTATGAGTGGGTGTGTGAGAGTCTGATTGAGTTTCTGAGTGGGTGCATAACTATCTGAGGGGGTCTGAGTGGGTGTGCGAGGCTCTGACTGGGGCTGTGAGTGGGTGCATGAGGGACTGAGTGAGTCTGTGAGTCGGTGCGTGAGTGTCTGAGTGGGTGTGTGAATGGGAAAAAGATTGAAAGAGATAGAGAGAGTGAGAGGGAGAGAGAGGGAGAGTTTTTTAGGCTTTGATATATGATATACTTAGAATGAGATGTTTCTGGACTAATTGAAAAGAAAAATGTATTTGTCATTTAAAAAGAGAAGGATCTCCTTTCAGTATGAGGCTTAAACATTTGTAGTTGAAAAAGGAGGGAAACGAGGCTGAATTCAAACCCTCAACACTCAGGGGGTGATTCTGATTCTGGCGGGCGGCGGAGGCCGCCCGCCAGAATTCCGCCCTCCAAAATACCGCGCTGCGGTCAAAAGACCGCGGCGGGTATTTCAAGTTTTCCCCTGGGCTGGCGGGCGGCCGCCAAAAGGCCGCCCGCCAGCCCAGGGGAAAACGACCTTCCCACGAGGATGCCGGCTCGTAATCGAGCCGGCGGAGTGGGAAGGTGCGACGGGTGCATTTGCACCCGTCGCGTATTTCACTGTCTGCCAAGCAGACAGTGAAATACTTGTAGGGGCCCTCTTACGGGGGCCCCTGCAGTGCCCATGCCAGTGGCATGGGCACTGCAGGGGCCCCCAGGGGCCCCGCGACCCCCCCTACCGCCATCCGGTTCCCGGCGGGCGGACCGCCGGGAACTGGATGGCGGTAGGGGGGGTCGGAATCCCCTCGGCGGCGCAGCGAGCTGCGCCGCCTTGGAGGATTCATCAGGGCGGCGGTACACTCTCCCGCCAGTGTTGCCGGTCTGACCGCGACTTTACCGCCGCGGTCAGAATGCCCTGCGGGGCACCGCCGGCCTGTCGGCGGTGCTCCCGCCGACCCTGGCCCCGGCGGTCTAAGACCGCCGGGGTCAGAATCACCCCCTCAGTGTGAAGGCCTGTGACCTTCACACAGAGCTATTCCTTTTTTTTTACTTTCTTTATGTTTTTAGGGCTGTTTTTGCACCGGGGGGAGCCCTCAAGGGTTCCCCATGCGGTCCCTAAATTATTTTTTAAATTTCTTTTTTAATTTTAGGAAAGGCCCTTTATGGGCTATCTAGGACCACAGGAGAAGCCTCCAGGCCTCCCTGTGGTCCCATTGCTTAATAGCTCCATAGTTGCCTAAGCAAATCTTTAATCTCTGTTCCTTGCATGCATACCTGTGTGCAGCAGGGAACAGAGATGAAAGCTCCACTCTCTGACAGGAGGACCTGCTTTACAGGAGCGGACTCAGGTGGGTGGCAGTCCCCAGGGCCATTGATGCCTCTTCGAGGGGAGTCATGCAGCCCCCGCCAACTTTGTAGAAGCCCCGGGGAGGTGGTGATCCCTGGGGCTTAGGGGGTTTGGGATCGGTCCCCCAATAATTATTTCTAATATAGCACCAGGAAGGTGAAGATCTCCAGGGCTGATGGGGGGCTGACGGGCCTCCCCCATGTCAGTAATCAATGTAGCCACAAGGAAGTGGTGATCCCAGGGGCTGTGGGGGAGGCTGATGGACCTCCTCCACGCCCATAATTATTTTTTGGCCCCGATGAGGTGGTGGTCGCCAGGGTGTGGGGGCCATGCACCCCCCCCACAAACAATTAGAGCTTTAAACCGGGGAGGTGGGAATCCCCAGAGCTGCGGAAAGGTCAGGTGTCCCCCGCACTCCAAACAAAACACCTCTGGGACTTGGCCCACCTGGGGGCTTTAAGAAAAAGAAGAGCTGGAGCCTCTGCTTCATTTAAAAAAAATAAAAATCACCAGATCAGTGGATCATCCGCATATCCAGGTGAAACTTTTTTTAAAAAAAAATGCTTTTTAACACTGGGTGGGTACCTCTGGGACCCCACCACCAGAGCTAAGGGGTCAGGGTATCTGTACCCTGGCCCCTTTTCTTTTTTTATATATTTTCTTCTAGGACTCGGCTGCCGAGTCCCAACATGGCTGCCAATACTTCCTGGTTGACGTGTTGACAGCCAATCAAATCTCAGCACGAGATCAGGAGGGGTTGCGAATCCTTAACACCCCTAGATAGACAAGCTTGGGTTTCCTTAAACTTCTCAAAAAAACTAAACAGATTTATGCCCAATAACAAAAAGGGCTCTTTCTGACCAAGAGCTACCTTTCTGCCAAATTCGATGTAATTCCGTCCAGTGGTTTTTGCGCTATCGCTGTTCAATTTTTCCTATGAGGATTAGCATTTGAAATGCTCTAAATTTCACACTCATTTATCTTGCCCCCCTCTTTATGGATCACGATGAAACAAACTTTCCAGACAGCAGCTCATGTGACTGTTGAATTTTCTTTTGAAAATGGTGGGGGGATTCGTCAAGCGGTGCCAGAGATATAGGCAAGCAAAAAACATTTTTTTCTATAGAAACTAGGTCCTAACTATAACTACCTAGTGGCACCTGCCACTAAGTTAAAAAAATTATATATATATATATATGATTTCTCAAGTAGCGCCAACGATATAAGCAAAAAAAAAAAAATGCTTTTTATATAGAAACTAGGTCCTGACTATAGCTACCTAGTGCAGCTACCACTAGATATATTTATATATGTAAAAGTACCTTTAGGGTTTAGGGGTGGATAAGGGTATTGGGTTTAAGGGTATTTTTAGGGTTTAGGGGTGGGTAAGGGCATTAGGTTATAAGGGTTTTTTTAGGGGTTGGCGGTGAACTCCGCTCTGCTTAGAGCACGGAGTTCCCAAAAAACTCATTGGAGCGGAGTTTGTTTATGTAACTAGTTTATGAATCTCATATTTCATGTTTTGCTATAAATGGTAAATGTGGTAGGTGCTATGAACATGGATTAATGATTACGTGGAATGTTTGGGGAATGGGCTCAGTCTACACTTTGAGAAAGGGTGAAAATGCTCCCCCCTGGAAGTCTTGTATTTCCTCCCAATTGCCACTGTCCGCTGCTGGAGAATGGTGATACTTTTCTCAATTTGAGGAGGGCATATTTGGTTGTCTGCCAACCTTTCCCCCAGATACCCAAACTGCCAAACCTGTTTAATGGGGAATCTCCCTATGGCCATTTTCCCCCTAAATGATTTGTGTAGATTTAATACCATTAACTTTGATTTGTCAGGGTTTATTTCAGGACCCATGCTCACACAAAACACTGCAAATGCATCTAGTTCTGTTTGGAGGCCCATCGGGGTCCTTGAAATAAGAAGGGTGTCATCAGCAAACATTAAAATAGATACAGGGAATCCGTCTAACCAGGGAACATCATGATTACACTGAGCTAGCAGGTCCACTGCACCATTAATGTAAAGGCTGAATAGGGTGGGTGCCAAAACGCATCTCTGACTAACCCCTCGCACTATAGGAATTAATGTAGTGAGATGAGATCACCCCCGAATTCCACCTCAGTCTTACATAGGTATCCTTGTGTAGGGATGTTAGCATCCTAAGTAGATCACAGTCTAGACCATATGATTCCAAGACCCTCCAAAACTGTTTTCTCAGGACCAGGTCAAATGCCGCCCTCAGATCAATGAAGGCGACGTAGAGATGGTCTTGTTTAAGGGTTATATATTTCCAACACAGTATTTTAAACCTTAATACTTGGTCAACAGTGCTGACCCCTTTCTTAAATTCAGCCTGCCAATCTTTAAGAATCTGATGTTCAGTAATCCAAGAGTGCAACCTGGCCCGGACCTGTCTACAAAAGACCTTTTGACTGATATCGATTAGGCTTTTTGTCTGTAATTTCCTGTCCTGTCTCTGTCACCCTTTTTATAAATTGGCACTATTATTGCTGTCCGCCACATAGGGGGAGTGCAGTCTCCCCTCATGATGGATTTCCTCAGGGCATTTAAATATGGTACCCAGACCTTGGGGTGAAACAGATACAAATCTCCGGAGATACCATTGAGGCCTGGTGCCTTTCCCTTTTGCAATGATTTTAGAGCCTGTGCAGTGTCCTCTAATGTGAAACTGGCCATCTCAGTTCTATGAACTGCCTCTTCCTTGTCCAGAAGGTAGGAAGTGTCACTTCTGCCCTTATATATTAATGGCTGCACCGTATCACAGGTCCGTTCCATGGAAAGCTCCTCAAAGTGCCTTTCCCAGCTTTCTTGCTGGATTACTGGGTAGAAGGTATTATTGCTTTCCACCTGCCACTAGTTTCCAGAATAGTTTGGTGTTCCCCTCTTGCAGGCCATTGCTCAGAATCCCGGTGTCTTTTGGCAACTCTTACCGTTATTTTATAGAGGCCCCTTGCTGCTGTTATCTTGACCATATTTCCTTGTTTTAAAGCAACTAACAGCAAGAGTTTGGCAGATCATCAATTTTTTTAAAACCAACGCGGCATTTTTCTAGGGCCATTCCCTCTGTACCTTACTACCGTGAAGAGAGGTCTCATTTGTTCCATGAGCTCACAATGAATCAGAACAAAATTAGCCATTGGATTGTTCCCAGATGTCATCGGGGCCAAACTCTCTATGACCATTGACCATGTTATAGATTGAGGCTTGGGCCTTTGTGTCATGTGCCACCGCTCTCCATTTTATGCTCCTCCTATTTTTTGTTACTACCCTTCATCCATGGAGTCATACTGCTGTTTATAAAAGGGGTAGCTGTAAAGACAGCGCATATTGCTTGATGGTCACTGTCACCTCTTGGAACCACATTCATATCTGAAAGTGAGGGCCAGAGCATTTGGTCTAAAAAAATATAATCAAGGTGACTTGTGAAGGAGCCTCTCTTAAACGTGGGTGAGGCTGGGGAATCCAACCTTGAATTCCCATTCACCAGCCTTAACCCCAGGCTAGTGATCAAGGGCCATATTTATACTTTTTTGGCGCCGCATTTGGTTTGTTTTTTGGGGCAAAAGTGGCACAAACTTACAAAATACAATTATATTTTGTAAGTTTGCGCCACTTTTGCATCAAAAAGTGATGCAAATGCAGCGCTAAAAAAGTATAAATATGGGCCCAAGTGCTCTAACTGGGCTGCCACCCCGTGGACCTCCTCACCTCAGCCTGGACAGACGCAGATCTACCTAAAGGTCCTTCTTGATGTCCTATCAGCGGTAAGCATCCCACATCATGTCTGATGTGAGTATTCCAGTCCCCTGTCATAATTACCCAGGTACTCCATTGTAAGTGGATCAGCCTTTCCAGATACCCCAGTCTCTGCACTGAAAAAGTTGCCAAGTTCCTTGTAATAAATTATATATGGTGCTGATCTATAAAATTACACCATTTAGGATCACTCAACTTTGCTATAATGCCCGCCACATTCCATGATGGTAACTTAATTTAGTCACCATCGTACACTCTTGTTCCCACCCCCTTCTCAGAATTATAGCTTGGAAACGTATCTTTAGATACCAAACACTCCTGGGGGTTCGCGTGGCAGTTTGCCCCCCCCCCCCTCACCTCGACCTTCACGGAGGGCCAAACAGGTACAGTGTTATTTAACTTGTCGGTGGTGGAAATGATAACACCCAACTTGCCAACCGCGACTCATCCAGTCAGTCAACATCCGACAAGACTTCTACGGTTTCAAGATTTCTGCAAGGGGAATCTTGGAATGGTGTACCTTCGTATGTGTTCCTGTCCATACGTTCTGGGAGAGTGAACAGGATGTTTAACTTGACCCTTTCCTGGGGTGCCATTCGGGGCCTAAATCTGTGTTCGAGGGATATTAGACCATCTACAAGATCTCAGTTTGGTAACTTTAGCCCTATACAATCCTGGTCAAGGTCTGGGCCTCTAATCCGGAAGGCATATATTACGTGCTCTCTTTCACCAATCTGCATCCCCTAGTTTTCCTAATCCAATGTATTGCTTTATTAATAAGCGAGTCACAAGATTCTCTATCACCCTGAATCAATTTTGGAACATTTATCAAGTATAGGCCATACTGCCTAACCAGTTTGTTGGAACTCGGTAGCCTCCTTTGTAGTTCCTGCTCATCGAGACCCCTTCGCCTAGTACTCCCTCTAGGAGTCTGATCTTTTCCCCTGATGGGTTTAATGCAGGGGGGTGGCTCTATCCCTGCCCTTACTGACCCTTCAGTGGACTGAGGTGCCCTGACTACCCCATTGCTATCTCTTTGTGCTTGCCTATTAACCTTCACATGTTTTCCACCATGTAGGAAAGTATGCGGTGGGGACGCTATGGGCTGTGCGGGATCCTGTGAAGAAGTGTTTCTAGTTAGTTTTGCTACTAACGTGGTCAGACAGTCCAACTTCTCATTCAGGACTTTACCTAAACTACTCATTTAATCCCACAAACTCTTAATTTCCCCCCTCAAGTGGTGTAGCTGTGACCTCATGCTTGCTTCTCCCTCGTTATCACCTTCTTGCTCAGACCTTCTTTTTGTGATGGATTTACACTGATTGTTTTCTGGGGACCCTAGTACAGCGAAGTGATTAGAGCACTCAATGATAATTCCTAATGGGGAGACAGGACTTTGATGATCGGTCTGAAAATATGCCTGGGGGCCCTTTAAGACAGATTTGGCTGCTGGGGAAATAACAGATTAGTCCCCCTTAGTGACTTAGAGAACACAGTTCTTTTCACAGAATTTTTAAAATAGGACTTCATTTCTTTTACAGGTGCCCCTACCCCCCATCTGCCACATGCAGTGTCCTTTGCCTTTGGGGCAAGCAAACTTTCTACTTCCTCTATCAGTTCTTTAATTTGATCCATGGTGAAGTATCATGTGACATACATTTTTTTGGCCTAAATATTGTTTCTACAAATATTGCTCTACTGGATGTAGATTTTCTATTATTAACTCCAGTGAGGCGATGTTATTGTAAACAATATGTAGAGCACATTACTTTTCTCAGATGATATTTAGTCCACAATGTTCTAGTACTATACCCTTTTGATCATCTGCAAGACCCCTTGAGCCTTAAGGACCTACTCCAATGTCGTTTTTAGAGCATGGCTCATCTCCTACATCTTCGGCTCACTGTTCTATATTGCTTTGTAGTTGCCAGCAGGTTCACAGATGAACGCTGAGCAGGGTTTTAGTTCCGGGTAAGCTGTAACGGCAAGATGTCATATTCCTCCATTGAGAACAGGAAGAAGCTTTGCTTTCTGATGGTGCAGGTTTCAAGAACCACAAAACATCAATATAAATTGAGATGCCAGCATAATCAATGTCCTCCCCTAAAGGGTAGCAGACAATACTCCTGTTCTAAGTTCTACATTGTAAGAACCAGATAAGTATGCGTCTTAAAAGGCTTCTACCGTAGGACCAGGAGCCAGATTATGAATATATTCAGGCCTATTCTCAGGCCCAGAAGGCAACCATGCAACAGTTTTCCTGAAACTGTGTGGTCTACAGTGCCTACATTAACTCAGAAGATCTATATTTTTATGTATAAATTATACACTGTACAGTTCTCCATCTTTCGTAACATATATGTCAGACTGATACTGTGTTGTGTCTTCAAATGCATTCATATCACAATCCAAAGATCACTAGGTTCAACATTTATTTCTACTAACTGCATGTCAAAAAGAAGAATGAAATGTATGGTGCTGAAAAAGCCATAACCCTTGCCAACATCACCTATACTAACCCCTGTGATGATATTAAAACATATTGATCTATATGTGTTCTTTCCCCCAAAATGGAAAACGCAAGAGAACAGAGTAGGCTGTACATAATACAAAGGCAAAGGGCCAGGTGTAAAAAGCTACTGAATAGTGATTTGTAATTTGCAATATTTATTGAATTGCAATGTAGGAATTGATGTGATATGTATGATACCGTTTAGAAAATGTTTACCAAATTGATATGAATTGCGTTCAGTATTTATGAAGTCGCTCTTTTTAGCGCATCAATTTGCAAATACCGAAAGCCGCTTTTTGCATTGAATGACGACCTCACAAACAGGAAGTAGTACACCACATGCTCAAAGTACTGGAGAGCACTCAGGTTGGAGAGTGATTTCACAATCCATCAAAACTCTTCCCTACTTCGAGCCGTCTACCCCTGGAAACCATCAAAATGCCTTGGCAAGTTCCTGAAAAGGATACAGGGTCAGGGAAACAAACATTTAAATAAACAGAGGAGCATGTGGCACATCATGATGAATTCTTTAGGGAATCAACCCCTCTTGAGGAGTTAATAGAGTCTACCCTAGAATGTGAACATGTGTCTATCTTCATAAACATAGACACATTTACAGCCCCAACAAATTCTAAAGGTAAGTCCCATACATTACCTTTCTTTGTTTCGGAATCATGATGCTGAAAATACACATTCTTAAATGTGTAAATGTTTATGAATAAATGGTCATAGGGAAAGTGAAGAGTGTATTTCACTAACTCTAATACACTTTTTAACATGAATTTAGTGTGGCCTAATGGGAGCTGTAGTTCAACATAGCAAGCATATTTTAAAGGAAGTCCACTTTCTTTGAATATAAACGTTAAATCTGTGATATACATATCTTTTATGTCTCATCAAACTAATTATTGAAATATTTTTAAACAAATATCCCTCCAGAAGTTATGAATCTGACAGCTAGGGGCAGGAAGAAACAGAAATGGTAATTGTAGTTCCTGGCCCCAGGATTTACCTGCGTAAAAAAATGATTGTCCAGGGATTTTCTTTTTTTTTTTTTTTTTTTTTTTATCATTAGAGCAGTAATTCAGCTTGGGTAGACGTTGCAATCTGGCACGATTTTTTCTGGATGTATTTTTTTTAAATGGCGGATATGCTGCAGAGATGATGTAATATTTCAGGAACCATGAGACCTATATACTTCATTTGGCTGTCAAAACATACATTTTGGGGGTCAAGTAGTCTTATAGAGACAGAAAATAACTCCCCAGAGCAACACGTCCACCATTTTCCAAAATATCGTCTCTATAATGATGTGTTTTAGCCATCATATTGATAATTTATTTTAATATGTTTTTTTTTCAGGTTTCCAGTGATTCAAATTCATAAACATGAGAGAAGCAGGTGGTAGCTGAGGATCTTTACCTCCTGTCAGAGTGTTGCTAACTACAAAATCTGAGCACAAAGAAAAATGTGTCATATGCCAAACTAATCCGAAAGAAAAGCTAATATCAACTGCAGCTGGACAGAAGAGAGCTTGAGATGCTGCAGGAATACGGCAAGAAAAAGTTCACAAAAGATTGAAACTGATGGGTGAAGAGGATTCAATATTTTATCATTGTAACAACAACTGCCACAAGTCGTATACAATGGAAAAAAAGCCTGAAAGAAAATAGCAAAAACTTCTGAGAAAGCGACAACAACCAAACCCAATGCCCATCCACTTAGAAGATTGATGGCTACCTTGTCTACCTCCAACAACTGATCAGAAAGCAGAGGGTATTCAATGTGTTAACTGTGATTTAGCCAGAACAAGGATCAAAGTGACTGTGAAAGAACAAAGTACCGAGTATGTGAGTCTCAAAGGGCGGAACGGTTTTTATCTGCACTGAGATTCTTCCAAGATGATGTTTTAAGCCGAGTAGCGATCTAAGCAGCAAGGTGAATGTATTTGCAGCAGATTTGTATGCCCACCCAAACTGCATGAGTGCATACATTCGGAAATGTGAATGTAAAATGAGCTCCTAGCAACCACGTAACCTTCAGCCTTCAGTTAATTTTGCACTCTTTAAAAAACCAAATTAAGGCCCACATTACAACCCGGGCGGTAAATCCTGCTTTCCGCTGTGCTGAAGTCCGCCAACATACCATTGGGGCGGCGGAATTCTGCTACAGGTATTACGACCCACATCTCGGAATCCGCCACAATACAGACACCCACACAAGTCCGCCACACCAAAGGTCAGTGATAAACTGGCGATACCAAAACCCACACCGTCACGCCAACAGGAATACGCCCAAACTATCGATATACACACACCTGATACACATACACACATCACACCCACACACTCACACCACTATAAAACACACACCCACATTACCCGCAAATCCTTACAACGTAAAATTTGGAAGAAGGCCAGAGAGAGAGATTAGCAAACACAACACCAGCATCCACAGACACACAACACCATCACTTATACAACATCCACGCACCTCAAACAACACACACCAACACATCCCCCCACACATCACAACAGACAGCACCTCACACATCACCCCCATCACATCATGGCACCTCAAAGACACCCAAGGTTTTCTGAGGAGGAGCTCAGGGTCATGGTGGAGGAAAACATCCTGGTAGAGCCACAGCTTTTCAGATCACAGGTGCAGCACACCTCCATTGCGAGGAAGATGGAGCTATGGCGGAGAATCGTTGAGAGGGTCAACGCAGTGAGACAGCATCCAAGAACACGGGATGACATCAGTAAGAGGTGGAACGACCTACTGGGAAAGGTGCGTTCCGTGGTTTCAAGACACCAGATTGCTGTACAGAGGACTGGCGGTGGACCCCCACTTCCTCCCCCACAACTAACAACATGGGAGGAGCAAGTCTTGGCAATACTGCATCCTAAGTGCCTCGCAGGAGTAGCAGGAGGACTGGACTCTGGTAAGTCATATCTTTACTACTATATCCCCAACACCCCACCTGCATGCCATCACATACCCCCACTTATACCCTCACTCCCATCACTCCATCATCTCACATATGTCCCACTATCACAACCCACACATCTCAATACCAAGGCCCTGCATGCAACACCTATAAATGGACCACCGTCACCAATGCATGTCCAGTACAGATACCCACACAGACCCCAAACCAACTATCACAAAAGGGCAAACACAATGATGCAAGCACAGGAGTAGAGGGTACCTCACCCAATGCACAAGATGGCACACACAGATATTAAAACTATGCATTTACACCCCAACAGGACCCATACCCAACTTCACCAGACAGGAGGTGCCAGACATATCCAGTCCCCCCACTGAAGAGGCTCTCAGTGATGACAGCAGCTCTGCACTCCTGGATCAAGATGACCAGCCCGGCCCATCAGGGACCTCGGGACAGTCGGTTCCCCTGACACAGTCCCAAACCACCACAGAACCTCCCCTCTCAGGAAACACTGCCACAGCACCCACCCAGCAGGCCCATCCCTCTGTCCCCAGGACACGTCAATCAGCAGTGTGTACACCACTACAGGGAACCCAGACAAACCCACCAACTCAAGAAAACCAGGGACTTGGGGTCAATGGCATTGGGCACACGGTTTAGGGGACAGAGGCACAGGATAACAGGGAAGCTGGGAGGACTGCTGTGCGACAGGGAGAAGACAGGCCCAGGGAACCTATACTCCACGAGGCACTCTACAACATCATGGGAGCTTACCACCATTCCCATGAGACCATGGGCACGGTACTGGCCAAGTTTCAGGAGACCCAGCAGCTGCATGAGGAACACTACCTGGGGATCAGAGAGGACTTGAAGTCCATTAACAACACTCAGGAGAACCACCCCGCAAACGGTCCCTGATATCAAGGAACAAGACAAAGAACATTGCCAAGACCCCGCCAGGAAATAAGACCCTCCTGAATGTCACCCTTCTGGCCCACTTTGTCACCCTGTCCACCTTAAACTGCCATTGCTCCCTGTCCTATGCCCCATTAGACAATGCACCTGTGAGACCAAGAGACTGGTCTCTGCCATGGACTTTCCTCCACCATCACCCCAGCCCATTTCACACCCCCTCCACTTATTAGCACAGAAATAAACACCCTTGAATCACCAAAAAATCTGGAGTCAGCCTGTGCTTTCACAAATTTGTAATTGCAAAATCTCTGGAATATAGAAATGTCAATGTACTTGTTCACATACCAATGTTACACAGCTGTAGGCCAGGAGTAAACATAGCAGAGGGCACAAATTGTGACCCAGATCTGTGAAATGGAAAGCCAAAGTGACAAGTCAGGGTCCATACACAGAGGTAAAAAGGCAGACTTATCCTAGGTCCCACAATAGTATGAGATGTGGGACGCAGTTCCATCTTCTTACATGTGTCTCACTGGAAGTTTTGGATGATGATGTTGTTTCGGTTGTCCACATCTTCTTCACTGTCCACAGGCTCCACAGCTGTCAGCATCAGGCCCATCCTTCTGCAGAAAAGGTACCTGCTGTCGCAAAGCCAGTTTGTGCAACATACAGCAGGCCACGATGATCTGGCACACCTTCTTCGGTGAGTAGTATAGGGAGCCTCCTGTCAGATGGAGGTACCGGAATCTGGCCTTCAGGAGGCCAAAGGTGCACTCTATTATCCTCCTAGTTCGCCCATGTGCCTCATTGTAGCGTTCCTCCGCCCTTGTCCTGGGATTCCTCACTAGGGTCAGTAGCCATGACAGGTTGGGGTAACCAGAGTCACCTGCAAATATCGAGGGACAACTGTTAGACATTCTCCAAACATTAGTGAATCTCCCATACCCAGACAGCAAATGAAACTGTGTGGGGACTTTAGGCTCACCTATTAGCCACACCCGGTGCCTCTGGAGTTGCCCCATCACATAAGGGATGCTGCAATTCCTCGAAATGTAAGTGTCATGCACGGAGCCAGGATACTTGGCATTCACATGGGAGATGTACTGGTCTGCCAAACACACCATCTGCACATTCATGGAATGGCAGCTTTTCTGGTTTCTGTACACCTGTTCATTCCTGCAGGGGGGGGGGCAAATGCCACATGTGTACCATCAATGGCACCAATGATGTTGGGGATATGTCCCAGGGCATAGAAGTCACCTTTCACTGTGGGCAAATCCTCCACTTGAGGAAAAACGATGCAGCTGCGCATGTGTTTCAGCAGGGCAGACAACACTCTGCACAACACGTTAGAGAACATTGGCTGGGACATCCCTGATGTCATGGCTACTGTTATTTGAAAAGACCCACTGGCCAGGAAATGGAGTACAGACAGGACCTGCATTAGAGGGGGTATTCCTGTGGGATGGCAGATAGCTGACATCAGGTCAGGCTCCAACTGGGCACACAGTTCCTGGATTGTTGAACGATCAAGTCTGTAAGTGATAATTATGTGTCTGTCTTCCATTGTCGACAGGTCCACCAGGTGTCTGTACACAGGAGGATGCCGCCATCTCATCACCTGCCCCAGCGGACATGCCCTATGGAGGAGAACGGTGAGCAGAGGGTCATACAACACTTAGGTATCACAAGGCAGTTTAGCAAAAATGCTAAATTTTCTCTATATGCCTTTGTCTGTCCATATTCCTGGCCTAAATAGGTGTGACGCAGTTATTTGGCCTGCCATGTGGCCCCCTGAAATGGCGGCTGCCTGACCTGTAAGGTGGGACAAGAGGAAATGAGGTAACTGTGCCGGCGTTGTACACCGTCGTGGTGGGCGGTCGAAGGCTGCGGCGCAATTCAGCATGGGTTATCATTGGGCCCTATGGGTTCCAGGAGCCAATGACGATGTACGCCGGCGGTGACGGTACGCACCGCCGCGGACGTGACCGACATTTTCTATCAGTTCCCTCACTTGATACCTTACCTTCAACAGGAGAGAACCTACACTGCAAGTGCTGCTGTGACCTGTGTCTGGAAGTGATAATGGCTACAGTGTCTGGGGAAAGGGCCCCGGCCTTCACTTCGGAGGAGTTGGAGAAACTAGTGGATGGGGTCCTCCCCCAGTACAAGCAACTGTACGGTCCTCCAGACAAACAGGTGAGTACACTGTGAGCATGGTGGATGGCACATGATTGTATGGAGTGTCGTGGATGGAATGGGCCAGGGTGGGAGATTTGTGGGCAATGTGTGAGAAGAACTGTACGGGAGAGTAACATTCATTCTAACTTCACTTTTCCTCTAGGTCAGCGCCCACCAGAAGAAGGGTATTTGGCGTGCCATCGCCAAGGGAGTGCGGACCTTGGGGGTCTACCGTAGACAGAGCACCCACTGCTGGAAAAGATGGGAGGACCTGTGCCGCTGGAGCAAGAAGACGGTGGAGGCCAAGCTGGGGATGGCCTCCCAACGTGGAAGGGGTGCCCATCGCACCATGACCCCCCCTGATGTACCGGATCCTGGCGATGGCATATCCGGAGTTGGATGGGCGCTTGAGGGCAAAACAGCAGCCACAAGGGGGTGAGTACACTCTCATTCAGCTGACTCTGCGTGCTTGACCTAGGTGTCTGGGTGGGGGTGGTGGGCTGTGGGTTCCCCTAGGCAGAGCAGACGCGCAAATGTAGATCCATTGTTTTGCAGGCTCATTCCCACTCCAACCCCAAAGGTAGTATTTTCCCTCTATACCTAGTTACGCTCCCATGGGTTCCAGCTGTGCATGAAATGGGTCTAGACAGAGTTCCCCTTGGGCATGTGCTTTTCCCCTGCACTGTTAGTGCATGGCTTAGTGCGTAGGGCTGCTCCGTCTGTGTTGTGTCCACCAACGGTAGTGGTGTTGCATGCATTGACCATGTGTCTCTTCTGTCCTTCCCCCCCTTTTTGTTTTGTCACCCTGTTCTTGCGTGCATAAGCCTCATCTGGCTGAGGAGCAGTGGCACCAGAGCAGGAGGGAGCTGCATCCCACATGGCCCTGGAGGGTAAAATAATGGAGTCTGAAGGCACCAGTGGGACGGAGGGTGAGGGGAGCTCCACGACGGGGACAGGAGCATACACCAGCGACAGCGACTCCTCCTCTGATGGGAGCTCCCTTGCAGTGGTGGGCACCTCTGTGCCCACCGCATCAACAGGTACTGCCACCACACCCTACGAGCACCGCCCTCCCAACAGCCCCTCAACGTGTTTCCCGTGCCCGTTCACCCAGGAGGGTGGGCATCTCCTTCACCTCAAGCACCTCAGGCCCTGCCCCAGTCAGCCCTGCTGCCCTCAGTGAGGAGGCTATTGACCTCCTGAGATCCCTCACTGTTGGGCAATCTACCATTTTAAATGCCATCCGGGGGGTTGAGAGGCATTTGCAGCAAACAAATGCATACCTGGAGGGCATTCATTCTGGCCAGGCGGCCCAACAGAGAGTATTTCAAGCTCTGGCCTCAGCACTGATGGCAGCCATTGTCCCTGTGTCCAGCCTCCCCCCTCCAATTTCCTCCACCCAGACCCAATCCCCTGTACCTCAGCCTATCCCAAGCACACCATAAGACCAGCATGCACACTCATCAACACACAAGAGTGAACATGGCAAACATAAGCACCACACATCCCACCGACACTCACACAAGCACCATCCCCATGCAGACACACCAACATCTACTGCCTCCACTGTGTCCCCCTCCTCCACGTCCTCCTCCCTCCCTGTCTCGTCTCCACTCACACCTGCATGGACTACATCCTCAGCCACTACCTCCATCACCAGCACGCCCATCACCACACACCGCTCATGTGCAATCACCACCCCCACTACAGTTCACACATCCCCTGTGTCCTCTCCCATTGTGTCTGTGAGCCCTTCTCCCAAACTATACAAACGCAGGCGCACACCCACCCAACAGCCATCCACCTCACAACAGCCTCCGGCCCATGCACCTTCGCCCAAATTCAACAAACGTTCACCTCCTACAACCACTACCTCTTCCTCCACTCACAAACCCCCTCCATCTTCCCATCCCAGTGTGTCTAAGATACTCTTCCTCGCAAACTTTGACCTCTTCCCTACACCTCCCCCCCCGTCCTTCCCCTAGGGCCAGACTGTCCAAGTCCCAGCCTAGCACCTCAGCCACCAAATTCTCAAGCACAGTGGTCCCAGCAATTCCGGTCTCATCGCGGGCGCCACGCATCAGGGCTGCCAGTGTGCCACCTAGCAAGGCCAAGGAGCAGGCCATTCTACCACCTGCCAAGGTGAAGAAGGTGCCCACATGCCGGAGGGAGTGCTGCACCTACCAGCAAGCAAGGGCTCCTCCAAGCAAAAAGGGGACAGTGGCAAGGCACCAGCAGCAACATCAAAGGTGGGGAAGGGACACAAGCCGAAGAGCAGGTCAGGACAGGGCATGGTGGCTCCGGATGAGGGACCAGAGTCACCCCTTCTGTCAACCACAACATCAACCTCTACGGCGGTGGACACCGCCACCTGCACCGCCACCAGCACCACCACCTGCACGTCTACTGCCCCAGCAACAGTCCCCAGCATCATCCCCAGTGGGCAGCCGTCCGAGGCTGCAGGAGACGTTCTGCTGTGTCCCTCAACAGGTGCAGACACATGCACCACCGCCAGCACCTCCGCCACAGACACCACCAGCAAGCCCTGCCACCAGCCCCGCGACGTGCTCAGGCAGTGCCACCACAGCTGACATGGCAATCATCCCCAGTGGGCAGCCGTCCGAGGTGGCAGGAGACGTCCTGGACCCTCCCCAGCGTATATGAGGCATGACTCCCATCACTGTTTGTACCTGCAGGTGTCAGGCAAAGTCGCAGCAGGGTGGAGTATGTCTCTGCCTCCATTGAGTATCATGCTACCTGTTCCCAGGCAATCTTGTGGCACACACACCCAGGTGAGGGAATGGGACCTGCCATACTGCATGTGAAGCAATCTGGGCACAAAGCCCCCTCCAGAACCAGTGGAGAATCACATCCACTACCTCAGTCCTTGGCAGGATGAAGCACTCTGGGCACAAAGCCCCCTCCAGAACCAGTGGAGAATCACATCCACTACCTCAGTCCTTGGCAGGATGAAGCACTCTGGGCACCAAGCCCCCTCCAGACCCAATGGAGAAAGGCATCCACTACCTCAGTCCTTGGCAGGATGAAACACTCTGGGCACAAAGCCCCCTCCAGAACCAGTGACCAGTGGAGACTGTTATCCACTTGAGAGACTGTGGCGTTGCACTCCCTAGGATACAGCAGTGGGCAAACCACCCACTGGAAAGACTTGAGAGACTGTGGCTTTGCACTCCCCAGGATAAAGCAGTGGCCACACCACCCACTGGAAAGACTTGAGAGACTGTGGCTTGGCACTTCCCAGGATACAGCAGTGGGCATGGAGCCCCCTCGTGGAGCAGTGACGTTGTACATTCATCCGGCTGAGGTGTCCCCCTTCCCGTGAGGTGCCTGTTTATTTTCCATCTGATGCCCCTGCATTGTTCTCTCCTTTTTGAGTCAGGTATCTTGTGTGGGCTTCGCCATGCATTTTGGGACACTCATCCACGGACAATGATTTAATTTATATCCAAACTTGTGCAGTTGGTGTACATTTTTGTATATACTAATTTTTGAATGCCCCAGAGCTTTGCAAATCATGGGAGTCAACAAAAATGCCTGATGTTGTCTTAACATTTTTTACATCATTGTTTAATATCAGCAAAGCAAAACAAGTGGAAGACAATCCCATGAACCGACAGGCTTATGCTGTGGAAATGTACTGCCTTTTCCAAATCATGTTTTATTAATTTTATTACTGTAAAAAGAAAACTGCGCTACACGTGATGACTACCCACATAATCTATGACAAGTGCTGAAGTAGAGAGCTAATCACTTCAGTGAATAGGATTGGGTTATCAACAAGTTACAACAACATAGTATGGAGCAGGACTTTACCAGGAAAGGATTTACAATTGCTACTCTTGATAATTTTGATTTTGAAGACAGCTCTTCTTTGTTTGGAACATCCAGCAAACATGACACTGCCATGGTGCTTTTTCAAGAGTGTACCAATGAAGTAGCTGCTGGAAAACAGGCTGTGTCAGCTGTAGGCATAAACAAACGAAGCTGCAAACTTGTAACCAAACTGCCTTGCCAACGTTTGCAAAATCACTACAAGCCATTAACACATCCCAGTCTACCAGAATGTTTCAAAGAGGCTGAGGACATGGATCTTCTTTTGCCTGATGCTGCAGTCCGTGAAGCTGATTTAACTGAATGTATCATACCGCTTACTGGATGCGGACTGAAGGAAGAAGAAAAGCCAGTTCCTCCGTGGGCTGGAATTCATGCTCTGATCTCCAAGAATGCCGTCACACTGAAGAAGGTTGGGTTTCTACCAGTAATACCATCCCAGTCACAAGCTACAAAACAGTATACACATCTGTAAAAAATGTCCAAAATATGCATGCTCAGCTTGAAGATTAGCCTATCCTGCTAATTGTCTGCGATGAAAGTGTTTTCCATTTTTTAGCTGACATTTTTATGAGCTATCCAGTGGAACTTGATGATCTTTATCCAATGATGGGTGTTTTTCACATGACAAAGTTTGTCTTGTGGTGTGCAGGCAGTTATTGCAGTGGATGTGGCATAGACAATGCAATTATTGAGGCTAAAATCTTTGTCAGCAAAACTGTCCTGTCAATATTGAATGGAACTCCTTATGTTAGTTTGCTACAACTGTTAATGTGGACATACTCTTAGATAGTCCCCCCTCCCTTTGGTAAGCAAAGATGTAAACAGTAGGGATTATGGTCTCTATAAATGCTATGGGCTATTGCAGCCCTCTCCATCTTGGTCAGCAGTCATAGTTACAAAAACATAATTGAAGACAGAGGAGTAATTGCTCCTCTCAAAGGTGGCTTTGTGAGGGTAATTTGGATCACATGCATCAATGACGTTCACCAAATCCAGTGACTTGATTAGCAGAAACAGGGCATGCCCCCCAGTCCCTGTGCAAGTGGCCAGACTCTAGCCCATAATCAGTGCTTGTGCCATAACCATCTTCCAACTGTGTCAACCGTAATTTAGCATTAAAATTCACACATAAAATAACTTCATACCTTTTGTGCAAATGGACAAGTTTAAACTCTAGGCCCTCAATAGAGTCATTGACCAGATTAAGATTTGCAGAACTATCTGACTCCGAACAACCATTATAATAATTTATGAAAGCAATATTAAAATTGTCGGGCACGTAAGAAGGACAGGTTAACAGTTAAGACCCAGGGTCTGCATCGGGCCTGGAGAAATGCGAATATGAACACTCTTTTGCCAGTCTGTGCTCATTCCATTTACCTTTGGTATTTAATTGCCAAACTAACACATTTAGTGAGTTAGCAAGATCTTTTGTCCAGCTGAATGTGAAAGTTACCAGATTGCTTATGAAACCCTGCAAGCTGGGCCGATCGGAGACTAGGTGGGTTGATCCTCCCTGCAGGCAGGCCTCAACACTACTCCATGAGGCCCTAAAAAATGTAGGATTCAATATAAACCAGCCCTCTGGAATAAGAACAAAGAATTGCAAAATGACTCATGGGGTAACCTGAATGTGGCTTGTAGGTGAAGGATAATAGGACTGTTAGACTTTTCATCCTTGGCGTGGTCTCCCTTAACTTTTTGCCTCTGTTCCCCAGGATGTTGATGTGTGCTGGACTTTGATTTTACTGCTTTTGTTACTCTGGGCACTTTACCACTGCTAACCAGTGCTAAAATGCAAGTGCTCCTTTACAAAATGTGTATGTGATTGGTTTATCCATGATTGGCATATTTGATTTATTAGTAAGTCCCTAGTACAGTGCACTAGACGTGCCCAGGGCCTGTAGATCAAATGCTACTAGTGGGCCTGCAGCAATGGTTGTGCCACCCACATAAGTAGCTCTGTAATCATGTCTCAGACCTGCCACTGCAGTGTCTGTGTGTGCAGTTTTAACTGTAAATTCGACTTGGCAAGTGTACCCACTTGCCAGGCCTAAACCTTCCCTCTTCTTACATGTCAGACACCCCTTAGGTAGGCCCTACGTAGCCCCAAGGGCAGGGTGCAGTGTATGGTTAAGGTAGGACATATAGTAATGTGTTTTATATGTCCTGACAGTGAAATATTGCTAAATTCGTTTTCACTGTTGCAAGGCATGTCCCTCTCATAGGTTAACATGGGGGCTACCTTTAAAACTGATTAAAGTGTAGATTCCCTTTGGGAGCGGATGGACATGTGGAGTTTGGGGTCTCTGAGCTCACAATTTAAAAATACATCTTTTAGTAAAGTTGATTTTAAGATTGTGCGTTTGAAAATGCCACTTTTAGAAAGTGAGCATTTTCTTGCTTATACCATTTCGGTGACTCTGCCTGTTTGTGGATTCCCTGTCTGGGTTAGTTTGACAGTTGGGCTGGTTGCACCTCACACTAGACAGTGACACAAAGGGAGCTGGGGTGTAGCCCACATATCCTGATGAGCCTTCTGTGCTAGGAGGGAGGGGAGGAGTGGTCACTCGCACCTGAAAGGGCTGTGCCTGCCCTCTCGCAATGCAGTCTCTAACCCCCTGGTGAGTGCCTGGGGCCTGGCCTGAGCAAAGCAGGATTTCACATTCCAAAGAGACTTTACTTTGAAGTAGGCCTACTTCAAAGGAGAAACTGGGTATAAGAAGGGCATCCAAAACCACAGACTTTAGAACACTTCTGGAAACAAGAAGGAACCTCTGCCTGGATAAGAGCTGAAGAGCTGAGGAGAAGTGCTGCCCTGCCTGTGACTGTGCTTTGTGGAGCTACCCTGCAGTTGCTGCTTCTGCCAGGGTAAGAGGGCAAAGACTGGACTGTGTGTGTCTTCCATCTTGTGAAGAAATCTCCAAGGGCTTGATTTAGAGCTTGCCTCCTGTTGTTTGAAGTCTCAGGGACGGCAAAGACATCTCTCTGCCAGCCCCTGGAGTCTGTGGAGAGACTCCTGCTCTTACAAGTGGTGCCCTATCCAGTCCCTGGGCCCTTGAAAGGAAAGCTGGTGGAAATCCAAGGAAATCGACTTCGGATGACTCCGGACCGACGCCGCTGCTGAATCCGGGGACGCCGCCTGCACCCGACGCCGTGACCTTCGCTGGAACGCGACGCTCTTCGCAGGCCGACGCCGCTGCAGCCCCGCTGAAGTCCATGACTCCTTGGAAGTCGCCTCACAACGTCATGACCGACGTCGCTCGAAGTGCGCGGATTCAACGTTTTGCACAGACGCCGCAATCCCCGACTTCGTGCATCGGCTTGTTTTTCACTCTTCACCAAAGGTACTGTACTTGGGGGTCTACGCGACTCCGTGTCCGGCTCCGCTGGTGTCGGCTTGTTGGGAACGACTCCGTCACGACGCCTTGTTTACATCTCATCAAAGCATTTTTGTTTCTAAGCGCTATTTTGGAGTTTAATCTTGAAATATTCATAACTTGACTTGTGTATGTCGGATTCTTGTCGTTTTGGTCTTGTTTTGTTTAGATAAATATTTCCTATTTTTCCAAACTGGTGTTGTGTCATTTTGTAGTGTTTTCATTAAGTTACTGTGTGTGTTGGTACAAATACTTTACACCTAGCACTCTGGAGTTAAGCCTACTGCTCTGCCAAGCTACCAAGGGGGTAAGCAGGGGTTAGCTGAGGGTGATTCTCTTTTACCCTGACTAGAGTGAGGGTCCTTGCTTGAACAGGGGGTAACCTGACGGTCAACCAAAGACCCCATTTCTAACATTGGTGATCAGCGGTTGGGATTTGGACTTGTATTTGTACTTGACATACAGTGATTAAGTGTACACTACTGTTTGAGTTCAGACCACTATGTGACCACATACTACTTGTTTGGTGATCTTTTGATTTTTTTTCTCTTTGGGACTGTTTTTGTTCTACTTCCATTTTTTTCCCTGATTCCTTGATTGACTTTCTTTGGAACTACATTTGGGAACTTGTTTTTCTGCCTTTGGAACTTTGTACTTCTTTTTGAATCTTCATCATGTCCCTTGCTGGAGATGCATCAGTTGGAGCTGACTTTGACCTTGAGAAATTGGAGAGTTATACCAAAGCTCAGTTGAAGCAGTTCTGTAAAAGTTTTGACTGTCCCATTAAGAGCTCATCCAGGAAGGAGGAGCTGCAAAAGGCGCTGAGGGCCTGGGTGACAGCCAAGAGCACTGAAGTGCACACAGAGGATGAGGGAGATGAGGAGGATGAGGAAGAGTGTTCAGTACACAATGGTATTGTGGGTGGGCCTGTTATGTCCAGGGAGAAAGCCTCCAGGGCAGGTAGCAGTGTCTCATCCAAGGGTCTGACACCTGAGGAGTTACAGGACAGACAGGCAGAAAGGGAGTACCAAGTGGAGCAGAGGAGGCTAACCCTTGAGGAGAGGAAGTTAGCGATGGCTCATGAGCTTAGTTTGAAAGAGATGGATCATAGAAGCCAGTCCAGTAGAGATGGTGGCAGCAAGCCTACAGTGCAGCCTGAGAGGAGGGTGCACATTCCTAAAGACCTTGTGAAAGATTACAAGAGGGAGGATGACATATACTTGTGGTTCAAGGGGTATGAGTCCGCTCTCCACATGAATCTGGTCCCTGAAGCTCATTGGGGGGCGGGTCTGTGGAAGCACTTTGAGGTAGAGGGGAGGGATACACTGACAGCCTTAGGGGATGCTCAGAATCTCACCTACTCTAACATGAAGGATGCCTTGCTTACAAAGTATGGTCTTACCCCTGAGCAGTACAAGGATAAGTGTAGGTCCTACAAGAAGAAGGAATCCCAAACATGGTTGGAATGTGTTGATTCTTATTTCAGGTCACTGGATGGTTGGGTGAAGGGCAGTAAGGTAACTACGTATGAGGGGCTTTACAATCTGATTGCTTGGGAGCACTTGTACAGTTTATGTTTTCCAGAGCTGCGCCAACACCTGATTGACAGCAAGCTGACTGACCCCAGGAAGCTTGCGCAGGAAGCGGACCGCTAGGAGAGCACCAGGGTCCAAAAGAGGTATGGGGGAGACCACGCCAAGGGTGGGCAGGGACCCTCACATAAGAAAGGGGGTGAGGTAAGGGCAAACAGGGGGAGTTCTCTAAAGGGCCCCAAACTGATTCCCAGGGTAAGGATACCCAACCCCCCAGTGAAAAGAATCCATGGTTCTCCAAACGGAAGCCAGTGGCAGGTGGTCCCCCACGTAAGTGCTATGCATGTGACCAGGTGGGTCATGTGAGGGGGGACCCCAAATGCCCCAAAAGTACACCAGCACCCACTGGTGCGACGTCCCAGGGTTTGGCCAGTATAGCGCTTGGGGAGGAGTTAGTTACAGGTTGGTGGGAACCAGCTGAGATGACCCTTGTCTCACTAGGAGACAGTGAGATGGTCCAGAGAACCCTCATGCCTGAAAACACTAAGAAGTACAGGCAGTGGGTGACCATTAATGGACAGAGGGTGGAGGCTCTGAGAGACACAGGAGCCAGAGTGACTACAGTGAGGAGTCAGCTGGTGTGTGAAGAGCAGATTGATCCCCGGGTACTTCACCAAGTAGTTGCAGTGGACAACTCAGAGCGCCTGTGCAGAGTGGCGCAGGCTCCCTTTGAATGGGGGGGTCTCAGGTTCCCTGAAGGTAGCTGTGAGTCAAACCATGCCTGTTGATTGTTTGCTGGGCAATGACCTGGAGGATTCCCCTTGGAAGGAGGTGGAACACAGGTCTCACTTGGAGGTGTTGGGTCTGCCTGGGTGGGTATGCGTATCCACCCAGTCAATGGCAGCCTGTCAGGGTAATCAAGAGCCCCTGGAGCCTGAAACAGTGGCCCAGGGGACCGCCAAGAAGAGGAAGGGCAGAGGGCGCGGGAAACCGGCCCCAGAAGTTCCCACAGCCCGGGAGGAGGCGGAGCCTGAGGGTGACGCCCCGGAGCCTACAGGGGAACAGGTGGCTGAACTGGGGGAGGTCCCTGAGCTGTCGCAGTGGCAGCAGGAAGGGGGGCCCACCAGGGAAGCATTCTGTGCAGCACAGAAGACCTGCCCTACTTTGGACGGTTTGCGGCAGCAGCCTGCAGACCAGGC
The DNA here is from genome assembly GCF_031143425.1 of Pleurodeles waltl. Taxonomy (NCBI): domain Eukaryota; kingdom Metazoa; phylum Chordata; class Amphibia; order Caudata; family Salamandridae; genus Pleurodeles; species Pleurodeles waltl. The sequence continues at coordinate 706,881,642 of NC_090448.1, forward strand.
GGCTGGCAAGGAGCCAGGATCACACCTGATTTATTGGGAGGATGACCTCCTGTATAGCGAGCCTAAGGTTCCTGAGCCTGGGTCAGCCCGTGTGCTGGTGGTACCCCAGTGCTTCAGGGCCTTCCTACTGGGGTTGGCTCATGATGTGCCTTTAGCTGGACATTTGGGGCAGGACAAGACCTTTGAGAGGCTTGTCACCCACTTTTACTGGCCCTTAATGCGCAGGCACTCAGATGCACATTGCAGGTCTTTTCAGACTTGTCAGGCAAGTGGCAAGAGTGGGAGGAAATGTAAAGCTCCCCTCCAGCCTTTGCCTGTTGTCAGTACTCCCTTTGAGAGGGTAGGCATTGACATTGTGGGGCCTCTGGATCCCAAGACAGCCATGGGCAACAGGTTTATCCTGGTCTTGGTGGACAGCGCCACCCGGTACCCAGAGGCCATTCCTTTGAGATCAATCACTTCACCTGTGGTGGGTCGTGCATTGATGGGCGTTTTTACCCGCATGGGGTTCCCCAAGGAAGTGGTATCTGATAGGGGTACCAACTTCATATCCACGTATATGAAGTCTCTGTGGAAGGAGTGTGGGGTAACCTACAAGTTCACCACCCCTTACCACCCCCAAAGTAATGGTCTGGTTGAGAGATTCAACCGCACCTTAAAAGGCATGATCATGGGCCTGCCAGAGCCCTTGAGGCGGAAGTGAGACGTCCTCTTGCCATGCCTTCTGTTCGCCTACAGGGAGGTGCCTCAAAAGGGACTTGGGTTTAGTCCCTTTGAGCTGATTTATGGCCACCCTGTGAGGGGACCCTTGAGTCTGGTTAAGGAAGCTTTGGAGAAAGCTCCTAGTAAACCCCCCCAGGATGTATTCAGTTACATGCTGGCTTTGAGAAACCAGACTGCCCGCTTCAGGAGTCTGACTCAGGAGAACCAGGAAGCAAGACAGGAGGATATGAAACGGTGGTATGACCAGAATGCCACTCTGGTCGAGTTTCAACCTGGTCAAAAAGTGTGGGTGATGGCACCAGTGGAGCCTACGGCACTCCAGGATAAGTGGACTGGGCCATTTGAGGTGGTGCAGCGCAAGAGTGAAGTCACCTACCTGGTGGACTTGCGGCCTCCAAGGAACCCTTTAAGGGTCCTGCATGTCAACCGCCTCAAACCTCACTTTGAGCGGACTGAACTGTCCATGCTCCTTGCGACAGATGATGGGGTAGAGGAGGAGAGTGAGCCTCTTTCTGACCTCCTGTCTTCAGGAGAAAAAGATGGGTCAGTGGAGGGAGTGATCCTCTCCCCCTCCCTGACTGAGGAGCAGCAAGATGACTGTCGCCACATGTTGGGACAGTTTTCCTCACTGTTTTCCTTGATCCCAGGAGTCTCACACTTGTGCACACATGATGTGGACACTGGGGACAGTACACCTATTAAACAGAAGGTTTACAGGGTGACTGACAGGGTCAGGGCATGCATTAAGGATGAGGTATCCAAAATGTTTACCCTAGGGGTTATTGAGCACTCCAGCAGTCCTTGGGCCAGCCCAGTGGTATTGGTCCCAAAGGCTGCTGCACCTGACTTAGGTTCTGTGTGGACTACCGGGGACTCAATGCGGTCAGCAAGACTGACGCACACCCCATCCCCCGAGCTGATAAGCTCATTGACCGGTTGGGAGCTGCCAAGTACCTCCGTACGTTTGATTTAACATCTGGGTACTGGCAGATTGCCTTTACTGAGGGGGCCAAAGAGAGGTCAGCATTCTCTACACCAGATAGACACTTTCAATTTAAAGTGATGCCGTTTGGGATGAAGAATGCCCCTGCCACCTTTCAGAGGTTGGTCAACCAGGTGTTGGCAGGACTGGATGAGTTCAGTGCCGCCTACCTGGATGACATGGCTGTGTTTAGTTACACATGGGAGGAACACCTGCAACACCTCTGGAGAGTGTTAAAGGCCCTGCAGAAGGCAGGCCTCACTATTAAGGCGAGCAAGTGCGAAATAGGGCAGGGTTCTGTGGTGTACTTAGGACACCAGGTGGGGAGTGGCCAGGTGGCACCCCTACAGCCTGATTGACACGATTCTGGCTTGGGAGCCTCCCAAGTCCCAGACTGGAGTGAGAGCCTTTTTAGGTCTCACAGGATATTACAGGAGGTTTGTTAAGGGATATGTTACCATTGTTACCCCCTTGACTGAGTTGACTTCTAAGAAGCAACCCAGGAAAGTGATCTGGATAGAGGCTTGCCAGAACGCTTTTGATGCCCTGAAGGCTGCCATGTGCACAGCACCTGTGCTGAAGGCACCCGACTACTCCAAGGAGTTTGTTGTGCAAACAGACGTCTCAGAGCATGGTATTGGAGCATTACTCTCACAGCTTAATGAAGAGGGCCTAGATCAACCCGTAGCCTTCATTAGCAGGAGGTTACTACCCAGGGAACGTAGGTGGAGTGCCATAGAATGTGAAGCGTTTGCTGTGGTCTGGGCACTGAAGAAGCTAAGACCCTACTTGTTTGGGACTCACTTCCGAGTTCAGACTGACTACTGGCCCCTCAGATGGTTAATGCAGATGAGGGGTGAGAATCCAAAACTGTTGAGCTGGTCCATTTCCCTACAGGGGATGGACTTTACGGTGGAACACCGTCCTGGTACAGAGCACGCCAATGCTGATGGTCTGTCCAGGTTCTTCCGCCTTAGTGATGAGATTGGGTAGTTGCTCCCCACTTTCAGCTGGGAGGGACACGTGTTAGACTTTTCATCCTTGGCGTGGTCTACCTTAACTTTTTGCCTCTGTTCCCCAGAATGTTGATGTGTGCTGGACTTTGATTTTACTGTTTTTGTTACTCTGGGCACTTTACCACTGCTAACCAGTGCTAAAATGCAAGTGGTCCTTTACAAAATGTGTATGTGATTGGTTTATCCATGATTGGCATATTTGATTTATTAGTAAGTCCCTAGTACAGTGCACTAGAGGTGCCCAGGGCCTGTAGATCAAATGCTACTAGTGAGCCTGCAGCACTGGTTGTGCCACCCACATAAGTAGCTCTGTAATCATGTCTCAGACCTGCCACTGCAGTGTCTGTGTGTGCAGTTTTAACTGTAAGTTCGACTTGGCAAGTGTACCCACTTGCCAGGCCTAAACCTTCCCTTTTCTTACATGTCAGACACCCCTAAGGTAGGCCCTATGTAGCCCCAAGGGCAGGGTGCAGTGTATGGTTAAGGTAGGACATATAGGCGGTCATTCTGACCGTGGCGGTCGCCGCCCGCCAAGCGGTTCCCGCCGAAAGACCGGCGGTCATTCCGGCTTTCCCGCTGGGCCGGCGGGCGACCGGCAGAAGACCGCCGGCCGGCCCAGCGGGACAGCCCCTTCAACAATGAAGCCGGCTCGGAATGGAGCCGGCAGAGTTGAAGGGGTGCGACGGGTGCAGTGGCACCCGTCGCGATTTTCACTGTCTGCTAAGCAGACAGTGAAAATCTTTGTGGGGCCCTGTTAGGGGGCCCCTGCACTGCCCATGCCAGTGGCATGGGCAGTGCAGGGGCCCCCAGGGGCCCCACGGCACCCGTTCCCGCCATCCTGGTTCCGGCGGTGGACACCACCAGAAACAGGCTGGCAGTAAGGGGGTCGGAATCCCCATGGCGGTGCTGCAAGTAGCGCTGCCATGGCGGGTTCCCTGGGCCAGCGGGAAACCGGCGGGAAACCGGCGGGAAACCGCCGGCTCCCCTTTTCCGACCGCGGCTTTACTGCCGCGGTCAGAATCGCCCAGGAAGCACCACCAGCCTGTTGGCGGTGCTTCCGCCGCACTCCGCCATGGCGGTCATGGACCACCAAGGTCAGAATGACCCCCATAGTAATGTGTTTTATATGTCCTGACAGTGAAATATTGCTAAATTTGTTTTCACTGTTGCAAGGCATGTCCCTCTCATAGGTTAACATGGGGGCTACCTTTAAATCTGATTAAAGTGAAGATTCCCTTTGGGAGCGGATGGACATGTGGAGTTTGGGGTCTCTGAGTTCACAATTTAAAAATACATCTTTTAGTAAAGTTGATTTTAAGATTGTGCATTTGAAAATGCCACTTTTAGAAAGTGAGCATTTTCTTGCTTATACCATTTCGGTGACCTTGCCTGTTTGTGGATTCCCTGTCTGGGTCAGTTTGACAGTTGGGCTGGTTGCACCTCACACTAGACAGTGACACAAAGGGAGCTGGGGTGTAGCCCGCATATCCTGATGAGCCATCTGTGCTAGGAGGGAGGGGAGGAGTGGTCACTCGCACCTGAAAGGGCTGTGCCTGCCCTCACACAATGCAGTCTCCAACCCCCTGGTGAGTGTCTGGGGCCTGGTCTGGGCAAGGCAGGATTTCACATTCCAAAGAGACTTTACTTTGAAGTAGGCCTACTTCAAAGGAGAAACTGGGTATAAGAAGGGCACCCAAAACCACAGACTTTAGAACACTTCTGGAAACAAGAAGGAACCTCTGCCTGGAGAAGAGCTGAAGAGCTGCCCTGCCTGTGACTGTGCTTTGTGGAGCTACCCTGCAGTTGCTGCTTCTGCCAGAGTAAGAGGGCAAAGACTGGACTGTGTGTGCCTTCCATCTTGTGAAGAAATCTCCAAGGGCTTGATTTAGAGCTTGCCTCCTGTTGTTTGAAGTCTCAGCGACAGCAAAGACTTCTCTCTGCCAGCACCTGGAGTCTCTGGAGAGACTCCTGCTCTGACAAGTGGTGCCCTATCCAGTCCCTGGGCCCTTGAAAGGAAAGCTGGTGGAAACCCAAGGAAATCGACTTCAGACGACTCCGGATCGACGCCGCTGCTGAATCCGGGGACGCTGCCTGCACCCAACGCCGTGACCTTCGCTGGAACGCGACGCTCTTTGTAGGCCAACGCCGCTGCAGCCCCGCTGAAGTCCGCGACTCCGTGGAAGTCGTCGCACCACGTCGTAACCGACGCCGCTCGAAGTGCGTGGATTCAACTTTTCTCACAGACGCCGCAATCCCCGACTTCGCGCATCGGCTTGTTTTTCACTTTTCAACAAAGGTACTGTACTTGGGGGTCTACGCGACTCCATGTCCAGCACCGCTGGTGTCAGCTTGTTGGGAACGACTCCGTCACGACGCCGTGTTAACATCTCATCAAAGCATTTTTGTTTCTAAGTGCTATTTTTGAGTTTAATCTTTAAAAAATCATAATTTGACTTGTGTATGTCGGATTTTTGTCGTTTTGGTCTTGTTTTGTTTAGATAAATATTTCCTATTGTTCTAAACTGGTGTTGTGTCATTTTGTAGTGTTTTCATTAAGTTACTGTGTGTGTTGGTACAAATACTTTACACCTAGCACTCTGGAGTTAAGCCTACTGCTCTGCCAAGCTACCAAGGGGGTAAGCAGTGGTTAGCTGAGGGTGATTCTCTTTTACCCTGACTAGAGTGAGTGTCCTTGCTTGAACAGGGGGTAACCTGACTGTCAACCAAAGACCCCATTTCTAACAAGGACCTTCTGAAGTGAGGTAAATGGGGTTAGGTCTGCAGGCGTGAAGTCTTATTCAATAGTCACTACTATTAGTAGGGAGGCCTCGGTTTACCACTTTAAGGCAGTGTACAGCCTGAGGACTGACCAATGTTATGCAGAAGAGAGGGTAGTCTTCACTTAAGCCTTAAAATTTACCAACAAAGAGGTTCTAGAGGCGATATTGAAGAACCCATCAATTAAAGCACTGGGCCCAGACAGTGTCCCAATTCATCTTTATAAATTGGCCCCAGATTTTTGGGCCCTCTCATTTGTAATGCTTCTAACATGTTCTGCAAAGTAGACATTCCACCAACCTGGCATACTGCAGTTATTGTGCCAATTTTCAAGAAGGACGAGCCTTAAATACCTGGGTGCTATTGTTAAATCTCTCTCCTGGGCTCTGCTGTTATATTGGCTGGGAGTGTTGTCCTGGGACGCCTTCTTACTCGGTTTAAGGCAACTTGCACGCTGTCCGAGGTGCAGTTGGGTTCCAGGAGGGGCTTGGCACAATCGAGCAATGCCTAAATCTACATCTTCTGGTTAGCATATACACCATTGCTAGGCAGGACTCGGTCTGCCTGGGCTTCATGGATCTTTCCTGTGCTTTTGACAGCCTTGTCAGGTCAACACTGTGAGAGATTTTCTCAGACCTGGGGGTGGAGGACAATTTGGTGCAGTTTCTGAGAGCCCTCCACTTTGATCTGCCGACCTCTGTGAGGTTTGTCCCACTTGGAGTGCAGACTGACAGCTTTAAGCTTGGCCACGGGCTGAGACAGGGCTGTGTCTCGGCCCTGGATTTTTTCTTTTGTATATAAATGGCCTATGTGCAGCGCTCTCTGGTGTAGTTTCGTATGCCTCCACAGTGGGCAGGAAAGAGGTCCTGGTTTTATTATACACAGATGATGCAGATTTATTATCTAGAACTCTTAATGGTCTGAATAATGTATTCCAGGAATTTGTATCTTTTATGGGGACCCTGGGATGGCCACTAACCAAGCTAAAACTTTTACTATGTTATGTAATCCAAAGAATAACAGGATGCGGGTATAGCTTTGAATGGTCACCCCATTGTTCAGATTACTGTATCAGGGGGTGGTTATGGATTCAAGGTCCAGCTGGGGGCCATGTATAGCCAGGGTGAGAAACACATTTGTTAGTGTTGTGGGCTGTGTTTTTCACTTGGTCAAAAGTACTGGCAAAAAACTGTAGCCCCCCTTCTGGAAGTCTACAAGAGGAAATTTTTCCAGACTTTAATTATGGTTATGGAATTTGGAGCTATGCAAGCGCCAGTCCCCTCCAGGTAGACCATAACAGGACCTTGAGGAGACTCTTTGGAGTCCCAACCACATGCTCCACTTTTATAGTCCACCAGGAGCTTGGGATGGAGTACACAGAGGATGCCATTAAGCTCACCCCTCTGCTTCTCTGGTGTTCCATCTTGGCCAGTTCCCATGCTGCTTTAAACAAGTAAGTTGTTGAAGATTTGCTCGAAAGAGATGTGGGCATGAACTTCCCGTGGCTAGACTACATCCTAACTGATCTAACTAAGAAGGACAGGCAGTCTTGTTTTACTAATCCATTCTCAATACAGAAGTCTGATTTAATGTGTGTTAAAACCTCCTTTTTGGCCAGGTCAAGAACACTAAGGGAGCACCATGAGTTTGAAAGGAGATCTGTTAGAGATTATGTGGAAGTCTGCCTTTCTCCTTCTATGGAGCCCTATCTTGAATGGGTCTACAACTCTTGGGATAGGTGACTGCTCATAAGATTCAGGTTGGGACTCGTGGGGTGGCATCTTGGCTTCCATCTCATCCAATTCGACCCTACAAAGGTATTGCGATGTCCATGTGAAGAAACCTCCCCACAAAGCCTTCTAAGCTTTACTTTTTTAAATAAATGTTTTAATGATCTTAAAATGAAGTTTTTAATCATGATTATACGGAGAAAGGTGATTAGAACTTCAGGTGTGGCACGGGTGTATTTACAACAACTGGATTCCCCTACTAACTGTATAAATAATTGTTCTTTTCTGAAATGTCCTGACAGCAGAAGAAAATCATTATTGTTTTAGTGTAGAGGTCTAACTGCTAGAGCAAAGATGCAACCGTGTATAGGAATTTTAATGTATGTTTTCGGCACTTCTACTTTTTATCTATTTATTATTTTAAAATGCTAGGTTGTGATGTTTTTACTGGGTATACTTTTATGATCACATTTGAGTCCGAAATAAGTTTGAATTGATTGATTGACTGATAGTTCGCTACAAAGTATGTTCATCATATCTGAGGCTATAGAAACATTGTTTTGGAATGCTTTCTGGAACAAGAATGACAAATTAGCTTTTACATATCTTATCTCAGAAGAGAACAAGGCACACGTTGCACTTCATTCCAAAGACATAATGCAAAGCCAGGCAATGTTCAATACACTCAGTTCAAACCAAGTTTGTAGAGTTTGTTAAAGAATGTGAAGAAAACTCCAAACTTTGCAAGTACTGGGGAAATGTTTTACACATGAAAGCTCGAGTGAAAAGCTTGGTACATGTTGATCAGGAAGGTGATTGGAAGCTGCACGTAAAGACTGTGGAGGCACTGATTACTGCGTTTTGCAAATTTGATTGCATCAACTACCTGAGATATGGGCCCTAGTATTTGGAAAGAGTGAAGAAGCTAAAGTTCGAAAACCCATACCTCTACAGAAACTTCATCCAAAGACATTTTGTGGTGAAAAACAGAGAGGAAAGGTTCAATGCTATGGCTCCAGATATGAAACTGGAACAGATGATCCAAAGATCACAGAAAAGTTCCAAGGGAATTGTTGGTTAGACACTTAAAAGTAAATATGTTGCTCAATGGCAGCTAATTTACCATAAATTCCTTTCTATTTGCATTGTTTTCAGAGAGATGCCAAATGCAAAATTAATGGACCGTCAGGAAGCTGTTCCTCACAACAACCTTGTGAAAAAGACATGTTTATTAGACGGTCTAATAAACATGTTGACAGTCTTCTTCATTTCCTGCAGCAGCAAGGAAACCCCTTTGAAATGACTGAGCCTGTGCGACTACACAACTTTGTGACTAGACAATATGTGTAAAACGATATAAAAACACATCTACTAGATGTGCTGGAACAGGGATCGAAACTGTACGCAGAACTGAAGCAGGATAGATTTACATTGAAAGAGAAAATGCTGTTTGACATAAACACTGAAGCTAAATTTCCTTGCTTTAATTTCCGTAGTAACAGTTTTGTCCAACCAGTCACTACAAACAGGTTATAAAAAGAAATTCCTAAACACATAGAGAGATGGCTGTAGCAAAAGAAAGGGGTGATCTTCCTCCAACAAATGCATTATTTGATGGAGATGCTGCAACCAAACCAGTGACAAGCTTGTGTTAAACGTTCACATGAAGATTTTCAATTTGAAAAGGTGTTCTCATTGAAAACTGCTATTGTTGAGGACTATATGTCACAATTGCTAATGGTCAAGATTTCATCCATGCTAAACTTCTTAGAGTCATTCAGACTGTTCTACGGATATCAAAGTCAGTGTGCACCTTGCAAGACCTGCACATTCTCTTTCACAGTTATCTTGAACTATCTATCAAAGAATGTGAGAGAATCAGACACATGCATACAAGTGGAACAATGGACCTTGCCTGCATCAGAAATTCTACACCTATACCTGTGCAACTTGACAAATTCTGATCAACATCAAGCAAGATGAACCTGGAGATGTTAATTCGCCAAAACATTGCTGTTGCTTCAGTGAACACTGAATTTCCAAATATTGCAAGTGGAATGATTGTCAAAGAGGAGTTGGTGCCTGTAGAGAAATATTCAAAAGGTACTGGCCATTATGTTCCATAACTTAACAGCAAATTGGAGGAAGCTTACCTTCATGTTGTGCCACATGTTGAGTGGGCTGATTGAAATGGTTCTAATTGAGTCACTGAACTGTCAACTAATGCAGATGTTATTATTGTGCTACTTAGATTTGTTGCAATGTTCATAAGTGAAGGATTGTCAGAGTTATGGATACGTTATGAAACAGGCAAGAAAAGATACTTAATCCAGCTTCATACTCTGTACAAGAAACTTGACCCAGAGATCCCCAGTGTTCTTATCAAGTCACATAATCTTACAGGTGATGACAGTATGACCAATGTTGGAACACAGCTTGGAGCTTTAACTGCTGAACCTGTGGATTTTCTAAAAGGAGTTGCAGAGACAGAAGAAGAATGTGGCTTTAAAGGCATAGAGAAATACCTTGTGCATGGTTAGAAAATGAGTTCTGATTGTCACACATTTGATCATCTTCGGTACAGTGAGTTCAATAGATCAGTCCCTCTAAGTGACCTTCCACCTACATCATATTCTGTGCGTGGACAGATTATAAGAGCGTTCTACATGATCAGAAGATATGTGAATGTTTTGGATCGTACATATGTAGAGAAAGATCTGTGTGAATTTGTTTGGGAAGATATTGATGGGATGCTAAAACCTACGAAATTTCTAAAGCCTCTACCCACTGAACTTACACAGAACATACTCCTACACGTACATGTACTTGGAAAACCTTTTCTACAAAAAGTTGTTCCTGTCCATGCTCTTCTCAAATGTTCAACATTCTGAAAATGTACCATGAGCAATTGCCAAAACAAATTAATCAAGTAAACTATGAAAGTGTGTCTAAAACAGCAGTGATAAACATTATTTTTTTCATGTTCAGATCAGAAACATTGTTTGGGGTATACAGAAGAGGATTAAAAGCCATGATTATTTGTTTCATTTAAATATATATGTCTCTTCTGCTATCATAGCCGTCATTTTGTAAAATGGCAGAAGGGTTGCTCTGAGGAGTTATTTTCTGTCTCTACAAGACTACTTGACCAAACCTATGTTTTGACACCAAAATGAAGTATATAGGTCTCATTGTTCCTGAAATATTACATCATCACTGCAACACATCCGCCATTTTAAAAAATGTCCTCCAGAAAACTTTGCCCCAGGTCAGCAATGTCTGCCCAATTACTTCTCTACTGATCCAAAACACAAATCAAACATTAAAATCTCTAGACAACAATTTTTTTACAGTGGTATATCAGAGTGCCTGAATTATTGATAAAAGAAATTATTCTAAGTTCAAGAATTCACCACCTCCGGTACAATGTCCACTACACATGTCAGCACTCAGACACAGTCTGTTAAAGAAGCTGTTGAGCCAGGCACACAAAGTAAAACTGAAGAACCAGCAGTGAGGCCCAGACAACAGAGCAGGAGAATTAGAGTGCAACATTGCGGTGTTTTCAGTACACAATCTACAAGGTATTTTCCCACTAGAAATAGTGGAATGATTTCAAAGTTGTTGGAGAACCAGAGACCATAATGGTGAGGGAGCGTGAAAATAAAGATTATTTAATTTTATAAGCCTACCATTTGCTTTATCTCTTTTCAAAGTTAGCAGTTACTCATCACACTTGCCTTAAAAGCAATTATTGACATGACTTGCTCTTCCTTCTGTTGACTTTGAGGAATCCTTTCTTGGATGTGCGTGTTGTTGAGCCTCATCATCTGCACAGATGTGATTATAATACTTTGTGAGTTGCTATATTGTGCATTATTGCACATGTTGCGATAATATTGAAGCTTGTCTCTGGTGCATATTGCAGGGCACCACTACTCTTATTGAAAGAGTGAAACCCACTTTTAGGGAGGCTAAATATCCTTTCTATCATACATCTGTGCAGCATTATCTCAATGCTCACTTTGGGGCATATTTACAAGAAAGTGGTGCATCATAGATGATGCGCCACTTTTCTTGCACCCCCTACCAGCAACTAACGACATCATGGTTGTTCCGTATTTACAATATTTGCCCTTTGCTACACTAGCGTAAAAAATGTTGACGCTCGTGCAGGAAAGCACAGGGAGGCCCATTGAATATAGTGGGTGTGTCATTTTAATGCCTGCTCTGAGCAGGCGTTAAAAATGATGGAAAAAATGGCGAGTGAAAAGTTGTAAATTTCACTACGCCATTTTTTCAGGCCTCCTTGCAACGGAACACCCCCCCCCCTTGCATACATTATACCTTACGCAGTTATAATGTTGTGCAAGGGGTTACAAAGTGCGCAGTGCATGTATTGAGCCACTTTGTAAATATGGCGTGGGGAAATTGCTTCCTTAACTCCACATTAGTGTAAACAAATGATGCTAGTGAGGCACAAGGAGGTGCAAGAGGCTTGTAAATAAGACCCCTTGTGTGGAAAGGTTAAAATAAGGTCTCAAAATCCATGAGCCCCAGGTATAGGCCCTCACCTACAATAAAAATAAACATATTAACTAACAAATTAACTGCATGACCATGAGAGAAACTGGCAAGTGAATAGCCATATCCCAAATCACCTCTGAGAAGACAAGTGCAAATGCCATGATGTTTAAACATAAAACAACTATGGGTGATGCCAGCGAATATTGCCACACTATCTGTTTTATCTGTATCTGTTATTACATTTTAGGTGTCACAGACCACCTGGATGTCTAGGGAATGAGTATTTATCATATTTCAACACAGATACTCATTGCCAGAAGGTGGACATACAGGAACATGAACATCAGTCCTATTAACCCACCAATGGCATAGAAATCATGCAATTCTATAAAATTGTAACACTTGTGCAGTGCTAGGAAAAGTAATAAAATAATTTGTTCTTATTTACATTGCACCCAGGAACGCTCTAAAAAACATTGATAGTGCACTTTGGGAAACCCACCTGCTTCAGCAATCACACTTTGATAGCTCCCAGAGGCTAGGAGGTTCAGTGAGCATATCACCTGCACATAGGTAAGGATAGAAATGATCCTGAGAGTGTTTTACTCTAGCTGTAGCTTAATCAGCTATGAGATATTGAATAATTGCACTACTATATTTCTTCCACAGTCTACTGGAAAAATGTAACTCTCCTTCCTGTCTCCTCCACCTCCTCTGCATTGTGAAAACCAGAAAGTAGAAAGCAGCCATTGTGGAAAACGCTGATGCATTCTGGGGCTATTTATAAAGATTGCACCTGGTTATCGCCCGTTTCAATTTGGCGCATGTGTGAAACGACTATTCTGGGACTAGTTGCAAATTGTGAATGCTTTGTACATTGAAATAACGATTCAGTAATATGAAATCACAAAAAGTGACTGGCTATTTTGAGTCTCAAAAATATGATTTGCTTCTTATTCTGTCTGCTAAATAACGAAGCAAATGTATTTCTTACATACAGCAAGGCCTCTTTTGTGGTCGTCAACCAATTTGCGACTGGTTACCAATTTGCAACTGCTTCATACATCTTGCCGAAAGGGCTTTGAGCAACTCCACACATGCCTAGCAAGAGCGAAGTCCCTGCACAGTTTTCAAATAAACAAGGTCCACATCCTTGTCAAAATCAATTCTAAGCGATTCTCACACTGGCCTTCAATTCAAGACAACATTCTATAGCCACAGCTCAACAATGTGAAATAAAACTATTTCATAGAGTAAACTGTATAGGCAAATGATCTAAAGCTTGCTTCCATTTATGAAGCTTCTTGATTAGGAATGCAAAAAGAACAGATGATGGACGGTGGCATTGTAAACAAAAAACAATAGATTGGGATGCAGCCCTGAGCGTTTGCCAGGGGCTGAGATAATTTCAAGCATTCCATCCATCACCTTGTTGTTTTTGCATTTGCTGCCCTATGTGCTCCGGGTATGCCCAGACATGGGTCCCAGGCTCACTATGCCACTGGGTTCAGGCTAGCCTGGCTGGTGAGGGGTAATAAGCTGAAACCAGTCCCAGGAGGCTTGTTTCCTGTCTAGGGAGGACCTGGCCTGGCAGTTCATGCTGGACTGTTCCCAAGGGGAGGAGATTCATCACTGAATTGCCTACGGCTGGGTCCAAACTAGGATAACATGGGGGACAAACAAATGATGGTTTGGGATGCGGCCCTGAGTGATTGGTATTGGCTGAAATTAATTCAAGCATTCCATCCCTCACCTTGTTTTTGCATTTGCTACCCTAAGTGCACCGGGTATGCCCAGATGTGGGTCCTAGGCTCACTGTACAACTGGTCAAGCTAGCCTGGCTGATATGGGGGTGATACCCTGAAACCAGTCCCAGGATGCTTGTTTCAGGTCAAGGAAGGACCTGACCTGGGAGTTCGGGCTTGACTTTTCCCATGGGGAGCAGGGCAAGACAGATTTGAATATGGCTGGGTCTAAACTGGGGTGGCATGGTGGGCAAAGAAACAAGGGAGAGGGATGCGGCCCGAGGAATTGCCAGTGGGTATGATTCATACAAGCATTCCATCTATCACCTTTTTGTTTTTGCTTCTTTACTAGCTCATCTGCTTTTTCATACAGCTATATGCTGTCAAGATAGAACATGTGTAGGACTAGAACGGACAGTAATAATACATTTATTAAGCCAGTCTCTTCTGGGTATCTCAAGACAAAGAACAGGGTAATGTGACAATGGCTGCAGTAGCACTGAACCAAATACTCTACTATATATAGCTTATGTCCTACATAAAAAAACATCATTTTGCCGATCTTTGTCACCTGCATGAAGTAGTGAGAAGATGTGATACATGCAAACCAGTAAAGTGTCTGCTCAAAATAAATATTAATGGACTGCAAACATATCACCATTAATTCATATCCTTCTCATGGAGTAAGACTGGACTACTGAAAAGAGGCGTTTGAGTGTAGGGAAATGGGTCAGGCATGAAGGTGAGAAATATAAAGAAACATTTCTTGAAAGAGCAAATTTAAGGAAAGGGTGTGGGAAGGGTGTTTTGTGCAAGGTAGAAGAAAGGTAATAGAGAAAAGGGGAATGGAGAAGGGAAGAAAATAAGAGCACACATATTTATAATCACTCAAAAACACTAAAACTGTGAACTTTTTAGGGAGCAGAAAATAGTAACACGGATAACCACTCATTTTTACAATTTTTGAAAACACTTTAAAACATTAGCAATAAGCCACCGGAATTCATAACAAACAAAAACTGAAAACAGGAAAGCCTAGTTAGTCACTAATGGATACTACCCCTATTCTAGGGGAGCTTAAATGTGGTTTTGCCGTGGGATCCCTTTTGTGTCCTCAGACGTCAAACATATTCATAGATTTAGACAGGAGATTGGTGTGGAAGAGATTTGATGGTATGGTCTTAGTACTGGGCAGTTTATATACACCAAATGTGGACGAAGCAGCTGTCTATGTTGCATTACCTGAGTGACTTGCTAGATGGCCATTCCATTGTTGTTAAGTGGTGACATTATTCACACCCCCTAGTGGACTTGATAGTTGAAAAAGCAAGTAGGATGTTTGATAGCTTGAGGGTACATTGCTACCTGGTATATCCGTGGTAGGAGCAATATTCTGGGTTCATAGAGTGTTTATTTCATTCCCTGGTGTATGATCTTCATGTTAGTCTGGCCAGAGTTCTAAGCTCCACCGCCATGCAGGATTCAATCATACCAACTATCTGGGGAGGACTGTCTGACCATAAAAATGTATTTTGGTCAGCTTTGAATGGAGGAAACAATGTGTATCTTTCCTTGCCTGGAGATGGCAGTGTACACTGCTAGAGGACTGAAACTTTAAAGACACCATGAGGGAGAATTATTTCAGGGAACCTGAGGGCTCAGTCTCGGATGTTACTGGCAACAGGAGGTATTCAAAGTACCAATCAGAGGGCACTCTATTAAGCTAGCAGCAGGAGTTTTGATGGAGCTGGAAGCAGAGCTGAACAGAATAAAATTAATCGCTCCTGGTGTGGGTGCTCTTGCTGATTATTCACTCATCAGCTTACTGCCAACTCATGTTTGAAAAAGAGAAATGTACCCAGATTCTTGAGAGTCTTAGCTGCTTTAATTATAAAAAAAATATGTAGGTAGGACACATACTGAGGAAGAGAAGACAGAATGCTTCTTAGCACAGCTGACAAGGACCATGCTGAAAGTTTCCAATATTACACAGGCTTACAAAGGAAGCGAAAACTGTTATTCACTCTGGTGAAAATGTTCATTTTGTTTCTGTAATATAACACTAATCTGATGGCCACACCAATTTGAATTCCACAAAGATGAAAGATCTGAATTTGGGCAGAATGACTCTCACTCACATGCTGCCCAACTACACAGAGGCACTGAATCAACCAGTATCAGGGGCAGAAGCCAAATGGTTTGTCAATGTATTTCTGCTTGACCTCCTCTTTTCTCCTGGCCTTTGACTGGCCAAGATGTATTCATTAGCTCTGATGAAGGGAACTCTCCCAAGTACATCCAAAGAGGCAATGCTATTTTCCCTCCATAAACTCAGGTAGGATGCCACAGACAGGTCCTCCTATAGGCCATTAGATTGTACCCCCCGATGCTAGATGCAAGCCATCCTCACCAAAATGCATGCATTCCTAAGCATAGCACGTCTTTGAATATCTAGTGCCTGTTCAGTGTCCACAAATGCATGCATAAGAATCTAGATTTCCAGTTGGTCATGTTGATTGACCTCGGAAAGGCTTTTGATACACTTGGCTGGCATTATTTTTTGTGCTAGTGGACCAAATGCGACCTGGAGGCAACATACTGTGCTAGATTTCCCCATTGTACTCTTGTCCCACAGTTACGGCACTGTGATAGTCACCTCATTTGATTTGGACAGGGGAACTCAACAGAGGTGCCCACTATTCCTAATGTTATTTGCATTAGTAATGAACCTCTAGATGTCATTATGGAAACAGACAACGGGGAAAGGGTTACAGACCTAAAGGATGGCATAGATGTAATTTCATTCTAGGCGGGTGAGCTCCTCTTGTTCCTGTGTTATGGGCTCTCTAGGCTAAATGATTCAGTGGAAGCTGGCAATGCTTGCCTTTGGACATATATTGAGCCTCAGAGTAAAGTGATCTAAGTCCTGTGTGTTCCCTATGATACTGCTCAGTACTGAAGAAACCACCAGGATATAGAATTTTGGTGACCCAAGGAACCACAGACATTTAGATAACTAGTGGTTTAGATTTATCACTCAGAGACCGATTTGTTGGAGGTAAATGCATTGTATGCAAGGTTAGATTAGCTTTGAGGATTTACATTGTTTTTGTTGGAAAACTTTGCCCATTTGGACTATAATAGGTGATATGGCCCTGTCCAAAAGGATAACTTTCCCTAAGGTATTGTATTACTTTGCAGGAGTGAGTGAGTGCCTAATTGAAAATCTTGGATGAGCTGGAGGGAGGGATTGGTTGGTGAGTAAATTAAAGATTCCTGATGTTAAAGAGCCTATAAATGATGATCTTGGGTGAGCTGTTGTGAGTGAGTGTTTGGTGAGACAAAGAGTGAATTTGTGAGTGCTGATGTCAATGAATGCATACATGAGGATATTGGATTAAATGGTGTGGGTGCTCCATGATACAGTGAGTGCATGAATGTGTGGCTGTGACTGAGTGCAATAGTGAAAGTCATGCATGAGCTGGTGTAAGTGGATGTACAGAGAGTGAATATATATGTGTAGATGTGAGTACATGAGTATGGGTCTATTATGAGCTGCCATGAGCAGTTTGGTGAGAGTATGAGAATGTTGCCAATATTAGAGTATCTTCCTCTTAGTCACTATTGGTCAGTTTCAGCCCTTCTGTTGAACTCCGTCATCTGTGGTTTTCCTCAAAACCTAACTACCAACACTACAATAGCCATCTATTTAGGCACTACCTCTATGGTGGTAGCTGATAAAGATCTCATCTTACAACTTGGCCAATGGGATCATCATTGGTATCCTATATGTAAAACTTAACAGTCTTCAAGGTTATGGTAGGAAGAACACAGCTCCATCCCTGTGTATTGCAGTACTTGATACTTATTGTCTTCAGTCCCTGGGCCTGCACTCTCCTCCAGTACCCGCTCTCTCATTCAAAGGAGTATCAACATCCTCAAACTCAAACTTTGCCTTTAATCTTGTGCAGGGTAGGCTTTTTATTTATCACTTCAATAAACATACAAACTTACAATACCTAACCGCACACACTTTTATTATACGATCAGTTCCATACCCTAATCCCAGTCAATGCATAACAACATAAAAGATCTCCAAGAGGTCACATAGAGCTTGCTGAGCACTATGATTGGTGCTCCTAATGGAGCAACCTGAAAGGGGACAAATGCCACTATTAGTGGGTGAGGGGTTGCTTCTACTTTTATACTAATGGCTTTTGTCACTCTGAAGAGCAAAACCAACAGGAGCTGATACATAAGTCAACATTAGAAGACACATTTACAGTAAGTAACTAAACCAGTCTCGGCTGAGTACAACAGCCATAGGACCCTGATAGCTCGGTTTCATTTAATATATTGTATTTTGGGCAGACAACTATTCAAGCCCTTTAAACATTATTTTCATTCCCTTTTAGTGTCATATACCAGAGGAAATTGGCTGGTTGGCTGAAAGACGTCTGGTAGATGTGTATGGATGCATGGTGATGGGAAAGCTGATCTGCTGCATCTCAGGATGATTGGGTAGGTTTAGCAGATAGCGGTGATATGAGACAGAGGTCCATGAGTTGAGGCTGAGCGAGTCCGATGTGGTTTGGAGATCCTAGCTTGAAGCGATGGTATGATCCTATTCATCCAACTCGACAGTGACAACGGAATACACTGAGCTTGCTAAGGTTGGCTTGGTGAGACTCTTCAAAAGGACTCAAGCCATTCTGGTTCTTTTTCCTCCTTCTTAATCTGATAGTGGGGTTAGCGATGGACAGCAGGCAAGGGCATATAGACCTGGTGAGTCTGTGTGGTAAGGGACTGGATTAGGAGATTTTGTCGAATTACGAATGATGAACTAAATGAGGTGAGTTTTCAAGAACGTGAAATTATTGAGGTGGTGGATGAGAAGAATGAAAGAAAGGAAGGTGATTGTTGATGGTGTGAAGAAAATGTATGTGAATGTTGTGTGGAAAGACTCTCATTGGTAGAGAGAGTTCAGTGTTTTTCTGGCTGCAGGAGTAAGGTGGAGCCCTGCAAAGAGGATGGCTGCCAAGGCTCACGGGGCATTTGCTGAGGCGTAAAAGGCAGTAGAGGACACAAAAACTGAGTACAGGTTGGGAAAAAGATGAGGTAAAAGGGATGTGTCAAGAGGGGAAAAACGTATGCGATCCATGATGTTGGGGTTGATGTTGTAATTTCAGGAAAGCAAGGGTGGTTAAAGGGCAGTTATTATATTTGAGATGGAAGGGTTGGGACTGATCTATGGGCTAAAGAAGAGGGCTAGAAAAAGAATGAACAAGCAGGAAAGAGGTTGCTGGTGATGGGGGGGAGCAAAGAGCAGAGGGATGCAAAGTCTGAAGAGAAGCTTTAGAGGCTGCCATATATGGGGAAAGCTATTGGGAGGTCATTTGATATAGGATGGAGTGTATGTGGAGGGGTATAGCCAAAAGAAGGATGAGGAATTTAGGGTCACAGTAGCAAAGGATGCTGATGACAAGACCTGCTCCAAACAGTTATACAGCTAGTGGGCTACCAGTGCTATACTGGACATTTCAGGGGTGTCTCACCCAAGGTGTTGTGGCTGGAATGCTTAGAGATCAGCTTAGAGATCAGCTGCCACAGTGAGGTGCTTGCAGGGCATATAACAAAGGATCTTTCAGTAGGGAATATTGCAGATTTAAGCACAAATACACAAAGTTAGTACACAACATTGAGTTACTCAGTGTTCCAGTCAGGAGAGGGACCCAAGAGTGCATGGAAAAGTTGTTTGCCACAGCATGACAGAGATATCGGTGGGCAGTGATTTTGGGGAAAAGGTGCATATGCCAATAACATTCAAGTACTGCAATAGTGGCTTAATTTGTATGCAAAGATAAGTGATGCAGAGTTACTTGTTTCTGGGGTTTTAGAAAGGGTTCTGATTTGTTCTATACAATGCCTAGAGTACAGCTGTGGGGGTAGAATTTAAGATAAGCTAAGGAACACCTGGAAATGGTTAGTATAAAGCTGTATAAGAAAGTGGAGGAAGGGATAATGAAAGGTCCACTTAATGACTGGCCAATGGGTGTTTTGAAGATTTCCAAAATTTGTGTGCTCCTCAAAAAAGAGCCCGATGATTTCTGCCTAATTGAGAATATTTCATAACCAGATGGCCTGCCCGTGAATTACTTTATTTCTTTATTTCTGAGTGCAGTGTATCATACATCGGTTGATGATGTGGAACTAATTAGGAGATCTGGTCAAGAGATAGTTATGGCAAAAAGTGACATCAGAGTTGTACGGTTACGATTGGGTTGTTCTTTTTTGTGTTCATTGGTTGAGAGGTTAAGCAGTTGTCTTCAGTGGGTATTTTTCTTTTGTGTCTGATTCCATGTCAGTTATTCATTACTGCAATAATGTTTTCTTTGCTGGGGTGAAAGATGAGTGGTCAGCTGTTGGCTGATGCTCGAGAACTTTCAAGGGTTGATCTATAAGGTAGGGGATTTTTGGCTACTGAGAAATGGTTACAGTAGTGATATTAGGGAGGGAACTGGTCTTGAGGGCAATGGAGGCAAGATTTCCCCTTAACAAGATAGAGGCGATGCTGGGGCTAATTGAGAAATCTTTACTTCACAAGAAGGAGGAGGGAAGGTCGATATAGGTCCTGTTATGTCATTTGAATTTTTTTGTGTGCAGATTGGTTTGGGCACAAAGAATCGTTCTATGAGACTGGGCTAAGCGTAATTGTGAGGAGGGTGTGGCATAGGGCGCTGATGTCTAGTATGGTGAGATTCAGTTTGAGGAATATCAATTTTATAAAGAGAATGCATATCAACTTTCATTCATTTGAAATGGAAAACATTTACTTGTAAGAGTGGTGGGAGAGGCTAGTTTTGATTTTACGGAGGAGTGTTTGCTGCTAGGTTGTTGAGGGGGGTCAGGAAAGAAGATTTTCTGGATGGCAGCATTTTAGTGTTCAATAAGTGAAGATTTGTCTCACTTTTGATCAACTCGAGGAGGGTTTGGTGGGAGATTGCGGTTATGAGTTGTAATGAATCCAAACTTGGATGCTAGTTAAATTCTAGTAGATGCAGAGAACCAGCATAGGTAGGTGTCCTGGGGTTCATTTTGGGAGTTGGAAGTTGAAAGAATTTAAAGTTGAAGGTTTGGGATTTTAAAGTGTTGGGAAGTTGTTGGTCAAGTATATTATATACTTAGTGGGGCTATATTTAGGACCTGATTATGAGTCTGGCGGTCCTAGGACCCCCAGAATTGTGGTGGCTGTCGGACCGCTGCAGCTTTAGAGGTCCAACCACAACATTATGAGGTTGGCAGGCGGACTGCCAACCTACCACAGTCCCCATCAGGATCTCAGATCCCGACGGGCTGATGGCAGTGCATGCTGTAATCAGCCAAGGCGGCGCTGAACTCAGCGCCGCCCTGCTGATTACAAGCTTGTTCTCTGCCAGCCCATGAAAAGGCTGGTTGAGAACAAGTGCAGGGGGCCACAGGATGGTCCCTGCACTGCCCATGCCCATGGCAGTGCGGAGGTCCCTCTGCCCAGCACCCGCGAAATGCACACTGTCTGCTGTGCTGACAGTGCGCATTTTGAGGGTGCTAGGGTCCCCTGCTTCCAGCAGCATTGCAGCCGGCTCTATTATGAGCCGGCAACAATGCTGCTGCATCATTCCCCCTGGGCTGATGGACGGGAACCTTGGTTACCGCCCATCGGCCCCATGGGAAAGTTATGATAGGGCAGGCGGGGAGGTCACCAGGTTGGCGGCGGCCACCCTGTAGGGAGTTTAGCAGACAGGTGTCCCTCACTCTCAGCCCCTAAGGGGGTCATTCTAACCCTGGCGGTAAAAACCGCCAGGGCGATTGACCGCGGTAGCACCGCCAACAGGCTGGCGGTGCACCGCTGGGCATTCTGACCGCGGCGGTTCAGCCGCGGCCAGAAACGGAAAGTCGGCGGTGTACCGCCGACTTTCCGCTGCCCGTGAGAATCCTCCATGGCGGCGGAGCGCGCTCCGCCGCCATGGGGATTCTGACACCCCCTACCGCCATCCTGTTCCTGGCGGGTCTCCCGCCAGGAACAGGATGGCGGTAGGGGGTGCCGCGGGGCCATGGGCCAGGGCATGGGCACTGCAGGGGCCCCCTTAAGAGGGCCCCGAAAAGAATTTCAGTGTCTGCCTAGCAGACACTGAAATTCGCGACGGGTGCTACTGCACCCGTCGCACTCCAGCAACTCCGCCGGCTCCATTCGGAGCCGGCTTCATTGTTGCTGGGTCTTTCCCGCTGTGCTGGCGGGCGGCCTTTTGGCGGTCGCCCGCCAGCACAGCGGGAAAGCCAGAATGGCCGCCGCGGTCTTGTGACCGCGGTGCGGTCATTTGGCGGTAACCGCATGGCGGGCGGCGACCGCCGACCGCCGCGGTTAGAATCACTGCATAAGTCTGTAAGTTGCAAGCCATGGTATTGGTTTATTATGATTCACACTTGTCTCATTGAAGAGGTCTTTTCCATATACTACTGTTCTGCTTCTAGGTTTCCGCCCTCTCACCCAACATATAGTGACCCCAATTTGGCGTATCATTTTTTAAAACGATGAAGAAAAGAACAAAATTTGGTCTGATTAAAACATATTTCATTTTTAATAAATATTATTTCACAGCATATAATATTCCATAAATAGTTTGTTTTTCTATCAAGAATAATAAAAGTCATTGCATCTGACCTAATTTCAGCATTGTCACTTTCAGTAAGGACAAACTTACCTCAGGTACTCAAGAGATTTCCCAAAAAGCAGTGGTTCATAAAGACTGGGCAGAAAAAAGCCATCACAGTCAAACTGTGACAATCATGCAACTAAAATTGACCCAGCCTTGTTGAATTTTCAGATGCACCAGCCTAACATGTGAAATTATGCCACCCCAGATTTAGTGTGTCTGGAAAAGTCTGACAGGGATATTCACAAAGGTAACGTATTCTTGTCAGTAATTTGAACATGAAATTTACTTTTACACTTTGGGAGTAAATTCACTACTTTTGGCTTTTCACAAAATCTGAGTGTAAGGTTACACAAAAGTGTAGTCTTACATGCCTCTACTCCACTGAAAATGGGGTGGAGCCAAAGGTTATCACTGCCAAAAAAAACAGTAATAAGTCCAGCACCACACATGGCCATTTTTTAGTTTATGATGGATTTTTAAAAGTTAAACTTAAGAAAAATATGCTTTGCTTAATTTATTCCAACTGTGGTATGATAAAGTACAGGACAAAGTAAAAAAAGTTTAAAAAAAAATAAAAGTAAATTAGTAACAATATTTTTAGGTTACATATTATTGCAATAATGTTTTTTATGTTAAATATTATTGCAAATTAATTGAATATATTTATGTTAAATCTATAACATAAATTAAAAAAAGCTAAAGCACTATTGACCTACTTTTAAATTAAGGTGGAGTATTCCATCCACCAAGATCATAATCACACCCTAAATCTTTAAATATTTCGAATTTAATAAATTATGAATACAAAATATTTTTGTGAAGCTTAAACATAAATTCCCACCTAAAGTTAAAAAAAATATTTTTGTTCCGCATTAACAAATATTAGAAGGGATGTATAGAATTAATTAAAATTACTTTAATTATATTTTATTAAAGGTTATGGTTGCATTCATCAATAAATTCAAAACATGTTATTAACTATGTTAACTAAATAATAAATACGTTTTATGTTTATATTTTTTATGTAACACTAAATTGTATGTATTTATATTTTTGACTATTTTCAATATTTTAATTTAATCTAACATCATTTCAAATGGGGTTTTATTTTAAGTACCTGTCTCCATTATTTTCTATGGGATAGTGTTGTACTACCAGTGGTTGGCCATGTATGATTTTGAAGTAAGTTATTACTGTTTTGGGTCCAGCTGTGGATGTAGTAAGTCTAGAAAAATGTTTGTGACTAGCAACATTCTTAGGGCTAGATGTATGAACATTAGTAATCACAATTACCAAATAGTGATTTTGTGCAAATCGCTATTTCACAATCACTATTACTAATGTACTAAAGTGAAATCTAGCCCGTATTTCCAAATTACCAATTCCTATGGGGATGCTAGTAGACCTACCGCCTGAATATTATTGAGGCAAGTCGCAATTTGTGACACACAAGGACTTGCTGACCTTATAGGGATGGTGGCCTTCTGGTGTGACCAGGCCACCCTGACTGTGATTGCTTTTAAATAAAGCAATCTTTTTTTTTTTCAAACGCAGCCTGTTTTCCTTAAGGGAAAATGCAATGTGTTTCAGAAGAAAAATTAAACGATTCATTTTTGTTTTTGAAGAACAAGTAGTTGTCGCTGGGACCACTGTCTTCGTTTTAAACATATTTTATCAAACATTCACAAAAAAGAAGGCATCTTAAGGGGGCCTCTTCCCGTGTGTGAAAGGGTTGGCATAAACTTTTAATTGGTGGTAAAGTGCAATTGCTTTACTACCACAGTTAGGTCACAAAAAATACCACATTCATTTCAGATTCCCTATTTGGAAGAGAGCCCTGAGCACGCCCCTTCCAAACAGTGCTGAACAATTTACTGAACCGCCGTTTGGTGTTTGTACATTACAAAAATTATTTTTGCAGTACCAAACGGCCCGAATCTGCAAATCGGGCATGTGCCTCAGCAAAAATGCTTTGTACATCTAACCCAAGGTCTTTTGTAGGAGGGTGCATGTCTCTCCCTAAACCCCACCATAAACCTCTCCTTACTCCTCCTGAAACCTCTCCCATTTATTAGTAGGTATACCCCCCTTTCCAGCCACTCCCCCGTACCTCCCACATTTACTACTAAGTAGTAAACTTACATGTATGAGGATAGAAAAGATAGGAGAGGTGATGATAGACATTTACAGTTAGGTTAATGAATGGCATTGTATAGTACTTTAGTAGTACTATTGTAATACTAAGAAATGTTCAACAAAATGCAGTTTGTGAAAAGGGCCCCGAATGTCCCTGTGGGCCAGACTGCCAGTAAATAAGCCATTGCTCTAGGCCTTCGGGTCCTAAGTAAGGAAAAGGGGCCCATAAGCCAAATTGGCAAAAAAACAGACTGCTATAATTGGAGGAAGCTGGCCCCTCACAACTCTCCGTTCTTGCACCAACAATTGTGATACATAAATAAGTACATGATGCATAACAAAAACCTTTGCATCAGCCTGGTTCTACGTTCTGTTTTTTAGAAATACATTATTTGGCTTTTACTGTCGCTCCTCAGCTCAGAGCATCATTTTTTTCCCTACTGAAAGTATTTCAGCCACATATAAATAGTTTAAATAATTCTATGCAGGTGTTGCGGCTCATTGCGCCAGAGATTCAACTCAAATGTTCTCCGTACTTGGGCCTCATTTCAGAACTTCTATGGAACGCAGTTCCGAGCTTAAAGCAAACTTAGTCCTTGCACTCCTTGACAACGTTTCTGAAGCTGAAGCAAATTTTTTTTTAGAGTTTTGTCGAATCTATCACATAAACGACGATTTCGTCTCCATTTTCCCGGACCATAGCAAATTCTTTCTTTTTCGCCCTAAAAAGAGAAACATAGTTTGAGTTTTCTTCCCAGATAAATGCCGAACAAAATGCATACATTGAATAATGTCAGCCAAGGTCTCCATGCCTGGTGCTGATGCAGTGACTTTGACCGCAAATTAATTGTACAGGGGAAGATGCAGGAGAAAATGTTCCGATTACTCACAATAATTGAATTACTTCAATTCACGAGTTTTCGCTATCTCTCAACAAAGGCTTAAAACTTAAAACTTTTTTCCTAACTCACAAAAGACACTCACTCCCTGTGTTCACTGCTATCACAGGGTTATCAAAGCTCATCACAGTTGCCTCCAGTAGGACGAGCAGATTATAATTACTAGTACTGGGAAGAATGAGGTAATGAGTCCGCAGGTGAGTAATCCAGGCATTACTCCTCGTTTTCTTCCTCATCTCATTGCTGACGTGTATGAGGATGTACTCAAGCAACTCCAACTTTAATCAAACAGCAGTAAATGTGATTCGAAACAGAATTTGCAATATCCGTGAACCTCTTTTTTTTTACTTTGTTAATTGATTTTCTGCGTTTGTTATTAACCATTTGTACATACATTTTTCCTTCCAGCAGGTCATAATTGTAGGTTCATGCTATACATTCAGTTCCCACAGTATAACAATATTATTACTATAGCTGAATAGGCAGGATTAGAGTAATGAAAAATAATCGGAAAGAGAAGACAAGAAACCATCAAACCTAAACAAATAAAACTAAATAAAACAAAAAACCAAAACCAAAACCATGGGCAAGTATAATAAATGATGGTATTTGTGGTCTCTTCTCTCCGATGTATTCCGACCACTCTGTTATTTGGATCTGCTTAGATATATATCTGTCTTGCCCTTCATGTGTAGTTCCTCTTGTCCATGTATAGGCCTTTCTTGTCTAGGGTAATGGGGTTCCATCTGTCCCTATGTTTTCCTTGGTTTGTTCTGACCTCTTCTAGGTCTGCCCTTCTCAACCGGCTATTGCCCCACTGTTCTCACCTCCCTGCTCCCCAACAGCTGGCCTCCCACTTCCCCCTCTCTCCCTACCCCTCTCGGCCCGGTCTCTTGCCTTGGTGTGTCGTCATGCCCTTCCCCTGAGGTCTTCCATCCCCTCGTCCTCGTTCCTCCCAAGCCTCCAATATCTCCTTCCATAGTGGTGCTATGTGTATGACCCTAATCCTTCGTGCCTTTTCCCTCTGGAGTGCCTGTAACTCTGCTTGGGCCCATAACGATACATCCGCTCTCCAATCCTTAATTTTGGGCCTGTCAGGGATTTCCAGGTCAATGCTATCCGGCGCCTGTAGAATATCATTGCAAGATCTATGAACCTACTACCAACTTTCTTGGATGCTGGCCTACCCTGGAGTCCCAACAGACATGAGTGGGGGTTCATGTGAAGTCCAGTGCCAAGGGTCTCCCCCAGGTCTCTCAACACCCGGGCCCATCCCTCCTGAATGTTGGCGCAGCTCCATACCATGTGGGAGAAGTCTGGATCCATCTTCTGGCATCTAGGGCAGGCCCTGGGCTCCCCCCGTATATCACCCTGAGTCTGTGTGGGGTAAGGTATGTTCTGTGAATGTAATTATATTGTATATATTGAAAACGTGTGTTTCTAGATACTTTCCGGGGGTATGCAAGCACCCTCTGCCACTCTGTATTTGTTAGGTCCCTACCCCCTATTGCCTCCCATTTTGCTCGCAGGGTTTGTAAGGGTTTTAGGGTGGCATCAATCGATGCCTTATATAGTTTGGTGACCAGGTGACTATCCGCTCCTTCCATCAAAAGCAGATGCAATATAGCATGTGTCTCTGGTTCCACGTTCACTGTTGACCATAGTCGTCATATCGCTAGAACCAGCACCTGGTATGTCAGGAATTGACCCACGGGGATCGCCTCTTCTTCTACTAGTCTCTCGCAAGGTCGCAACTTCCCCTCCTTAAAGAGGTCTCCTATCGTAAGCAGTCCCACCCGAGTCCAAGCCCTAACCTAGCCCTCGGTTAGGGTATCGCCTGATGCATTCAATGGTCTCCCAGTCAGCGATAAACCTGGGGAATAGGGCACGTCCGCCTCAGGCATCTCTTCCAGCTGGAGAATGCTGCTGTCAGAAGGACTGACCCCCGGACCCCAGACTCCAGCACCTAATAGGTCCGCCACCAACGCCTCTACCTTTATCTCATAGCTGGCCACTCTCAGTCCCGTTCGATGTCCCCCAGAGACCCACCTAGCCACCCATTGCAGCTGGCATGCCTGGTGGTACAGCTCAAAATCCGGGACCGCCAGTCCCCCCTCCAGCGCAGGCCGACGGAGAACGGAGAGCGACGTCCGTTGGCGCCTCCCTTCCCACACCAATCCCCTAAGGAGCGCATCCAATTCCCTGAACCATCTCCCAGGAACAATCAACGGTAGGTTCGTGAAGTAATACAAGAGATGTGGCACCATCATCAGTCTAGTCAGGGCCACTCGGGCCATCATTGGGAGTCGAAAAGAACGCCAGAACTGCACTGATGATCACAAGGAACAAAGGACTCCACCCAGATTCCCATCTCGCAGGTCATTTAAATTGTGGAAAATCTGAATAACCAAGTACTTGAAGGAACGTGGTGACCAAGGGAGATCCGCCGGACACACAGGCGGGTGCTCTGCACCCTCAGTCAGCAGGAAAACATGCGTCTTCCCCCGTTGACCCAGAGACCTGAGTTTGCACCAAAACCCTCTAGCTGTGCCAGTGCCCAAGGGATTCCGGACTGGCCGACTCTCAAATATATCAGCAGGTCGTCTGCATAGAGCGAGATGATATGCTCCTCACAACCTAGTGTCACCCCTCTACCCCATCCCTCTGTACGAAACTGTGCCGCTAGTGGCTCAATGGCAATCGCAAACAACAGGGGTGAGAGGGGGCAGCCCTGCCTTGTGCCCCAGCCTATGGGGTAAGACTCAGACACCACTCCTCCAACTCGCACCCTAGCCACCAGTCGATGATACAGTAACTCTACCCAGAGGATCCAGTTCTCTCCCATCCTCATTCTCTTCATCACTGCTCTAAGATAGTCCCACCTTACCGAATCGAATGCTTTTTCTAGATCTACTGACAAGAGCATAGCCTCAGGTTGTCTCTCCGTGAAGGGTCGGTGTAGGATCATAAACAACCGCCTGAGATTCAGGGATGTTCTGCGTGCGGGCACAAAACCATTTTGATCCTCATGCACAAGGTTGGGAATGTGTTGTAACATTCTCTTAGCCAGCACCTTGCTGAGGATCTTAAAATCACAATTCAGCATTGACAGGGGGCGGAAGTCAGTCACCGACCTCTCCTTGGCCTTTGTCTTGGGTAACAGCACCACCAGTGCCTCCCTCAGGGTCCCCAGTAGAATACCACTCTCAAAGGCTTCAGCGTAAAGCTCAACCAATGCTGGGGCCAGTATATCTATATATGTTTTATAAAATTCCATGGGTAACCCGTCTGTTCCCGGAGTCTTACTCTTAGCCAACTGTACGATAGCCACCTTCACCTCCTCCAGAGTGATTTGCTCACCCACGCTGTCCCCTTCATCTGGTCCGAGACCCATCAGAGGCAGTGACTCCAGCTGCTCACCCACCGTCCACGGCAATTCATCCTCTGGGTGTTTGTACAGGGTCGTATAATAGGATTTGAACACATCATTAATTTCAGCCGGCAAGTAGACCAGGTCCCCAGTCGTCCCTCTCACACTCGTTATCGGGTCATTCCCCCCGTGGGTCACACCAACCAGGCCAGCAAGCCGCCTGCTCTACCCTCCTCGGCCTGCACAGACAACATGTGTTTCCAATAATCATGACACCTGAGTCTGTCTAGTGTCTGGTGGTATGGCTCTGGACAGTCTGCGGCCGGCCTCCGGATCGCTTCCCTGCTCAACCTCCCTATTGTGCAGGTCCTCTTCTAGTTGATTCAATTCACGAACTAGAGCACGTCTGATCCCCACTGACTGTCCCAGACAATAACCTCTTGTAGCTACCTTGAGTGCATCCCTTTCCGTCCTGCGGGATCCTGTGGAGCCTTTGTTAATTCTGATATGCTCCCTTAGGTACTTCCGCAACTCCTCCCTGTATGCCGGATCCTCCAGTGCCCTTGACTGGAGTCTCCACATCGGTATTGGGGCCCTAGTCTCTGTCCTATGCCAAGTGACCATTAGTAGGCTATGATCAGATATTGTACGCCCTAAGTATTCAGAGGAAACCATTTCGTGTGTAATGGAGCCTGAGCATACCACCCTATCTATTCTAGTGTGGAGGTGGTGTAATCCCGAGTAGAATGAATAATCTCTTGTCTGTGGGTGCTGCAATCTCCATGTGTCTTCCACTCCCCAGTGCCTCATCCATTATTTCAGAGCCTCCACCATTTTGTACGCCGCCGCCCCAGGCACCCGAGGGAAGGAACGGTCAAGCCCCAGATCCAGTGTGCAATTGAAGTCCCCCCGATTAGGAAGCAGTCTCCTGAGCACGTCGCCATTCGCCCTGATAGTGTGCGCCAAAAGGAGGCCTGGTCCTGATTTGGTGCATATATACAACTCAGCACCACTGGTCTGCCTTGTAGTCGACCCTCTACCACTGCATATCTCCCTTCTGTGTCCAGGTCTATTGAAATGGCCTCAAACGGGACTCCCGCCCTGATCCAAACTACTACCCCCCTAGCGTGCGCCGAAGATACAGTGGCATAGAGTTGTCCCTGCCACCTACGCCTCAGTTTGTCCGCCTCCTGTGTGGTGAGGTGTGTTTCCTGCAATATCCGTGAACCTCTAATGCCAAACCAAATCATACATATGACAGTTCCCCTGAGTCACCTCCGAGATTCTGCTCAGAAAGAGGAGAACCACAGCTAGACTGACCTGTATGACACTTGGTATTCCTCTGTTAGCAGACATGCTTTTATAATAACAGATGCATCCACCAACTCAGAAAGTAACCCATGATTTCAGGACCTTTTGTAATTGATAGACAATCTGCCCGTTTAAACACAGCAGTTTGACAGTAAAATCTCAACTGTCCTGCATAAATTAGAGTGAAAAGACACACGGGTGAGAACAAGAAAGGGGAAAGAAGTAGATGCGCAGTCCGTAGATCTCCTCATCTGTATGCAAATTTGAAGTCACCTTAGGATCAAATCCAGATCATGGAATTGATAATCCTATTTGGGAATATTCTGAGACAGTTACCAGAGATCTTAAATACCAAAGCCTTCTAGCAGACATGATGATTACGAAAAAGGTCTTTAGCACTAGGTTCCATAAGGAAACCTGCTCTAAGTACTCGACTTAACTTGGATTCCCTGATGGCTCCAATGAATGTTTCAAAGAAAAGAATTTCAGAAGCTTGGCCACAAAATCCTTGTACACCACAAGATCACTGCATGGTGCTGTAAAGGCCCTAATAGTTGGCCAAGTCCTCTCTTCTGAGACGGCACGTGGAACTACATGGAGAGTCAAGCCAAAGGCCTTGCGCAAGTTCTCCTCTAGGTCTGCAACATACCACTCTCTTGACAGGCTCTGTTGGAGAAGCTTTGGCCTCTCAAATTCCAGACAATGAATACCTCTACTGCCAGAATTGGAGAACTGGACACTTCCAAGCAAACTGGATGTGTCCTCTCAGGAGATAACTCTTAATGACACATCAACTGGAACCATCCCATCTTCCTACAGACCTGATCACCATTTCTACCAGTAAAATAATTACATGTTTTGGACCATTGACATTTAATTTAAGATGCTATTGAGGTGTCATCTAATCATGAATTAAAAATGATCTTTTTGATATATATGTCTAAAGTGAGAGAATTACTGCAATTACCTCTGAATATTGTTAGTTTTGCTATTACATTCTGAATGCAACAACCTGTAAAACGAGTATGCATCTGAGTGATTTAGTACAACCGTAAATGCTACGTACTATCGGATTTCATATGCAGTAATGACATAAACATGGAAATACTACTATGAACCATTTATTATAGTAGCAAACAAATTTTAAGTGCATTTGCTTTGCCACCCTGAAGAATAGTGGGTACACACGATCAGCTTTGGCTCCTGTTAATTTGAATTAAACTAATGAAGAAAAATAATTAAGAAATAGTTGATATTCAGCTGATTTGAAATATTAAAGAAATCTAATTAAAGAAATGGAAACCTATCAGGTTAAATAAACTTCTTTTTTCATTTGCGTTATATTAATGGATTCAAGGTTACTGAAGAAAGAGCATTCTACACTGCTTTTGTTGGTTCCTCAAGAGCAGTATGATCCCCAAAGCTAGAGCCCCATTCAATTCTGAGCACAAAAATTGTGGAATGATGGGAAAAGGCAACAATTCATGAGGAATGTCTATTTATGATAAATATTAATGTAAAATAATTTTATATATATTTATAAACTCAGAACAAAATAAAAAATTAAGTTGATTTTTATATATAGATGTAATTAATTAAAGTATATTACGTTAATTGCAATTATTTTCAAAAGATTTATTAAAAAATTCCACCTAAATTAAAATGTGTAGTTATTACACATTAAAAGATACTACACCCTATGCAAACCATGAATTTAAATTAATGTAAAACGTGTACATTTATTTTTCCATTTAAAAAGTTATTCAGATATTTTATAATAATAAAAAATATTCATTTTCTATTTATCTAAACGTATCATGACATTTCATATTTTTAAAAGGTCAAAATAAATTAATTTATCTTAACATTAATTCAAATGAGGTTTGTTTTTATAACCCCTTGCCACCATCATCAAATGCAGATCAAGTGTGCTGATTTCTATGAGGGGGAAATTGTGCCTGTAAATTACCTCCTCCAAATCCCCATTTTGCAGAATAAAATTTTATAAGGTGATAACCACTGAAACCAATACATTCTGAATACTTGGATTTGGCTTTGTGTGACAATTATCACACATGAAATTTAGCCCCTCGTAATGAGGGCTTCTGAGTTTACTCTGATAATTATTTACAATTCCTGTCAGGGCCTCCGATCGTGGAAAGTCACAATTTGCGACCTACCTCATTAATATTTAAGAAAAAGGTCAGAATGCAACTCAATATGATTTGGAATTGTAAAAACCAACCTATTAGTGCATAGGTCGGCTATTATAATTCTTTATTGGTTTAAAAAATACTGGTCGGAATTTGTTCAAGATGTCACCTTCCTTGCTGTGGCTGTTCACCTTTTATGTCATTGCATACACTGATAGTATTGCCTCACTGTTTTTAACACCTAAGCAACATCTACTCATATTTGAGAATGGCCCAGGCAAGGGCTATCATTGGAGCTCCTAAAGGAGGAGGGTATTGTCCAACATTGACCCTTTGATCCCTGATACAGTATAACATGATCACAAACTATTTGCACAATGTCACAATTGTCAATCTATCACAAATAAACTTTCTGTGGTACGTCATTATATCAGCTTGCTGAGTTCCAAATATAAATGATAACTTCAAGATTATCTCAGCATCTTAGGCAATATCTGCATCTTTAATTGCTTGGTAGATTTTGACCACTTGCCTTCTGTCTTTAAAAAAATTATCAAATCCAAGACCAGTGCTGATCTTGAATCCATACTTGTATAGTCCAATTATTAAAATATCATGAAAAATTGTATCAAAGGCGCGAAAGAGGTCCAATAGAATCAGTGTTGCTCTGGTGCCCTCATCCAGCATCAAACAGATATTATACAAAAGAGTAACTCAAGCTATCTCCCTGCTGTGCACAGACCTAAACCCCCATTGCATTGGGTCTAGAGCAGAGGTTTTCAAAGTTTTTAATGCCGTGCCACCCCCCCCCAAGTGGAAAAAAAATATGTCTACACTTTTTTAAACATTGCAGTTAAGTTCTGTTACCTTTTTAAAAATACAATAAATAATTTTCTGCTTAAATCAAAGCAGTTAGTTGCATAATGCTTCTTTTGCCACCCCACCTAAGATCACCTGAGGCCCCCCTATGGAGGCCCACCCCCAGTTTGAAGACCCTTGATCTAAAGTGTTTAGACAAAATATCAAGTTCAAAATACTGAAGCATATTAATATCAGAATAAAAATACTGTAATGCAGAAATATTGTGCTTTTTTTAAACCATCCTTTTTGGGTGTTGGTACATTCCATATACATAGAACATGATGAACATTGCATTAGTGTAGTCTCATTATTGTATATCATAGAAGTTCAATACCAGTGTTGCCCAGTAAATCGTGATGATACAATTGCTATGGAACATGAATACATAAACAAAAACTCTGAGTCCGGGTCCCTTCTCATGTGTAGTTAACACTGGCATGATCTAGGAGTGCTCTTTAACCTCCTGGGGTTGGGGAATTGCCACTGTGCCATTCTGCAGATATCTAGCCACAATGTGCTGATAATGATGTGTCTGAGATGAAAGTGTCTAACTGCTGCAGTGCAGGAAAAGTCTGCCACAACTCATAAGGGGGATGTGGGAAAAGGGAGGTAGATGGGGGACACAAGAAAAAAGAGGGGGTGAGTCCACATCAGCTGTCTCAAGGGCCCCCACCGGGTCTGGCCCACTATGTGAAGCTATCATCGCTCTCTGCATATCCCTGAAGCACAGAGAGGAGCCTATTCCGTGTGGCTGCAATAAGCCACTATCTCAGTCCCCCACACCTCTTCCTTGCGAATCGCTGCTGCCTCCCCTCCGCCCCACTGGACAACCATCACCTGCCCCGTGCCACGTTTGGGAGTATCGGAGTCTTCCTATGCATTGCAATTGCCCACCTAACAAGTAACAGTGCCAGAGCTATAAAGCGGTTTGTGGCGCTGCCCGCTTTTTTATGCTTGTAGAAGCCCAGCAGACAGCCACGTTGTCCAGATTGGTATGGCCTGTGAAACTGGTGAGAGTCATGAAGGCCTCCACCCACAGACCGCGGGCAATGGAACAGCTCCAAAACATATGCAGCATATCTGGCACAGGGATGTGACATCACAGACACTCAGTCGTCATCGCAGGGTATACATTGTGCAATCTGACTTGTGTTAGATAGGCTCTATGCAATATAATATGTTGTATACACTGAAACCTGGTGTTGTGTGAAACATTACATGGGTAGATCGCCCACTGTCTTGCTCCAAGGTACATTGAAGCAATGCTGATGTGGTTTGCGCTTTATAAGAAATGGCTTTTGTGAGCCAGGAAATCAGACTACCCTCATTGTGTGGAGGGTCTGCACCAGAGGGTGCGGGGCAGGCTGCATGTTGGTGCTGCCTCAAAAGTGTTCCAACTCCACCAAAAGGTGCCTATACACCAGGAACTAACCTGCTTGGAGATCTATTTGCTCCATCAACATCTGGAACGGGATAAGACTTTAGACTGGAAGATGCATAAGGAGCCAAGGGGGTTCTCTGGACCATACCCAGAAACCCAAGGTGACAGCCAAAGTGCTCTACAGTGGCTCCAGTGTGCCATCCCAAGGAGGACACTGACAATGCAGAGCCGGTGAGGATTAATTCCTGTACCTGAGTCTGCACTCTAGTCTCTGCCGCAATGCCCACTTCTGTTAGATTGTGCCAGCTAGCCACTGGGCGGGCCACTGGAGTTGGGCCACTAGATAGTTGTGCTCAATTAACAGGGCTCTTAATCCTCTGTGCGTATGCACCCTAGTTTGGTGAGTGACTAAAACAACTGGGCCGCTTGGCATGGTGGTCTCATGCATCTGACAGCACAATTCTTGCAGCGTCATCTATCAGTGCCACCTTCTCAAAACCCCCAATGAGGTCTCCGCCTGTGCAAGTTCATGACCTATCGCGCCACCTGTCCCTATGACTGCTTGTATGCAATGTTCACAAATCACAGTTTTCAATGCTTCCCACTCAACCAGGCGTGTGATGGCTGTGTTACTATTGTCAGCTCCATAGTTAATGTGCATCTTGCGGACCATTTCAGGGAACACTGGGTCCTCAATTGCAGTTGGCTGCAAGTGTCAGGTAGGTACGGCGGGCGGGGTCAAGCCATGCAGTGTGTATCATTAGTGGGTTGTGGTCTGACAGGATCTTGCCCATTATTCTGTCTCTGTAATTTGAGCTGCATGTTAGGGTGACAAAGGATATGATCAATCCAGACATGGAGATCATGGGGTGGAGAATAAAAGGAGTATTTTCTAGTCGATCGGATTCAGGGTCCTCCAAATGTCTACCAGTGACCAATGAGTAAACCATTGCGTAAGGTGTGTCACCGTAGGGTTCCAAAGAGAGGGGTGCAAGCAAGTTCACAACAGTCCGTTTAGGACCTGCCACATCTGTGTGCATACATGCCAAGACTCCCAATTCAGAGGGGAGACTACCGATTTCAAAGCTAGTCTCCTGCCTCCTGATTCCTGCATTCAGAAACCAGATTCAGATCTTTGTAAAACTGCCAAAAATAAAGTGTTGATGCTTATTTGCACGCTTGATTCTCCCCCTCCAATAATTACATTTGACATCAATAGTTAACACTTTGTCTTAATTCTTGGAGGGGGACACTAGAGCAAAATCTCTACATTTTATTTTTGCAGTTTTACACAGCACAAACAAAAACAGAGTTTAGAATTCTGTTTTTGTTTGCACTATGTTATTAAACTGCCAAAAGTATGTCACCATACATAACAATCGGCCCAATGCAAGGAGAATGCTTCTGCTTCAACATAAGTCAATGGAGAAAATACATTCTCCTGGCTACTTTTTAAAAATCTCCCACTTGCCTGCTGTAGAATGTTGGCATGTACGCGAGTGTGGCAATGTCTGGAGGCCCGGCTGCAACAGAGGGGTGTACAGCCTGGACTGCAGGGGAGAAACTCAGGAAATCAAGAAAGAAGTTCAATGTGCAGTATACAGGAAACATTAGCACAGAAGCATTATGTTCTTGAGAGTCGCTCCACCACTCTGGATGATGATAGAGCATATTGTCATCTGGTGGGGTGGTTGCACTCTGTGTGGGGTGATGTATTGAGTTGAGTGACCGCTGACTCACCCATGGATGAAAGCAAAATGAACAGATGATGCAAGGAATGCAGAGCAATGCAAACATTCACCCCAGTCACAGATCTGGGTTAAATCCATGAATATTTTGCTCACCATGCCACCCCAGTTTGGATCCAGCCAACTGCAAATTAGTCTTGACTCTGCTCTCCATGGGAAAAGTCCAGCTCAAGCTGCCAGGCCAGGCCCACCCTGGACAAGAAGCAAGCATTCTGGGACCAGTTTTGAGGTATGACCCCTCATCAGCCAGGGTAGCTGCTGGATTCAACACTCACCACTAATTTAATTATTTTAATATGTTTTAAATAATATATTATTTTATGCGTGATATTGTTGGTATAATTTTTAATATTGTTTTAAAATACAGACTGTAATTTTAAGTGACTAAGTATTTTTTATTTAATTGCTATTAGTAATTGCTAGTGTTGTAGCAGGTTGTTGGGTTTGTAGGGTAATAGGGTGGGAAGATATTTAAATGAGAAATATATTTATTTTATTATTCATTTGTTTTGTATTGGTAATTACTGTTTTAATGTATTGATTATGCACATTTTGGGGGTTTGGGTTTGATTTTACAATTGAAATCGTAATTTTTTTATATTGTTATTATTAGTAAAGTAAGTTAAAATTTAGTAGCGGGTTTTTGGGTCTGTGTGGGTAAGACAGCCTTAATTAAGGAATAATTCCTTCATTCTTAATTGATAATTATTTAATTGATTATTAATTGATTACATTGTTTAATATTGATTTATTTAATGTATATTTTAGTTGTCGGCTGTTGGGTATGCAGTGGGAAATTAAATACAATTAAATGTAATTTAATTTAATGTTGAATGCTTTACAATATTTATTATTTGCTTAGTAGTTGTGTAAAATTAATTTGTTTATTATTGATTCTGTAACTGTTATGCTGTTTATTATATTTTTATATGTTTTTAAGTATTTTGTTTGTGCATTATACATGCATTTTAAAATGTGTTTAACTGTTTTGGTGAGTTGGTTTGGAAGAAAATAAATGTGTTTTTCATAATAATTGGTATTTACATGTAATTTATTAAGTGGTAATTAGTTATGGATATACCTTTAAACTTATAATTTTGTAACTGTTAAAAAAATGTTTTAATGGTAAGTGAGAAAGATTGTGCTATGATATTTGTTATTTAAATTGTTTTATGCAATCATTTAAATTAAATCTATTACTCTTGGG
Organism: Pleurodeles waltl; assembly: GCF_031143425.1. Classification (NCBI taxonomy): domain Eukaryota; kingdom Metazoa; phylum Chordata; class Amphibia; order Caudata; family Salamandridae; genus Pleurodeles; species Pleurodeles waltl. The sequence goes on from NC_090448.1 coordinate 706,918,902, forward strand.
TTAATCTTTTTGTTGGTACTTAGGGAAGTTGATTTTATTATATGTAGTTTGATTTTCCACTTCCATTTTATAAATTAAACTATTTTTTATTTTTTGTATTTACACATATTTTTAATTTAATGCAATTCAATGATGTTTATATTAAGATTTTAGCATTGTTTCCATAGTAATATGCTCAATCAAATATGTAATTATTTTGAAATAAAATATGTTACCTACTGTTGCTTAGACTGGATTGGGTATAGTAAAGCTAAATCCTGCAAAGTCCAACACTTTCCCTACTATTGCTAAGGGCCCGATTACAAGTCTGGCGTCGGACAAGCCAATTACCAGATTCTCAGTGAGGAGACCGCCACGGAGCTGGCGGTCTTCTCACCAGCCTCGTTACAAGGTTTCCACTGTGCTGTTTCCGCCAGTCAGCTCAGTGGAAACTGTGCAGCAGGATTCGTCTCGGCTCCACATGGAGCTGAGGCCAATACCGTCGCAAAGGGGGGCCCCACAGCACCCTCGGAATGTGCACTGTCTGCAAAGCAGGCAGTGCGCATTCCGATGGTACTGAGCAAAGGGGTCCCTGCACTGCCCATGCCTAGACAATGGGAAGTGCAGGGGCCAACCTGTGGCCCCCATCACTGGCTTAATGCCAGCTTTTACATGGCAGGCAGACCACAATGGAAAGGCTGGCAGTAAGTAGAGTTGTAATCAGCCAGGAGGAGCTGAACAGCACAGCCCTAGGTGGGTACAACTCAGACTGTTGTCAGACCATTGGGAACCATGTTCCCGGTTGGGACTGCGGTCCCCTGGTGGTCCAACCACCAGGGTCATAATGTGGCAGTTGGACTGCCATAGTTGCGGTGGTCCAACCGTCACCATGTGGTTGGCACTCCTTGGACCGCCAGCCTCATAATGAGGTCATTATTCTGGAGTGAGAATAGTAAACCTCACCCATCCAAAGTCCAACACTTTCCCTACTGTTGCTTAGGCTGGAGTGGGAGAAATAAATCTAACCCCTCTGAAGTCCATCACTTTCCCTACTGTTGCTAATTCTGGAGTGGGAATAGTAAATTTCAACCCTCCAAAATCAAACACTTTCTCTACTGTTGCATAGCCTGGAGTGAGATTAGTAAAGGTAGGCCCTCCAAACTCCAACACTTTCACTACTGTTGGTTAAAATGGAGTAGGAATACTATACATTATATTTTTTAAATATAAACTATATTATTATTTCTTTACATGTTATATTTAATAATATTTGTTTTTTTAATGTTTATAATATTTTTACTACAGGTTTTTTGGGGTTCTAATAGCTTAATATTTTGTATATTTGGGAGATTAATATATTTATATCCTTTAATAACGATTTAGGTGCCTATTTTCTTTTTTTTGCAGATGTATATACATATATATATATATACATATATATATATATATATGTATATAAATGGATATGTTTTAATAGCAAATAGAAAAAAATATATAATGTACATTAAACATGTATTATTTATGATAATATATTTACATATATATATATTTGCTTTAGAAACAAACATACATATATATGTGTGATGATGTAAAGATACTGGGCCTCATTATGACTTTGGCTATCAGAAAAGTCTATCAGAAAAGTCTGACCGTCATACTGGCTGCATCCCCCGATCATATTATGATGTTCCTGCCAGGCTGACCATTGGCGGGAACAGTGCTACGGTATTGGACTCTGCTCCCTTGAGGGAGCCGAAGCCAATACCGTAGCACACCAGCACCCTCTGAATGTGCACTCTGAGGGTGCTGGGCAGGTGGCCATGGCATGATCAGTGCTCCTGTGGCCCCCTGCACTACATTTCAACCATCCTTTCGATGGTGGGGTCCCCGCCATGGAAAGGCTGGTGGAAACAGGAGTCGTGGTCAGCACAGCGGCACTGAGTTCAGGGCCGCAGTGGCTGACCACGAGTCTGCCTGCCATCAGCGCGTCGGGAGCCTTGTTCTGGGCGGTGATGGTGGTTCCCTGGCAATCGGACCGACAGGGCCGTAATGTGGCGATCTTACCACCTAGAATGCAGTGGTCCGACCGTCACCAAGGGGCTTGAGGTCTCAAAATCACCAGCCTCTTCATGAGGGCCATAGTATCAGAAAATTAGTGGAATGTACTTTACATTACATTAATGTCATATACTAAAATGTTTAAGAATTACTACTTTAAAATGTAAATATAGCAGAAAAACAACATTTTGTATGTTTTTTAACAATATTAATGTCAACAATGTGTTTACCGATATTTTATAATTTCCTTTATAAGTATAGGGTCACAATATTGTGGTGAACAATATTTTTGACAAAATATTTTTGTTAACAATATTGTTTACCATGATATTGAGTCACTGATCTGAGTATAGAGCTGCTTTGTTTGTCAAGAAAGTAGTGATGTAATCATTGATATGCTCCTCTAATACTTTTATTGCCACTGGTAGTTCAGAGATATAGTGATATTTATTCAGTGTGTAAGGATCCCTGCCTATTTTTTTGAATAAGTAGGTAACGATTGTCTGCTTACAAATGGGTGAAACTGAGGCAGTGACAATACAAGCACTAAAGGTGGGATTTAGAGTATTGCTGAAACAGGATGGAGTTTGATGTATAAGTCAAAGAATACAACCTTTCAGTGGAAAGCAAGGCTTAATCATTTCTAGAAAGGATGTGGTAAGATCTTGAGTCAACAGTTTAAAAGGTGTTATGGTCTTATTTGGAATAGCATCTGCTTTGCTGATATTTAAGGTGTTTATGAAAGAGAGAAAATTGTATCCAACGAAAGGTTGGTGTAAATATTTTGCATTTTATTGTGAAAGAACTAGACTAAAGAATTACATAATTAGTGTGACAGTGGAATTTGTTTTCCACTGCTTTCATAGTTAAGGTGTTAACGATTCAAAATTGTCTTGGATGAATTAGAGGCCTCTTGAATACTATTTCTGTAGAAATTTGTGCGTGCTTTAATAACACATCTGTCTGTGTCCTTAGCAGAATATATTTCTTTGTGTTCCGATTTATATTTTGTCTTCCATATTCACTCTTATTCTTTGTAGACCCATTTAGCTTGAGTGAGCTTTGTGATATACCAGGGTCTGAAAGGTTTTGTCTGTTTGGTAAGGACTGTTGTGACCCGACTTCTAATCTGTGTACATCTATTGTATATCGTTGCCTCAGATTTGATATTTTCACCTATGATTTTTAACCAGGAGTGACCTTTATGTGTGATCTCAGAGTTAGTGCCTGAGTGACAACTGTTTATCTACTGGTTATTACCACAACTTAGTCTAATCAAGGAAGAAACAAATCATTTAAGGGTTTTCTATTGGAGAGTCAATTAGAGCCAATGACCCTTGTAAAATGGCAGACGAGATACATGCTACATTTTGTGACACCGTATATGATCCACCAAACTCTATGTGAGGCCCTAATTCTAGTGTGTCACCAGCACTGCGGGTAGGGAAGGCCACAAATTGGAGAAGGGCCATGGAAGCACAGCCATCAAAAATGTCAGCAGTATCTCCGCAATCAGGACAGTCAATCCACATATTGAAGGGCCCAAGCAGTAGAAAAGTGGCTGCAGATTGTAAGAGAATTAATAATAATTCTAAAAGGCCTGGGGTTACTGTCTGCCCCGGGGGTCCCTACAAAAAATGACATGTCTACTAATTAGCATAGCTTGTATCTTAGCTTTGACTGTAATAGGCACCTTCTCTTTGAAATCAGATAGGTCACAGAACTCTGATATTGCTTCCTCTTACATCACTCCATGTGACCTAATGGCACATTGCCTATTTTATTTAGTTCATACTCTATGGCCTCATGATGGTGGCCCATTAAATTCTGGTATGTAGAATAACCCCCTGCATATAACACAATTCTGACTTGTGCTGCAAACACTAGATCTCAACTATTTTCATCAGAATAAGGTGGTCAAGTCAAACCTGTAGACATTTTCTGGGAGAAGATGCCATGTAAATACCAGGCCAAGCGAGTTTTGGGGCAGCAAGCACTAAAATTCCATGACCTCTCTCATTTATGCTGGCAAAACACAGAACAGGAGATATTAATCATACCAAATACATTTCAAGCACCTTGGTGTCTGATTTTGTTGGATGAGATCATTATCATATCTGACACTGGGCCCCTTGTAATGTGGTTTTAGGACTACTGTTCTGCTTATTTGCAGGACTATTGCTCATTTCCTGCTTTGTCTGGATTCCTGTTCTGCTACCAGCAAGTAATGTCCTGATGATTAATGTGACAGTGATCACTATTCTGTTCAAACTTCCTAACTTCACAGAAACAGCCAATACTTGGGTAACTACAAGATGGAATGTGGACCATAGACCAACAAGGCCAGTGCTCTATGAAGGCCAGGACAGGCAACTGTCTCATGGTGCCACCACACATGTTCACAAGAGAATGCTATGTTGCAACAAATAGCTTGAAAGCCTTTATTGCGCAGGCAAAATAGCACCCAGGTAGACAAATGTCACTTGCTTTGGGCTTTGGAACTGTTTGCAGGATCAGTTCTGAACTGTAGGAATATTTTAGGACACAGTTCAAGTTTGAGTATCATCTCAGGAGCCTTGTTTTGAGGTTTTTCATATGTTGCAGTAGGACTGGCTCTATTCTGAGTCCGACTGTTCCTGAGACTAAGGGCCTCATTACGACCCTGGTGGCCAGAGGTAAGCTGGCAGTAACACGGCAAACAGGCTGGCGGTGTTCGGCCAGCTATTATGACCGTGGCGCAATAGCCACGGCCATACCGCCGGCCCCTCCACTATACCACTAGGCTTCCGCCTGGCAGTCCTAATCTCCAGGGCAGCAGTGCAAGCACAGCTGCCCTGGGGATTATGAGTCCCCAACCGCAAGCCTGTCAAAGGCTGGCAGTAAGGGAGACTTGGGGTGCCCCTGGGAGCCCCTGCACTGCCCATGCACTGGGCATGGGCAGTGCAGGGGCCCCCAGGCACAGCCCTATCTCGCATTCGGGCAGTGAAATGCACGACGGGTGCTACTGCACTGTCTGCACATCAACATTGCCGCCGGTTCTATTACGAGCTGGCTGCAATGTTGATGTGACTTTTCTGCTGGGCCAGCAGATGGTAACACTGTTACCCTCCTCTGGCCCAGCGGAAAAGTCAAAATAGGGAGCCAGATATACCGCCAGCACTGGCCACTGAAGTTGTTATGAGGGCCTAAGTGTTGTACTGGTGAAGGTCTTGTTTTGGTTTTCATGGATTTAACATGGGGCATTGTGAACGGTGATTAGGTACTGTGAAAACAAAGGTAATGTAGTTTTCTTACCAAAGTGGGCTATTTTGGTTGTGAAAACATTTGTGAGTCCAGCAGGCTAGTTTGAAAAGAGAACTTGTTTCCCCAAGGAAGTCAATCAATCAATCAATTTATAAAGCGCGCTACTCACCTGTCAGGGTCTCAAGGCACCAACACTGTAGGGTGCATTGGAGAAGAGGCTGAACAAAGGTCCAGGAAGACACAGGAGAAAATAAATCACTGGGAAATGAATGAGACATAGAGGGTACTGCAAGACAAGGGAGAAAAAAGAACAAGGGCAAAAGAACTGTTACCTCTCCTCCACCTCTTCGATTGTGTCCAGTAACGGGCAGTTCAGCATCTCAGGCAGGAAGCAGGCCGCAACCCCAGATATGATTGGACACACTCCAAATATCGTCAGGGGCAGGAAAGGAAAGTAGTCCCCTGCCATTAGAACTCCAGGCGCCACAATGCCACCAAGGCGTGCCATCATCGTGGTGAATCCCATTCCAGTCTGCCTGCAAAAAATGAAGATGGATATAGTTATTAGGCAAGTAGCATGGCTGTGAATTAAAATCAAACAAACAATAGTTGCTCCAATACAGAATGTAATTTCCATTGACTGAACCACTAGGTCGACCAGGCTTAGCTCTTGCTGCAGAACATAGTTCACTATCACTTGAGGTTGATAAGGTAGATCACTGAGGTATGTAACCTTGGCAGAGATCAGTAAGTTACCTGTAGGCCACATGTCTTAAAGCTGTCACAACTGTTTAATCTTCCAAGGACAGTAAATTAGTGTTGCTAAGCAGGAGAGAATTCATTGTATAGGGCATGCTGTAAAATTAGTCAGTATTATATAGACACCTGATAATGTAGAATTTTGATTGTACCATCAAACGTTACAGAAGTGGCATGATAACATAATCGACAATACAAATATTGTGTTTTAATGGTATTGATATAAAGTACGTAACTGTATTATTGAAAGTATACTCACAGTAGGGAAACAGAAGTTTATATTCATGTGTGTTCTAATGTGTGATTTTAACATGTTGAATTATAATATGAATGCACATTTGTAGTTCTGTAGCTCTGTTAATGGTATTATGATATAATGACAAATAATCTGTTCCATTTAGGAGGCATATATTCATTATAATTGCAAGATCCATTTATATTCATGTATTCAAAATGTGTACTAAGACCATGTTAAGTTAGCATGATTAGAGGCCTGAAATGTTTAATTTCCAGGGTTATTCTTCAATGTGGAGTTTTGCTTGTATCTTAATGTTCTTTCATTGCAGGTGCTTTTGTGCGAATCTACTGTTAATGAAAGGCATGTTGTGTGTGAAAGATAGTGGAGTATGGGGGGATACTTTGGCAAGGACGAAAGGAGCGCTAACGAACTGAGAAGCAAGACCTCCTGTTGAAATGACTTGCACGAGGAGACACTCAAGGTCGTCCTGCTGTCCCAACCATGGGATGTGAGGGTGATGGGAGTTGCCTAATTCAACTGTGCAAAGATTATGGAAAACCACTGGTTTAGTTGACATAGACTTATAAAGAGTTCTGTGGGTTTAATTAGGATACACTTAGTCAAGTGAGGGCAGATTCCCTTTGGCCTTTGGAGAGAATTAATCTTTTAGACACTTGGAGGGGTACCGACCTCTCTATTGTGATTTCTTTTTACTGCTTTATACTATATACCACCTCTTTACCAGAGCTTCCACAAAGGTTTATGGTATGCTAACACTTTCCTATATTCTTATTAATGCCTATGTTTCCTGAGAATCACATAGGATTTCCATAGCTTAGTTTAGGGCATTAGGCAGACTTAAGATTTCAAATTATTAAGTAAGAGGATCATGACCTGTATACTGATCACCAAATGCTGTTCTTTATCTTTTGTATTGCTTCATCCAAAATTTGTGTGTCCCTTATGCTTATGAGATTCAAATTTGTTAGGCATTTCACCTCATCTTTGGTGATTCTGTACTTACACAGCATGTTCTTGAGATCCATTTATATTAGTTTGGCTCTAAATTTGTAATAAACCTTTTGAATCTTATTCTCCGCCTCCTTGATTTATTGTGCGACCAAATAGGTTGAACTGTTAATTGATTTAAGTATTGATTTTAACTCCCATTACCCCTCGGGGCTCCTAAAAAGGTCTATTGGAAGAACAGAAGCAAGAACATGGGCCCACAGCATCATCACAGCCACCCTGCCTTCAAGGCTGGTATCACACCTGGTTATTTCTAATGACTACGAGGGGTCTGTAGTATTTGCGGGGAACAAGTTTGAAATGTAAAGTGTAGAGATTAGCTGACGTAAAACTGAAATGTTTTAATTGACTTTTGGTTCTATATCTAGAGGTTTGTGATGACATTTTTTCATAGATTGTCAGGCAAGTTAGTCTCGGACTTTTTTTAAAGAATTTTTAAAGGAGGTCGTGATAATGAGCTGGGTGAAATAATCTCGTTGTGTCCTATGTGAAGTTCTTGCACAGTAAACATTCGATGGGCTTTGTTTTGCAAGGTTAAACTGTTGCACGTCTCCGCACTGTTACACCAACGAATGTGGTCCTACCTATGACTTTGAGGTGCTTCACTAGAGGCATACCAACGGCAGACCGTACTTTCAGCGATTCTCTACTTTTAGAAGTGGTATTGGGAAGCTCAAAAAGATGACCTTCCTTTTTATAAAAGTTAGGAACACGTATGACGGGCAAGCTGGCTATAACTCAACATTAGACAAAAATAAACGGCCCTGGTAAATGAAGGTATGGTCTTGAAAAGTTTGTTTGGGAAAGTGGTAGGCTGAAAAGGGTAAATCTTGAAAAGGGTAGGATAGAAAAGTGCAACTTTAAACAAAAGGTTAAGATGGAAAGGCACAATTCTGAACGGGAGAATAAAAGTGAAAAGCGTTTGAGTGAAAAATGCAATGTTTAAAAAGAACAAGACTAGAAAAGCGCAAACATAAAAACGTAGACATCTGAAAGGGATAAGCTGGAAATGAATAAGTCATAGAGTCTGTAAAAGTGCAGTAATAAATATGGCATATTTTAAAATTATTATTTTAGAGATAATTTTGTGCTGAATCTGGTATTAAGAGTGCCTAAAACCATAAATGCGAATTTATATTTGGAGGCTATATTCTTATATATTTCGTGACATCATCAAGGAAAGACATCAAACTGGTGGCCAGTGGTGTTGCAAAATGCATTTCCCAGTCTCAAATATCACTGCTTTACCGGACTACGGTGGGGAAGAGCTCGCCGCTGTAAAGGTAGGAGCAGAGTGAGGAGGCAGCCAGACTTCCTTTCCCTAGCACGACCAGGGTGATTCGCAGAGAAGTCATGTCTAGAGGCAAAACGAAACTATTACAACCACTAATTTATAAACAGTTCATAGTCCCCATATTCTCCATTCTTATTGCGTGTACGTGACATGTACTAGGGCTACTGGCATTTGTTATAGATTCAGAGCTAAAAATGACATCTCCTGCAGAATGTTGTGATAAAATCCAGATTTTAGGTAGCACTTAATAGTTAAGGCAGTTCGAGACATGCAGTAACCATGCTGAACTCTGTGCAGCGACCATGAAGAGATTTATGTGTGCTAAAATACATGCGGTAGCAAGAGGTTTGTGCAACATCGGTGCCTAAATTTGTGCAGTAGTCCTGTGGAGGTGTGCTACAAGATTGCCAAGGTATTGTCTATAGACCTGCTAATATGTTAAAGTAGCCAAGGGGCGATTTTTGGAATATCCATTCTTTCATTTGTTCAGTACTGTGTAGAAAAGTGTACTATAACAGTGGCAGGATGTGTACAATAACCGTGGCAAGATACATGCATTATCAAGATGAAATGTGTGCACAATCCCTGCTGATATTTGTGTAATACTCACGATGAACTGAAACTATGACAATGTCAATGTATGTACAATAATCATGTTAATTATATGCAGTATCCATGCTTCAATTTGTACAGTGTCCATATCCATGCTTAGAAATGTCCAAATGTTATGTTGGATTGTAAACTCTGACAATGCAATGGTATATCCAATAGCCACTCTATGATAAATTCAGTAACCGAGCACAGATTTGTGCAATGTCAGTGCTTGGATCTGTGCAATGCTCATGTTGACGTGCGTTCTTTACAGCGCCAAGATGTGTACAGTAGCCATGCCAAGATACATTCAGTAGCCAGGCTGAGATGTGTGAAATCCTTATGTTGATGTGTGTGAGATAACGATGGAAAGATGCCAACGAACTATACTAAGACGCATGCAGGAGCCCTGCTGAGATGTTTGCAATATCCAGGATTAGATTTGTTCAATGCCCACCGTGAAGTGTCTGCAAGACCAATGCTAAGGTGTACAATAACCACGCTAAGTGATTTGGGCAGTTATTTCTCGGAACCGTATCTTAATCAGTTACCTGACCCAACTCTGATTTAAAGATTAACTGCTTTTTCCACTCCTTTGAAAATACTACTTCGGGAAACAAACTTAGATTCTCCACAATATAACTTTAAAGCTTGTATTGTTTGGACTGATGCAGTACTCATCTATCTATTATTCCGGGGCATATTTTGCAACAAGGTACAATAAATCAATTTGCTTCTACTAACTGTGAATATTTTGATTTTTGTAATTTGAATCGTGTGAAAATATGCAGTAAACATGAAATCATTTTCCTGTTCCAACATGCGGAACCTTTAATGATGTTGTAATAGAGCACCCAAGAAATCCAAACCCCAGACTACTGGTATTTCTCTGAATAATGATGCTAAAACCAAACTCTTAACCGTTCAGAGTGCCAAGGTACAAATCATAATGTAATACCAGATGGGGAATTGCCAATACCACTGGGTTTGGTTTTGTTACTACTGCATCACTCGGAATATGCTATAATAGTGCATGTTTAATATTATTATGAGTTGCTGAACTTAAAATATTGCTGTTTGTCTAGAAACTTTCCAAGGTTTTCGGTAGTGAAATATGGGTAGGGAATCACTGCGAGATCTGAGCTGTAATTTTGCACAAATTGGAATCCTGATTTGGGAGCAATCTCTGTATCCAAATGACTTTGTAAACACCTTCTTACCTAGAGGTATAGCCATGTTGAGCAGCAGCAAAAGGCCAGCCAGGATAAGAGAAGCTGCCTGGATTGTCCTACGTCCAAAAAATGCCAGGGCGATGGAACAGAGGATCTTGGCTAGGACATCGATGGCACCAAAAAGCATCTGCACCAGGTGAATGCTAAGTCCAAAGTTCTGCAGGTCCATGGAGAGGCCAAAATATGCAAAGTTGGTGGAGAAGCTAAAAGCGGGTATGGGGAGCACAATTAAAACAGGAAAATGTAACAAAAAAGCAGCTATATTGCAAGAAATCAGCAGTTTGAAAAAGTACAGAGAAAGCAAGCAAAATTATGAAAACATGTACACATAGACACACACTACATATATTTTACCACTGAAGGATTCTGGTGGTATCAGAAACCCACGGGAATGAGCGATTTTAAAATGTCACTATAATCCCAAGAAGGGAATATAGAAACATACCACACAAGTTACCTCGAATGCATTTTTCTACTACATGTCTAATTTGATGAAATTAGAATAAACGTGTTTTTTTTCCAAAACGGGCAAGGTTTATTAAAAAAAATACGTGAAATACTGGACTACACTATTTGCTCATCCGTAGTACAAAAAAAGAGATTTTTTTTTAATAGGTAGTTAAGAATAGAGTTTCAGATAAAAATGATTTACTTTCTTAAAAAACATGTTCTGGTTATAGAAATCAGAGCTGTAGCAGAACAAACAATGTACGCTCATAGCAATTAGAATGTTCAACTTTGTCTATACAAGGGGCAGTGATTATGCCCAGAGATTGTTGAATCTGCTGCCAGCCAGACAGAGCTTACAACATATACTGCCACCCACCTCTAAACCCCTACCAGTGTTTCTGCCTGCAGGCCTACAGCAGCACTCTCCAAAGAAAAGGGAGAAGACATTTGGATTTTTGTGGGACTAGTTTTGACATTAAGGGTGGCAAAGAGAGGGCAAATCCCAATTTCCTTTCCCTTGCCAGGACTAATGCCTGCAGTGTTCTAGCTCGCATAGATCTCACTATGATTTCTTACTCAGAATGCCCGGAAGAAAGTAAGATTTGGCTATAATCATGCATTTTCATCACATTTCTCTGAGAGAAAGTTCCAGAATACGTGGGATCTACAAAATTCTTGCCACTCACTATTGTCACACGACTCCTGATAAAATTGGTACCCCACTTGTGTGGTGGAAAATGCATTAATTTAGCCATAATTTGAGGTTTGCATGGTACTCTGGGTAAGAAATCAAGTGTGATACAGTTTTTATCTGGAGAATTGTGGGAATACGGAATAGCATAAGGTTTCTTACTATCTATAGAATTTCTCTTTCTTTGTGGTTTCCAAATATAGGTATGTATGCAGGAAAATGCACATTTTCAAAATGCTACCGTGAACCTCATGATAGCATGGGTAACCCTGAATTCAGAGTTGTACAAATAACCACTATCTAAGAGAATTAGGGTCTCATTATGAGGCTGGCTGTTCTAGGACTGCCAGCCTCACAGAGATGGTCAGACGACTGCAACTGTAGCGATCAGACCTCCACATTGCAATCCTGGCGGGCGGACCTGCCAGGAGACTGGAGTTCCCACCAGGAACATTGTTCCTGACGGGATGTTGGCAGTCTGAGTTCTACTCAGCCAGGGCGGCGGTGAACTCTGTGCCGCTTGACTGATCACAACTCACCTTACTGCCAGCCGATCTGACCACCATGAAAAGGCTGGCAGTAAGGGTGTGATGTGGGGCCACAGGTGGGGCCCTTAGCTGCCCATGCCCATGGCATATACAGTGCAGGCACCCCCCAGCCCAGCACCCTCAGAATGCGCACTCTCTACCGGGTCAGCCAGGTGGGAACATTGTAATACGCTCTGGGGGAACACCACTAGTATGACAGTGGTGACCTCCCCACGGCTTTGGCGGTACGCTTTTAGGACTGCCAAAGTCATTACGAGCCTCTTAATATTTTGAACACATTTACAAAATGCATAGTCCATTTTTCACTCATTAGATTTTACCATATGAATGGAAGCATAGTGCACAGTGAATATTCACGGTAAACTGTAGCTCTGTTGTTACTCTTGGTGTCTCATTTTTGGACAACCAACAAACAATATATATCTCTATGACCATAAGGGTTTGATGGGCGTAACAGTATATTACTTTTGTAAAATGTCCGACAAGACAAAAAAGTTATAGATCTATTTCTTTTTTTCAGGCTTATTTTTTTTTTTTTTTTCAGTGATTACTTTCTTAGGGAAAACTATGAGCAATCCACACAAATGACCCTTTGCTGAATTCAGAATTTTGTAAAGTTTTTTAAACAATTATTGCTTCCTTGGCTTACCCATGTGGTTCAAATCTGTTTCTACTAAGGTAGGAAAAACCACAAAATTAAAAAAATCCACTACTGTAAAGAAAAAAATGCATAAACTGTGGTAAAAATGACTTTTTAAAACTTGTTTACAACTCGCTTGTTCCTCAAAGTGAGGAAGAAGGTGATGCTGTTTTTTGAAAAAGATGTGCTTTCTTGCACAGCACTTTTACCCATTTTTCAATAAAACCCTAAATGCTGATACATTCAGTCATCAACTTTATTCGGCCAATTCAAAATAGCCATAAAAGCACATAGGAAACATAAATACATATTAAACATACTCAAATCCTAATTCAAAATACATGTACTAACTAATCCTGATAATTAAAACATAAATGTATAAAATATAATAACATTAAAACAAACCCCTCGAAATTCACCATTATTATCTTCATAAGATAGTATTAAGGCTGATTTATTACACTTATCCAGTTTCACTAGAACTAAAAAAAAAAACTTTTCCTAACTTGTATAGCATTTAAGATATATAATGCCACCTTGTAACATACATGTGCATTGTCAAGTCTTAACAAAAATCCAGCGCCACCAGATAGGTCCTTATACTATTATTTTTAAAAAGGAGTTTGAGATATAAGACTCTAAGATGTTCATAAAACGTACAAAATAACATAAAATGCAAAGTACTTTGCTTACTTAACCCATCACAAGGGCAACTAAATGTTTAATCGGGACAGGACTTTGTACTAGGAAATGCTACCAGATGATGTACTATACCCAGTCTTAACCTTATCAGAACGAAACAGTGCTGCATGTTAGTTACACCAAGTTTGTATCCATCTCTACTTGCCTCCAGAGAAAGGGACATGTAAATTCCAACAGTAGATTTCATGGATTCATTCGTTTTTCTACCATCAACTCTATATTGCAAGAAGGTATCTCTAATACATTTCTTTGATAATATCAGCACTTCCTCTGGGTCTGATTTTATATTCATGTTGAATATAGAGCTGAAAGAGGAATCAATAAAGACGAGCCACGGTATACGCATAGCATTATCCATTTTTAAACTATCTAGAATAATTTCCTTAGTAAATGCAGTTTCTTCCTTGGACCATATACTACGCCATAGCAGCATTGGGCTCACCTGCAACCCATTATCCAAATAATGGAGGCCCACCTCTTGGTGTACAATCCAATTAGATGCTGAGGTTGGTAACTATAGCAAATGTTTTAGAAACAATTTTCCTCTACTTGTAAACTGGTACTTTTTGTATAGCCCCAGACGCCAGCTCCATATGCTACCGTGGATATTGCTCTGTCTCCATAAATATTTATCATAGTAGAGATGGGGGCGACTCCCTAGTTTACCAGCAAATCTAAAAATGGCACCTGAATTCCTTCTTAATTTATCCTTTCCTGAATGAATATGTTGTTTCAATTGCCCATTGTTCAAGAACAATACACCCGGGTAGCTGAATGACTTTACAGTAGTTATCTCCGTTTTGTGAATATAAAAACTCCAGCATTTCTTTATCCTTTGGCCACAAGTCATAGTGAAGGTTTTTGATTTATTAATAACCATACCTTTTGAAGCCATAAACTGTTCTAGACCATCCATTAGTTTTTGAAACCCCACCGGAGTCCTAGACATCAGGACAACATCATCGGCAGTAATACGGGTACTGGACGCCCTGCCACATAGGGAGGGTCCGCCTGGATTTCCTGCAGGAACTTATCCACTCCATTAATATATATGGAGAACAATAGCGGGGCCAGTACGCACCCTTGGCCAATACATCTTCCAATATTAAATGAGGTAGTGCACTCTCCTAATTTACCAAAGCTGACTTTGCATGTTAAATCTGCATAGAGATGGGTAATACAATTTATAATATACCTTGGGGCACCTGATACATTTTAGCTATTTTCTCGGTTTCCTCTATGAGAATTCACAAATGTGGTACTTTAAGAATCCCCAAACGCAAGTGCTTAAAATATGGCCTGAATAGATTTGTGGATACAAAATTATAAAGGCTTAAATGCAATGTACTCCAAACATTAAAAATAAGCTATGGCCAAGCTCAGATATGTTTGATGATCTCCATACTAATTAAACAATGGATAAGGATGAAGCTCCGCAGGGGCTGTTAATATGATGTAAATTCCACAAAATATGAAAATGATATTATTGGTCCCTGTGCGTTTTGAGTGACAAGAGCAGATATTATATGCATATAACAAACAAGGGAACAACACATTGATAACATCACTGCAACATCTGAAATTACATAGTTGATGACAAGACTGTGCAGCATATTTACAAGAAAATGGCTCATTGGTCCTGATGTGCCACTGTTCGTGCGTCGGCGCGGCCCCACCTAATGACACCATGGTTGCGCAGTATTTATAATAGCACAATAGCGTCAACATTTTTTACACTATTGTGGAGCTTTGTTGCACTATCGTCAAAAATGTTGACGCTAGTGCAACAAAGCACAAGGAGGCCCATTGATTAAAATGGGTGTGTAATTTTAATGCCTGCTCTGAGCAGGCTTTAAAAATGATGGAAAAAAATGGTGCAGTGAACTGTTGTGATATTCACTGCACCATTTTTGTGGGCCTCCCTGAGTCAGAACTCCCCCTTGCATACATTATGCCTGGTGTAGGCATGATGTGGCGCAAGGGTTTACAAAGTGGCGCAAAACAAGCATCGCACCACTTTGTAAATATGGCACGGGAAAAAGGCCTCCTTAACGCAGCTGGAGCATAAAAGAAATGACGCCAGGACGGGGCAAGGTGGTGCTAGGGGCTTGTGAATATGCCCCTGTGTGTGGCGGGAGCACAATTTATTGTTACTTCAGGGCAAGAGATATGATTGTTTGCAGTAACTATAACTGGCGAATTTCAGAGATTGTGTTCATTTAAACCTGTATACATTAACTGACATATTCACCTAACTATACAAGCCATTTAACCTTTGTTTTTTCAGTGAAATGCTAACTTTAAAAAAAATGTAAAGTAACATATTGTTACAATCTCGAACTATACCATAATTTTAGCCTTGCATTTTCAGTAAATTTTGAGGGTTTTTTAAAAGTAAAGTATAATTGTATTACCATGTATTACTAAATAAGGTAAAAATGTATTCACCATTTATAGATATATAAAACAATTATAATTCTTGCCCTTGCCATGCACTGCCTATGACCTCACATATTACAACAGCCTTGAAATGTTCTAAGACATCATTGATAACATCAGTGATGATAACTGAAATGACATCCTTGATGACAATAGTGTGCATGGCTGGGGCTCAACTTATAGTGTCTTGTGTTAACTGGAGAATTTCAGTGTTTTTTAGTTTCAAAATGTTACATTTAAATTGACATTTTCACCTGTGACGTCATTTAAATCTTGAACCTTTGTGTTTTTTTCAGTGACTTTCTAAAGTTAGACTTGCCCTACTCCATGTTTATTTTATTGACTTCTGGAGAATGAATGGCAGAATCAGCTTCACTGAAATATCAAGCCAGGGCTGCATGCTGCATACTGAACTCTGCAGCAGAAGCAAACCCCACTAGGTGTTACTGCTACTCCAATAATCATCTGAGCTATATGTTTTTCCAATAGTGGGCAAAGTCTTCTGCAGCAATTGAATTAAATTCATGTGGACAGCCCTCATGTGTGGTACATTAATATGTGAATATGGGGGTCATTATGATGACTCCGGCTGTCGGTAATAATGTGGCAGTAGTACCGCCAACAGGCTGGTGGTACTTACTGCCACATTATGACATTGGCGGGTTGGCTTCGTACCACTCCAACCGCCATAGGTGTAACAGCCTCCGGGCTGGAGATATCCATCTCCAGCCCGGCGGCCGCCATTGTGGGATTATGACCTCACCTACCACTATGGAAACACCACTAAAACCATGGTGGTAGGCCCTATCAGTAACAGGGAATTCCTTCCCCGTCACTAATAGGTGCCTCCCATCCCTCCTACCTTTCCAATTACCCCATCCCCCCTACCTCCACGCCCTCCTTCACGTAGACACACACTCATTCACACATACATACATGCATGCATACATCCAATCACACACACATCCACACACACTTCAACACATACACGTAGACACGCATCATGATTACAATACATACACGCACTCACACTTCCTTCCATTCACGCACGCAGTCAACATACAACACACACCCACAATCACACACACACATACATGCATACACCCCCACACTCACACACACACACAACACCCCCCACTCTCCCCTCCACTGGATCTAGGGGGTCCTTCGGCAGGAGATAGGAATGCGCGCTGCTACAGCTAGCAGTGCATGCCAGCAGAACACCGCCAGGGTGTATTATTTCTCATAATACGGCTGGCGGCGGTCTACTGGTGTGGCGCTGATGGTGGTAGCAGCGCCACCTTACCGCCATCCACCAGTATGGCCCCAGCTGGATTTCCGCCCTTCTTGTGGTGGAAATGCGCCTGTGGTCATATTATGGTAGAAGGCTGGTAGCCGTGGTGGTGGTCTTTAGGCAGCCGTCGCCACGGCGGTAGGCGGTTTTTACCACCAATGTTATGAGGGCCTATATTTCTTTTAGCTTAATTCACAGACAAGCTGTTAAATTAACTGTTTTATATGAGAAGAACATTTTGTTAAATATTCATGTTAGTGGCAGTATGCCTTGGCTCAAGAAATTACCAGGGAAACAACTCACATTGCAATAGGCCCTCTGTGGACCTTTGTGAGAAGGGTTTAATTGCCCCACGATACGGGGGAGAGTTTGCTCAACATAAACACACCCCACACTTTCAGAGGAAACACAAGGTGGGCACACTTGAGTTAGACGCTCAAAATAAAGTCAAGAAAGCAAGATGGAAACATTCAAAATAAAGTCAAGAATCAAAGCAAAAGACATTCAAACTAAAGTCAAGAAGGTAATGTGGTGACAACAGATCTATTGCCTAGAAAGCAAGAATGAGACAGGAAAGCAATGTGGGATGTACAAGTAAAAGCCATGAAACCAAGATGTTGACATTCCAGCTAATGCCAAGAAAGCAAAGCTGCAACACTGGAACTCAAAGCAGGAAAGTTAGTTGGAGACACCCAGGCAAAGAAATCCGAAAACCAAATTATACAAATGACTGAAAGCCAAAACAGCAAGCTGGGGATACACAGAGTAAAACCAAAATATTAAGACTGGAAATTAAGTTAGAGCCAAGACAGCAAGGTGGGGATACTGAAACTAAACCTATAAAAGAAAGGTTTGGGCACCTGAATAAAAGCCAAGGCTGTAAGCCAGGACACAAAACCATGCAATGAAAAGGTATCAAAGGAGACCCTGAATAAATTCTTGAACCAAACTGGAAAACTTGCATGCCATCTCTCCACAGTGTATTAGTCTTGGCTGTCCTGCCACTTTTGGGTGATATGCTAGCAAGACACAATTGATTGCACAACAATTTCCTGCATGGACTACTGCAATTCACTTCTTTTGGGCACATTACATTCAAATAACTTAATCACTGCTTCCAACCTCTTCAGAATGCTGCAGCAAGGTTAGTCATGGACCATTCAAGAAATGTATCCATCTCTGCACATCCGGATAAAATAAATGTAATGTAATAAATGCACAAAATATGTTTATTTAAAGCACTCTGCTTCTGCCACAAACCATCTATTGCAATAACCATAATATATGTATGAGGTCCATTGTTTCCTAGTATACCCATCTTGGAGCACTGAGATCCCCTAACAGTGGCCTCATTGTGTCTTTGAAATTCAAGAAAGTTAGGAAGAGAGGCCGTCGTTTGGGAGTTATCACAGCTAAAAACATGGAACACTCTTCTCCCTGACCATTAGGTTACAATCCAATTTGATGGAAGACTTGTTTGTTTGGGCACAAATTAGAAAATAAGTCTGAAGTGTCACTCTTGTTCAGATTTAGAAACAGCTAATGCATCATGTTTCTCAAGTGCCAGGACACTTCTGTGGAAGGAGCTTTCTGTGCTATATAAATAAAACAAATCAAATCGAATGATAGAGTCTGCAACCAGGAAACATGGACTTCTAACCCAGTTCCATCTCATGACACATAACATGATCCTCTGAAAATCATGCTGTTTCACATGTAGTCTAAATTGTAGTAGAGACCCTTGTCTCACAAAGATCATCAACATGTGGCAGCTTATGCCTTATGTTGATCAAAGTATTAATAGTCAAACGTAGAAGCTGCACTAACATGCAATTTAAATGTGCATATGCCTCTCTGTCAAAATCTGTGTGACCTCAAAAAGGACTGTGTAAAATCTAAACTGGGTATTTCCCCTCAATCTAGCTAAGATGAACAAAACTGTAGGATATGTGGACATTCTTATGTTTTCCTCATAAATTAAGTTATATTGTTATTTGCTGTACTTGTGTTTATGAACTCCTTCCCCACTGGTCAAAAGTACACTTCACTTCTTTAAATTGCTGGCCACTATTCTTGTATCAGGGCATGAGCACTTAAAAATCTAGATTCTCCCAACATTGGGCAAGTGCTTGAATATAAAATGCACATTGGACACAACAGATTCACCATTTCAAACTTAGCTTTTTAGTACCACACTGCTCACTACATGAATGGTCCTAAATAGAAGGATCTGCTGAAGAACACACTTGGATCACTGCCACTTTGTTCTTTGAATTTGCAGCCCTTAATCTGAACCTGTTTTAAATTCTTCGGTGGACGACATGAAAGCTGGAAATTATTTTTTTATATATGCTGTTTCCCTCGGTCCTGTGTTAAAGGAATATTCTAGAAGACCATGAGGGTATTAGTGTTGTAGGGTTAATCAGCCAGTAACAAATTTGTTGAGAAGATACAATATGAGGTGTCATTGCACAACACTGAGGTATTTTACTGGAACACTGATACAGAGGCCTTCTAAGGCTTATATGTGGGCTCAAGGACTCAGCAACATGCACCCTCTGCTCACTCCACAAACCAGCAGCCAGATTTATAAACAGGGCCCCAGAAGAATTACCCTGTGATGTGTGCAATTAGAGTTCCTTTTCTTTTTCTTTTCTGTATTCTTTGTGTAAATGCACTCACCTCACAAACATTAAGCAGAAAGAAATCCTGCACATGGCTGGTGTGCGGAACAGTGACACAATTGAAGATATGCCAGCTTTCGAAGGACTGTCCAGTACCTCAGATTTCAGCATCTGCAAGAAATATGATCAAGAATGTTATTATGCATCCTTCATGAATCATGAGTCTGCTTCAAAGGGACTCCATATGTATCGGTCTGCACAAGAAGTGCTGAAGCAATTGTAAAAAAAGGATTAATGCTGGACATAAATATCACCTCATAAAAGGGTGTGAAAATTCAACTAGTACTTAAAGAGAAAAGTTATCAAAGGGGCCAAGAAGATTTAACAGCACCATGTAGGGACGTAAAGGTGCCCAAGATGCATTCCAGACTACATTTTGACCAATGTATACATAGCTATACATGGTGTGATCAGGTACTGTCATTTATATATAACATACACATGATCAAAATGGTATTTTTATGCTACTAAATCACCAGGAGCAAAAACTGGACTGGCAGCTCAGCATTGGTGAACTGATGTTGATGACTGGTCTGAAAGACAAAGTGGGGAATTATGGTGACTCAGTATAAATGAACACTGTGCTATGACATCCACCTCAAGTGGAGAGGTTTTATCCCAAAATATCCACCTCCAACTGGAGAGGTCTTATTCCAACCTCCACTGGTTGCAGGCCCCTGTAAATATGTGAAAGAAGCAAATGGTCTTAGTCCAACTGCTGATTGGTGAGTTTTGCCTGTTTTAGTTTTAGTTAAGCCTCAGCAGAACTCGCAAAATTCTGAAAACGGCTGGAAATAGGCATGTCGTTCTGCTTGCGTTGTGATTTAACACAGAGAGGTCACTTTGCATTGAAAAATCAGCCTGGACAGCACCATGCAGCATGCCAAAGGGCGCACCTTATCAAGCTGATTTCGGCGCCACTCAAGTAGATTTCCTACTCAAGTGGTAGCTTTCTGACCACAAATGGTTGCGACCTCCTGCTACCCTCTGCGTTGGAGAAATCTCACCGGGTAACCTCCTAGCACTAACAAATCAAGTTAGAGGACGTCAAAATAGCTGGCGCTCACCAACTTACCATTTGCAAGCTTTATGCGATAAAAAACTCAGCCACATGGCATTTGGTGGAATTTGGCCAGAACTGTGTATCACAAGTGGAACAAGGAGTGGTCAAATCTGCCAACTTCTCTTTCTCTCCCTCTCTCTCGCTTTATGCATGTGCTGTGCAGAATGTACAATTTCTCAAGAAGAGAGAAAAAATGAGAACAATAGGCCAATAAATCATCTATCATTGACTAAAACATTAGGGAACATCAAGGCTTACAAAGTTAATAGGAACACAAGGATGCCCATTTTAAGTACAATTCTAAATTGAGAGATATAACTGAATAGCAGAATAACATTTCCCTTGGATTTTACATTCCAAGTCAGTATTTTGGGGAAATAAAAATGGGATATCAACAGTGGTACCACCAGCCCCACGTTGTTCAACATCTACATGACCCTGCTCGCCCCAATCATCAGGAACTACGGTATGAACATCGTCTCCTACGCTGAGGACACCCAGCTGGTCATCTCCCTGACCAAAAACCCCTCAACACTCAATAACAATTTCAAAGACGGTATGGAAGCAGTCACCACCTGGATAAAGGAGAGCTGCCTTAAGCTGAACTCATGCACGAAACCTCGGCGGAGTCCTCGACTCAGCACTCACCATGACCAGACAGGTCAACTCCGTCTCATCCACCTGCTTCCACACCCTCCGACTCCGACGATTTTCAGATGGATACCAAGCGACAGCCACAAAACTGTGACACATGCCTTGATACAAGCAGACTTGATTATGGCAACACCCTCTATGCCGGAACCACAAAGCCAGAACCACCAAGAAGAACCTGAACAAGCTGCAACAAATCCAGAATGGTACTGCCAGACCCGTCCTGAATATCCCCTGCCAAGAACACATCACAGGACACCTTATAGACCTCAACTGGCTCACCGTTGAGAAGAGGATCAACTTCAAACTCCTCATACACGCCTACAGAGCCCTACACAACATCGAACCCAGCTACCTCAACCAATGCATCACCTGGTACTCCCCTTCCAGACCTCTCTGAGCCTCCCAGCAGTCACTCACAACCGTACCCCGCATAACGAAGTCCTCGGCTGCAGGAAACTCATTCACCTACCTGGCAGCAAAAGGTTGGAACACCTTACACAGTCACCTGGCTCTTCAACTGAACCCTGAGGACATACCCCATAGCACCTTGTTCACCTTTGGGTGAGTAGAGCACTCCAAAAATAATTGATTGATTGATCGATTGACATACCTTTTAACATTTTTAGCTCTATGTTTCCAACCTCCATTTCCAAGGGCAAAGCTCTTGCACGAGCTGGTGCAATTTTACCTTATCATTAATGTGGTAAAATCATCAGGTAAGTGGTTTTACTGTGAAGCCCATAGAGCGTACAAATCATGATATAGTCAAGCATCATGTTACCACATACAATTTGTGGCACTCTAAAAAGATTCATTTTTAAAACATGCTTTATTAGTCTATACCAAATCTTGGATAATTCTTCATACAAAAATTGTATGGGTGATACATGCTTGTGCTTCCAATAAAATGCTAACTGCCTACAATGAACCCCACCTTTGCCAGTTTCTCATAGCTCCCTAATCAGCACACCTAATCAGTCTCATCTATCAAGATGATAGTCCTAGTAGCACAGGAAAACTCTCATGAAGGTTCATTCTCACCATCAACAGGCTAATCAGAGGCAACCCACAACGGCAACTGTACTTTGATAGTTGACAGATAACTCATAGAATCTAGCAAAGCAAGGGAAAAATGTGGTAGGAACAAGGAGAGGGCAGGAACCATTAGGAAGAGTAGATAAGGAGAAAGGACCAAAGTTCTATATGGGTCCGTTATTCACCCCTGACTCTCCAAGGTGCCTTGGGCAGGAACCCTACTGAGTGAATGCCTATGTGACATCTGTCATGAGTGTCTGGTTAGTCTATGTATTTTACTGTTCTGGTTGGTCATCTTCAATGCACCCCCTTTGAAGGCTGGCACTATTATACCCCATGCCCTGGTCATATCTGGATTCATTTATACCCTCTTGGATTCCACGTGCATTACTGTGCTTTTATTTTTGGCAACTATAACAATAGCTATAACACTATGGGGGGCAAATGTCTTACATTCTTGGCTGTTTTGTGACCTGGAATTAATCTGCAATGATGTGGATGGATCATCGATGCCATAAGAGCCAGTATTCTATTAGCCAATATCTTAATTAATACCCGGCTTATAAGCTGTACTCTACCTTGCATCTACTCGCAGGTTAGGCATCTATACAATTATACCATTCTGTGTTGTTGGGAAGAGGTTGGATTGCATCTTAAAATGTAATATTATACACTTCATCAATAATTGGTTCCAGTTGTTTCCCATAAGTACTATAACATTCCTCTGGCAGGCTGTCTGTTCCTAGAGATTTCCCTAACACCATGTCCTTTACCGCATGTTATGTTATTTCTCCCTCTATTAGCTCTTCCGCTAACTCACCTGACACCTCAAAAAGCACCTATGTAATTATGCAATTGTTGATCAGCTTTCACAAACACAGTGTTCATGTCTGTTTCTGGAGTGGACTATGGGTCTGTCCTCTTTTCATAGATTCTGATAGGGTCGCCATGATCCCTGGGTTTAACAACCAGGTCAGCAGTGGCCCTGCTTTGTCACCTTCAATTTATGTCTTAGTAATGCCTGCCAATGAGTAGAGTCATCTCAGTTTTTCCACAGCCTGTGCCTATTTCTCACTTTCTTCCATCAATTTAGTCTGCAGTGTCAGATTAGCATGTCTGTGTTTCTCAATGTACCTTAATCTGCTTTCGTGCTCGTCTATTTCCCAGGCCAGTGTTAGCTTGCTCCACTATTGTTCTAAATACAATACTCTCTGATAACTAGTTTAAAGGATTCCCATTCAATCTGGATGGAAAGCATGGTGCTATTGTTGTAATTAAAGTCATTCTGCATGTCTTTGATTATGACTTTTCAAAACACCTGGTTTGTCTCGCACTTTGATATGCAGTTTCCATGTGACGACTGCTGCCATCAGCCTTCACCATTGTATATCCATTATAAGGCATCAGCAATCAAATACTGCCCTACACAAGTGCTCTCCTTGTATTACCATAATTTGCAACTGTGCAGTTAAACCCATTTAGCAAACCTGATATATAGGTTGTGCACTGGGGAACAGAAGGAGAAATCTGTGTCATATCAATGTACTGTTCTCCAGGAGTCAACTAATCAATAGTCGTGACAACCAGTTGTGATACAATCAGGCTGTTTTTGCTGTCAACAAGGAGTGTACTGCGGGTGCAGCCTGTCTAAATCAGTGTCTGTCATGCAGTTAATGTCATCCCTTATTATCATAGGATAATGTTTCAGCTCGCCTAGAGTTTTGACACCTCACTCAGGAATATTTCAGGATTATAGTTGGGGGTGCATATGGTAACCACAGCCATGTACATCTCATTTAGTCTCCCTCTCTGTTTATAATGTATCATCCCACCCTGTCTGTTATGGAAGTGGTCCTCGCCCATGACCCATCAGCGCAAGAAGTGACATCAATGGGTCTCCGATCATCCACCTACATAGGAAGTGACATCACTTAATTCCCCATCATACATCTTGACAGAAAGTGACATTATTGGTTTTCCCACCAAAACTGTATTTTAAAGAGGAAGCTAAGCAAGAGGACTATGGGGCTCATTATGAACACAGTGGGATTCCCCGCTGGGATCATGCTGGTGGTCTAAATTTAGACCGCTAGCCCCTAGAAGACCCAACCGGCCTTATAATATATATTCCACTGGGCCAGGACATTGCCGATGGCTTCACATGGAGCCATCATCAATGCTGCAGTGCGGCGGGTGCAGCAGCACCCATCGTGCATATCACTGCCTGTAAATCAGGCAGTGACCTGCATTATGGGCTGTGCACGGGGCCCCAGAGCACCCCTTCCGCCAGGGAAAGGCAGGAGGAACAAGGGTTCTCTATCCGGAGGGGGCGCTGCTTGCAGCGCTGCCCTGTCTGATAGAGAAATCTGCCATCGTCAGGCTGCCTGTCGGTGGAAGCCTGGCGTGGCGGAGGGCCGTCTGTGGCAGTCTTCCCTTGTTTATTTTATGACGGTCCAGACCGCCATGCTGGTGGTGGTAATTTCCACCGGCATGGCGGTGTGGACCGCCATGTTCATAATGAGGCCCTAAATTTCTGTTCACTGATCAGCAAAGGATGTTACATCACTAAATCTCCTGTCTGCAACCGACACAATAAGTCACATCGCTGAATTTCCCATCATACATCTGGACAGGAAGTGACATTTCCTATCACCCATCCACACAGAAAGTGACATCACTGGGCCTCCCATCATCCCACCGGGGGTACACCTCCCCTCTCTTCAGACCTAACTAATGGCAGCTGCAACAAAGACACGCTGTTGATGCATGCAATGTGTGCGCCACTGGTGCATCACAGGCAAGCCTGTCCTCGCCTGACCCACACCCAGGGCCAGGAACCTTGGTCCGATCACCACCCAGCGAGACTCCACACACTTCTTAAGTCGCTTGACCCTCAGACACCATTGCCCCAACTGCTGCCCTGGTGCCCCTCACACCACGGTAGGGGCTTTTACCTGTACCCACTTCTGCTTCTCCAGAAGCCACACACCCACACCCCCCACGCAAATACTAATAATGCCCTTAACACCCCCTCCAATACACACACCACACAAGCCCCAACAATGCCTTCACCCACACCCTACACCACACGCCACAGCAAACCCACACATCAACACTCACTCGCATGCATACTTCCCAACACACAATCACTCAGCAAACACAAAACCATAATATGGGACCTGCTAAGTAGCAACGCACCTGACATTCTCTTTGTCACAAAGGCCTGGCCCAACCCCTAATTGTCTCCCACCATCGTCACAGCAAAACCAGTGGGCTTCAAGATTGCTCAACAGGACCCCCTTCACAAGCCAGGAGGAGGACTCGCTATCGCCTACAAGGAATCCCCAAAAAATGCACAACATCAAAGAGAACCCCACCCCACTCATTGAACACCTCCACTGCAAATCCCAGAAAACTTCACCCTGAACAGAACCCTCACCCACTGACAGCCCATACCTTGAGACATCTTTACCAACCTCATCATCAACTTTGTCGCTCCATTCACCGTTGATTCCAGAGCCTACATTCTGCTCGATGACCACAACTTTAACCTGGAAAGCAAAATTACCCCTGCTCTACAGTACTCCTCGACAGCTTGAGCAACATCAGACTAACCCAGCTCGTCCCAGAACCAACACACACCACAGGACACACACTGGACCCCATCTTCACCACAAACAA
The DNA here is from genome assembly GCF_031143425.1 of Pleurodeles waltl. Classification (NCBI taxonomy): domain Eukaryota; kingdom Metazoa; phylum Chordata; class Amphibia; order Caudata; family Salamandridae; genus Pleurodeles; species Pleurodeles waltl. Next base: position 706,945,206 of record NC_090448.1, read on the forward strand.
CAGCATCCCATAAAATTCACCACAACACTCACACAGGCTGACCACTCCATCATCCACTTCCATATCACAGACCTCAAGTCAACGGAGTGTGGACCTCCTGTTTCTACATCCTATGCATGCTGCAAAAAATCTTCAAATGGTTGCCTCAGAACACAAGACAGACTGCTGCCAAAGCATTCATCACCAGCAGGCTGGACTATAGAAACACTCTACACTGGAACAGCCAAACAACTCCTACACAGACTCCAGACCATCCAAAACACTGCACAAGATTCATGCTTGACCACTCATGCTGCACCCATGTCATACCACAGGTCAGGAAACTTCACTGGCTCGCCATTCACAAGCCAATTCAAACTTCTCATGCACACATACAAAGACTTACACAAAAATGGACCAGAATACCTGATCAGCCACATACACTTTAAGCAACCCACCAGACATCTACGCTCTGCCTCACTCTCACTCACACACATTCCCTGCTTACGCAAATGCAAAACTGGATGTCGCTCATTCTGCTACATCACACCCAAGACATGGAACAACCTCTCTCAGCACATCTGAGCCTCCTCCTCATTTCTTGAGTTCCTCAAAAAGCTGAAGACCTGGTTCTTTGTTTAGGCACCTTGGGGACCACAAACCTACAACCTTCCCATGTGCCTGGACACCCTCTCTGGTGATTAGTGTGCTATACAAATCAAAATAATATAACATACCATCTGAAATGGCGCACCCAGTGGATCCAGAATAAAATGCCCCTGGCGCATGGTGAATAACTGCTGTAGAGCAGATGCCACAGCGATCACTTTGGCAGTGATAGCTATTACTTATGTGTTTGGGGTGTTTCTTATAAGCAAGCTATTTGGGACATTCTTCTCCTAATATAGGATAGGACTTTGTAACCACTAGTGGTGCTGATACACCCCCTAAAATTCTATGTGATGCGTTTAAAGTTTGCAATGAGATCCATCTTAAAGCTGGTGGCTTGTCGGTCTCAGGCAACTCCTCAGTGCCAGTGCAGGTGTTTGGGCCATTTAGGGCCTGCCCACCCCGAGTCACCCCAGTCTGAACATGCCAGGACTATTATGTCTAGCCTATTTATCTGAGACCTCTCTCTCTTGAGAACTACAAACCTTTCCAACAACTCCAATGTTAGAAATTGGGTTATTGGTTGACTGGGATGTGAGCCCTGGTCAAGCAGCATCCACAACCCTGGTCAGGGTAAGGTATAAGGAAACCTCAAATTAACCTGTGCTCAACCCTCGGTAGCTTGGCACAGAGCAGTCGGATTTAGTTATGAGCCAATGTGGAAAGTATTTGTGTAACACTTGAAGCAGTAAAACAGTGAAAACACCAGACAGAAAGGTCCTACACCAGGCTAGAAAACTAAAGCTCAACTTAATATACACAACAAGACCAAAACTACAAAAATCCAATTAGTAGAACGGGAGTTATGAATTTTCAAAGAATAAACTGTAAAATAGTGCCTAGAAAAAAAGCACCAAGTGCTGCTATCTGGTCGTGCTGGACTGGATGAAAGTCAAACGTTCGAGCTGGCAGCAATGGAGCATACATCAGATACAGTCCCAAATTAGTCCTGCTGAAGTTTTACCTTCTCAAGCTTTTTTACTAAGGGTCCCATTTGCATTGGAGTGGGTCACAGGGAGCAGGGAGAGCCATGCTGGTGGTGGTCGGTGTGGCATGAAGAGCAGGCAGGGCGTCGCAGACATGAAGGGTCGAGCTTCACTTTGGCTGTACTCTGCAGGGATCAATGTTTGCTGTGCAAGGAATCGGGCTGGCATGAGAGAGACATGGTTCTGGTGCAAACAGCCCGTTCGCGGTCACAAGGAGCCCAAAACCTTGATTTCAGGAGTACGAGAGCCACACCAAGTTTCCTTGACCAGAAAGGAACCACTTGGGTGACAGGAACTCAATGAAGAATGGTCTAGGAGCTATTGGGGAGTCTGTTATGTCCCTAAGACTAAGATTGGGAGGCCAACAGACTAGCCCTTTGAGTCACTTTGAGTTGCAGGTCCAGTTCTTCTTCCCCAGGCAAAAGGGCACAGTTCAGCAGAGTGACAGTCCATGTGTCAGCACATCAGCCCTTCTTCCTGGCAGAGTATACATAGGCCCAGAATTGTACTGAAGAGTTAGTGCCTGCATGTTTTCTTTTATACACTGGTGCCCTGGTTCTGGAAGGTGGGAGAACCTTCCAGACAGTGGTTTTGCAGTACATGGAATTACCTACCTACCCTTCCTTGGCTCTAAGGTGGCTGAAGTGACAATGCTAGATTGTTAGGCCCTTTGTGTGGAGACAGGGCATAGCCTATTCAGGTGTAAGTGAGGCTGGGCCCTGCTCCTCCTTCCCACCCTGCCAGTGATGGTCCATCCAGTTACACCCAAGCTTCCACTGTGTGTGTCTAAGCCCACCTACACCCAGTCATATGATGAGAGACAGGCTGCAGGTACCAAATGTCGAATGCAAAAACATTTCAACTTTCTAAAAGAGGCATTTTCAGAACTGTAATTTAAAATCTGACTTCACCATAAGTTAGGATTTTAAATTAGGATTTCAGAGATACAAAACATGAATCAGAAATGGTATCTATAGTTGGCAGTGGTTGCAACCTGCCCTAGTAGAGACCCTCACTCTAGTCAGAGTAAGGGAGTCAAACAGCTAAGATAACCCCGGTCACCCCCTTGGTAGCTTGGCACGGTCAGTCTGGCTTATTTCATAGGCAATGTGTAAAATATTTGTAAACACACACACACAGTAACACAGTGAAAATACCACAAAAGTACTCTACACCAGCTCCTGAAAATAGCCAATATTTATCTGAGTGAAACAAGACCAAAACAACAAAAATCCAATATACACAAGTAAAGATATGCATTTTGAAAGATTAAATCTTAGTATAGTGCTTAGAAACACAATACCTTCAACAGGGGCTATCACAGAGTCATGACGGAGCCTTTTCCAACAGTCCGATGACACTTCCGAGGGAGTGTGGGCCTGTCGCGCAGTCGCATGGAAGCCAGGTACAGTACCTTGGAAAACAATGAGGAATCAAAGACATTGCACGGATTCAGGGAGGCGTGATGTCACTGGAGCCGGTGATCCTTCAGTTCCTTACTATACCAGGGCATTAGTTCCTTACTGCTAGGAAGGGGAGGTGAGGTGTTGGTTCTTTACAGTTGCAGGGGAGGTGATGTGGCATTGATGACAAGGCATTGGATCCTTACAACAAGGCGGAATTCATGAATCCAGCAAGTCAAGATGCGAGCGTCGACTATGCAGTGTTGCGATCACACCACGGGGCCACAGTTGCTGGGATGGAGTCGGAGTCGGGTGTCAAGGACGTAGGTGACACATCACTCAGGAGTCATGCTGTGGTGAGACTTCGGAGGTGCTGCAGTGGCATCAAGCCTGTGTTGCAGGTCACGTTTGTTGAACTCAGTGGGTACCATGGCTCAGGTGCCTGCAGCAGTTAGAGAGAGGCACCAGTTGCAAAGTCGCTCTAGAGTCGATGTGCTTGGTTCCTTCTTAGTTGAATCAGAACTGACGACCAATGGCCCAGGAACTGGATTTGGCACCACTTGGTCCAGTCAGAACTCTCAGCAAGAGAGCTCAGTTGCTGGCATATTAAGTCAGTCCAAGCCCTTGAAGAACCTTGGAAAGCAGGATGAAGAAAGCAAAGGCCAGTCTTTTATCTCCCAGGACAGAAGCAGCAAGCAGCAGGCCAGCACAGCAAAGCAACAGGCAGAGTGGCACTCCCTCCTATAGCATCCGGTTCTTGTTCCTGGCAAAATGTCCTCAGTCCAGAAGTGTTCTAACTTTGTGGGGTCAGGGGTCCAGTAATTTTACCCATTTCTGTCTTTAAAGCAGGCAAACTTCAAAGAGAAGTCTTTGTATTGCACAAGTCCCTTCCTTTTCTGCCCTGGACCCAGACACACTGCAGGGGGTTGGAGACTGCTTTGTATAAGGACAGACACAGCCCTATTCAGGTGCAAGTGTCAGCTCCTCCCACCGCTGTAGCTCAGGAAGACATATCAGGATATGCAGGGCACACCTCAACTCCCTTTGTGTGACTGTCAAGAGTGAATTCACAAACAGCCATCCTGACCCAGACGTGTATTCCACAGACAGGAAGAGGCACTGAATGGTTAACCAAGAAAAAGCCCACTTTCTGAAAGTGGCATTTTCAAACTTACAATTAATAACCAACTTCACCAAAAGATGTATCTTTAAATTGTGAGTTAAGAGACCCCCAAACTCCAGATCTCTATCTGCTCCCAATAGGAATTACACTTAAAAGATATTTCAAGGCAATTCCCATATTAGTCTATGGGAGAGATCGTCCTTGCAATAGTGAAAAACTAATTTAGCAATATTTCTCTACCAGGACATGTAAAACACACCCGTATATGTCCTACCTTTTAAATATACTGCACCCTGCCCATAGGGCGTCCTTGGGCCTACCTTAGGGGTACTTATGTGTAGTAAAAGTGGAGGTTTGGCCCTGGCAAGCGGCGCTCTTGCCAGGTCAAAATGGCAGTTTAAAACTGTCCACACAGACACTGCAATGGCATGTCTGAGACATGTTTAAAGGGCTACTCGTGGGTGGCACAATCAGTGCTGCAGGCCCACCAGTAGCAATTGCTTTACAGGCCTTGGTCACACATGGAGCACTATACTAGGGACTTACTAGTAAATCAGATATGCCAATCATGGATAAACCAATCACCAATACAATTTAGACAGAGAGCACTTGCATTTTAGCACTGGTTGGCCCAGAGTCCTAAAGCCAACCAAAACAAGTCAGAAAAATATAGGAGGAAGAAGGCAAAAAGTTCAGAGATAACTCTGCAAAAAGAGCAGGTCCAACATTTTTCTATCTCATAAAATAAAATGTAATAAGTCAACTCCAATGTTATCAAATGGGAGAAATAGGCCTTGCTGTAGTGAAAAAATGAATTTAAGAGATTTTCACGACTAGGACATGTAAAACATAAAAGCACATGTCCACCGTTTTAGATATATTGCACCCTGCTTTAGGGGTGACATATATGTATACAAAACATTAACACTAGCTGGTCACATTGCATACATTAACCTCTACAAGTGTTCAAATGACAACCGGAACACCTCTTGTTGTTCATGGAAGATTTACCGACGGGCCAACGTTTCCCGTCAATCTGTTTGTTGGAGGTAGATTGAGCACATTTATTTTGAGTTATTGACCCAAACATTTTTGTATTCACTGCCGCAGTCTAATTGTTGCACTTCTTCAAAGAATTGTTTGATCCATTGGTTGGGTGAGCTTTGCACTTCACGTTTGACATGGAGTTGGCGCATTGATTCTCATATGTGATAGTGGATTTTTAATACATAATTATTAGAACATTGGAACGTTGGCAGCTACATTGAAAATAATGGAGTGCTGCAGGCTTTTACTGGCCGGTAAAAGCTTGCAGCGCCAACATTCCAATGTTCGCTTTGTTCACAGCAACAGCTGTGAACAAAGCCTCACGGAGCCCGAGGGGATTTTAATCCCCTCGGGCTCCGTGAGCAATTAATTTTATTTAATAGAACATTCTGCCCTGAGTGGCAGAATGTTCTAATAGCCTTAGAACCCGCCGTAGCGGGCTCTACCAGCTATTAAAGGCCCTTTCCATTGTTAAATGCCCTCGCCTTCGGCTCGGGCATTTAACACGGGAGCGGGCCTTTAATAGCCGGTAGAGCCCGCTACGGCAGGTTCTAAGGCTATAATAAAACATGAATTAACTATTTGTACACATATGGGAATGTGCTTTTCTCTACCGCATTTTTTTTCCACAAAACATGACTTTCTAAACCAAACTGACACGCATGGGTTACATTCAGTAGAACTATTCGGTATCAGTCACATGCGTTACTTTTTCTTGGGCTGGTCTGGAGTATGTCACTTAGTGGTGGTTCTTAATGTATGCTCTGTTTAGAATTTAGATTATCGTGCTCTTTGATTGGTTTGGATGAGGGTCTGTGTTAATATTTTATAGCTTCATGTCATGCATGTAGTATTGAAATTGACAGATACTAATTACTATTGATTGCTAACTTATTGCCTGCTGGTGTTTCTTATTGATTTCATTTATTACACTAGATATTGATTTCTTATAGTATACCATCTTGTTTTCTTTCTCTTTTCTCAGGTCAACCTAAAGGTAGGGCTTCTAGGCTTTTATGTAAGTCTTTCTTTCAATATTTCTACACACTTAAGGTTTCTCAAGTGAGGTCTAGGATTTTTTGTTTGTTTTTTGGTCCTGAAAAAACACCAACTGATCCTTAGGTGACAACATAGGCATGAAACATGTCGACCATTACTGAGGGCTAAAGCATTATTTTTCTTTTCCCCATCTCTTTCTTGTTTTTGAGTGAGGGAACATTATTTCATTGGTCACTCCTTTTGTTTTTAACCCTGACCTAGACCCTATAGGGATAATAAACACATATGTTTAGGGCCTAGAGTCAATTTTGACACACTATCTCCAGTACTTCACTTTCTTCACACGTAGGTTTGAGTCTGTTCCTATGACCAACAACGGCACTCATTGAAAGATCTCTGACAAAGTGCCCCTTGAGGGACCTGTCGAGCATCGCAGCACTCGCCTGTCGAGGATCAGTCCCAATGATGAAGTATGACAAACATTGGGGTGTGTGAGGGTTCCTGCTTCTATTTATAGAAATGCCTAGTTGACCTGTGTTTCGTACCAGGGCACAGTTGATTCCCCTTATCTCGGAACAGTGTACCTATTTGTTTTGTATTTAATTGTTGGGAGACTGTGCACTGGACTGGTCAATTTTCCTAGTCCCCCTAATGTAGGAAGAAATGTTGTCTCTGACATGACCATTTTTTATATTTTTTATATCACAGTTATCCCTGACGTACGGTTCATCCCAAAATGCATTGGGTTGATGATAATATGTTTTTTTAATGATAAATCTCAAAAACATTATAGACTGCAGTAACAAGCTAGGAATGGCATTTTGAATGAACGTGTGATATTGAAATCCCCATGTTTCTAATAAAGTTCTGAAGATTATAAAAAGTGGATTAAGTTGGTTAAAAATTGATTGAATTGGATTAAGATTGCATATGGGCCTGTCTGTTGTGCACCTTGGGTCTGGCACACCGCCTGGGCACCAGCTAGAGTTAACAGGTTTATTTTGCCTGGTTAAAATGCCAATTTAAGACTTCACACATAGGCTCTGCAATGGCAGTCCGGACACATCTTTAAAGGGCTACTTAAGTGGGTGGCACAATCGGCGCTGAAGGCCAACTAGTAGAATTTAATTTACAGGCCTTGGGATATGTAGTACTACTTTATTGGGGATAAGCCAATATTACCATGTGGCACATGCACTTTAGCACTGGTTAGCAGTTGTAAAGTGTACAGAGTCTAGCAAAAATGCCACCAGAAAGAAAATTGAGGAGGAAGGCAAAAATGTGTGGGGAAGACACCCTAGGGCTGACAGATGTAACATAAAACCCAGAACTGAGGGCATCCACGTCCAAAAAAACGAATTAAACTTTTATTAGAACATTGGAAAGTTGGCAGCTCCATTGAAAACAATGGAGTGCTGCGGGCTTTTACTGTCCGGTAAAAGCCCGCAGCGCCAACATTCCAATGTTCGCTTTGTTCACAGCAAGAGCTGTGAACAAAGCCTCACGGAGCCCGAGGGGATTTTAATCCCCTCGGGCTCCGTGAGCAATTTGTTTTTCTTAATAGAACATTCTGCCCTGAGTGGCAGAATGTTCTAATAGCCTTAGAACCCGCCGTAGTGGGCTCTACCGGCTATTAAAGGCCCTTTCCCTTGTTAAATGCGGGAGCGGGCCTTTAATAGCCGGTAGAGCCGCTACGGCAGGTTCTAAGGCATAGTGAATGTGGTGTGAGAGTGCAAATCTTTCTGTAATCTTACTTAAGCATTGTTTTAAGCTCTCTAAACCATATATAGGTAAAATGACGTAGTTCAGATTTTGTTATGCGCCCATTGCCATTACCATCTATTTATTCATGTTTGGGCAGCAGCAGGTTGTTTATAGTTTGCAGGGTAACTTTGAGCAGTTGGTGTTCTGTTTCCATGGCGTGATTTGAGTCCTGGTTAGATTGCAGCTCCTTGGCCACAGTCTATTAAGTGTATTCAGAGGCACGCTTGGTGTAAAGAGTACCTGCAGCTGCTACTGTCTTCTCCCTCTCCGAAGGAATCTTCCATTAGGATGAATTATTAGGGCATTTACTCTCCTTGTGTGGCCTCTTCGGATTACGTTCTTCTCGCCATTTTGTGGGATATAGGGACCCAGTGGGAGGAAGGCGATAGCCAATCTCCAAATGGGTGAATTCTGGCAAATGGCACAGGCCTAAAGAAAGGGAGTGTGGATAGGCTGAGGGTAGGAATGGGCGGGGTTGTAAGTGAATGACATATAGTGGCATAGATGTGGGAGGACTGTCTTATTGTGGGTTCTGTATTTTCAGCGGTACAGCCGTAGGATATGCTGTGTTAAGCCTGCAGTGACACATTCACATTCTAGGTTCGGTTTATCAACCTTTTTAAAGTTGATAAAATGCACATCATAGAGTCGTGGTACTAGTTAATCCATTTGTTTTAGCACATTGACACTTCAAGCATATGCCAGTAGTAATAATAAGCATATTATATTGCGGACACTGGAATATTTGTATTTCAGTCTTCCAGTGCAATCATTGAAACTACAAAATAAGTACAGTGCGCTGTGCAACAATGAAAATATGTTGTGAGAGGACTAAGGGGCATATTTAAGAAAAGTGGAGCTGCAGACAGTGCAGCACCACTTTTCTTGCACCCCTTAGTGGCCCCCTTATTTAAAATAGGGCGCACCATGACAGTAGTTAGTGGACTAGCATCAGAATTTTTGACACTTTGCAGGATTAGCCTAAAAAATTCTGACGCTAATCCTACAAAGCACCCAGAGGCCCACTGTAAACAATGGAGGCCTCCTTTTAATGCCTGCTCTGAGCAGGCATTAAAAGTGGCAAGAAAAATGGCGCAAGGAAATCTCTCAGATTTTCTTGCACCATTTTTTTGGCCCTCCTAATGCGGGAATGCCTTCTTTGCATACATTATGCCTGGCGCAGGCATAATGTAGCGCAGAAGGGTAACAAAGTGGTGCGATGCATGCATTGCGCCTCTTTGTAAATTTTTGGCCTTTTTACGCCACATTACCGTAAAAAATCCAATGCTAACGTGGCGTTGAAATGGTGCTAGGGGCTCTTGAATATGCCCCTAAAAGTGTACAGATCTGCACTGTTGTGCAAGCAATATTGTTAGAGGCATGATAGATACAGTAGGATCTATGATAGCTGACAGAGCACAGTACTGTGCAAGGACTGACCGTCTGCTCTAAAAGACCCTACACCAGTGTGTATAGTAACGGATCTAGGTTGACCGTGTGCAAAAAGCTGCCCAGGGGCTGATTGTGTGCACAATACTGTACCCGAGTCGGCAGGGCGCACAGTGCAGGACAAGGCGGATCAACTACCTTGGTCCTTCTAGACTGGCTTGTGGAATTCAATAAGGTATCGCATTTCATCTCGATTATTCGTCTTTTGGAAATCAGTATACGTAAACAGGCCATAAAGTGGTTTCATTTGTTTCTTTTTTATCACTAACAGGTTGTCTCCGTTCACCATTCTATGTCAAATATAACTTCCGTCAAATACTGTGTTACTCAAGGCTCCTCATTGAGCCACACCCTTTTCAGTATTTATAATTCTATTTTTGTACCACTTATCCCAGTTCTTAGCAGGGCCATCATCTCCTACACCGATGACATGCAAATTCTGTCACGATATCTGGTAATTTTGCTCGAACACAACGTAACTTTAGAAACTGCATGAGGGAGGATTCCAAGTGGGTCAAAATAAATTGTCTCAAACTAAATAGAGAAAAGGCGGAGGTGAATAGGGACAATTCAATCTAGGTTTTGGCTTGGTGGCATACACCACTTGGACAATACACCTCTGCCCTTACATCAGCCAAACACTACGATGTTTTCACAGATAACAATCTTTCCTTTCAAAGTCAAATCAAACAGGTCAACCATTTTTTTTTCGTTTTCTCAGAATGCCACCCAAACCCTTATTTTCTCCAGGCTAGACTATATAAATGCTGTTTATTTGAGAGCTCCCCAATGCCTTCTCCAGCATCTTCAAATTCTGCAACATTTGGCTACATTGGTTCTCCTGAAATGCTTTTCTTATGCGTCTCTCACTCCCCAGCTGGCAAACCTGCACAGGTTGCCAATTTGCAAGCAAATAATGTTCAATGACTTATGCTTCATCTACCATGCTGTCAACAATTCTGGACTAAGCTACCCGAGGAACAAAATTCACTCACTATTGCCCAACTGGCCCTCTTCGTTCAACCTAGAGCAATAATCTAACAGTCCCTTGGATCAAAAGACACATGCAAGGAGACCACTGCTCTTCTCACTTGGGAGCAAAACACCAGAATTCTCTCCTGGCTGACATTAAGAACTTTTCATCTTTCTGTCTTCTTCGCAAAAAGTAAAAAACATGGTTATTCTAGCCATAAATTATTCTTCTCGGTCTGTCTTCTATTATCAGAAAACCAGTCTGGTATCAGTGCAATTTACAAGACATTCCATCATCATCATCATTATTATCATTATCTGTAAGGTCCAGTTTATTGAAAAGCTTGTGAAGTGAAAGGTTTGCTATCCAACTCTTAAACTCGGCACATGATCTGTGTGTTCCTTTTCTCTACTTTCACTTGCTATTCTTACATTCTCTCTATATTTTGTGGTGTTACACTCTTTAGCTTTAGTCAACCTATGCCATCTTTCCCTCAAAGCCCGACATTTGGCAAAAGTAGCACCTGATCCTGGCTGGCCTTTCACTAGCACTATGTGACCATTAATTATCACAACAGATGGTAAGCAGTATCATTCACACTTTGAAATCACAAAGGTAAGACATTCACAGACTAATAGGAATCAAACACATGACTTAACTATGGTCACAAACAGTGCTTGAAATTGAATTGTACAACAGCAGTCAAAGATAGTCATCCAAAAGAGAATCTGTTCTACCTGAGCTATGTACAAGGGTGAATCATTGTCAAATGAAATAGGCATTTGCAATACAATAGGTCTTGCATTAACTAGAGTTAGAGCTGAAAGAGCACACCGTTCTGAATGTTTTGGTGGTGGTCCCATTGTGCTAGGACCACCACAGGCTGAGTTATGTGCAAAATTGTGTTGTAAAAGGAAAGCCTGCAAAGCATTATGGGGTGAGTTTCTCTGAATGCAGTGAATATTGTAGTATCTGCTCTTCTGCTGTGTGGGGAGAGCCCCTGTTAAGGATTAATTCCTGGGTCGATTTCATGCTATATAATGCCACTAAACACATGCACGACACAACTACTTGTATTTACTGATTATGTAATGTAAGGAGCAAGTGAAGGGCAAACGTGGAAAACGAACCACGCACGTGAACTCATGTGCTTACTGACAAACAAGTGAGGCAGAAAACAAAGAAAAATAGTCCATCCAAACAACAGAAAAACATTCCAGGAGTAATTAAACTATAGTTGGGCGGTGCTCCTCAGTCAAGTACAGGAAGTGACGCATTGGCTGTCAAACCAGTTATTAGGCAGCAAAACAAGAGTGACACTGCCTTCAGCCTATGGCAAGTAGCAGGCAGCCAAAGGGGGGAAACAAAGTTCTATACTCCATTCAAGAGGTCTTTCAGACAGTGCATGTGTGCTGTCTAGGCTCGGCCTAAAAAGGTAGGATTAGGACATAGCCTTGCCAAATACCAGTGGAAACCTTGAATGCATCAGTCATTTCACCTCTTAATTAAGACCCATTCCAAGTTTTTCTTATGTAGGTTGTAAATGATTTGAGGCAGCTTTGAGTACCATACAGCTTGTTTAAGAACCTTCAGTGTACGGGTCTGCTGACATAATCAAATGCAATCCAAAAATTGCAAAAACTGAACAAATGCCTTTTCTTTACAGTGCAAACTGGAAGAAATAAAATTATGAACGTACTAATCAGTTGAGTCAATCTGTCAAGGATTGGCCCAGGCAAAGGCCTGTAAGGTTTCCTTTTAGGTTGCCTCAGAAAAGAGTGGCTTCACTCAGTAGACACATTGCCACCCTTCACATGATAACATGTGAAAGGTGTCATGTGTCTCATTAAGACAAAAAGTAGGGAAAAAAACAGGGGGTATTAAACCTCCTTGGTTGTGCAGTAGTTCTGAACAGAATATGGAGATCAGTGCTTAATTTGAGCTGGTGGTTTCCAGTACACGGCACCAGCACTTATTTTTGAGGGGCAGGCACTTTTTGTGCCTCAAGCATTTACTGCGAGCAAAAGAACATATGGAAAAGACGAAGGAAGAGAAAAACGAAAAAGCGTCACAAATGCAGAAAGCAGAAATCTGCAGCAGACGGGGCAGGGAGTGGCTGTAAATGGATTATAGAGGCCCAAGATGGCTTCAGGATTACGCTGCCTCAGTATTCCGTGCTCGCACATTTAATTGCAGAGGCTGCGTGTTTCAGAGGAGAGTTTTGGGCACCGGCACGTTTTTATTTATAAATTAATCACTGATGGAGATGAATGTAGCAGCAGATAGGCCAGTAGCTAAACACTCCCTGACATCATGGAGGGAAAATGAGCTGAGCGAAGTCATCCTTAAGAAGATCCAAAAGGGAATCCGGCGTGGAGCAAAACAGGAGCTAAAAAAGAAGCAATGAGAGTGGCGAAAATGGGGAACATGGAACACATCTTTCACTTGAGACTGCGAGACAGGAATTGACAACACAAGAAGACTCTAACTTCATATCAGACTAGGAACTTCTCGTAAAGTTCTCACATAAAAAAGCCCAAGAGTAACAACCTTTTTTCTGCTGCTGGACTATACAGCTCTGCCACTCCCTTCCCCCCAAAACCTTCCAGCTGATCGTGTAATGCCCATCAGGTAACCTCAACTATTGAATTGTCAGCACATCCCAGGCCACCTGAATGCCCACACAGTCAAAGAGGGTGAGATCCAGAAACATGACTCCTGAGTGTGAAAAATGCTAATGATCTTTCGCTCTGTGCGGACAACCTATGGCAAGCTCTTCACACTGATGTGACACAATTCACTGATACCTGAAGCCTATAGAAAGTGACTAATAACTTTTTCATCAAATTATTATTGCTGAACACGTTGTAAAATGACTTTTCAACCATGTTAGCTAAACCATTTGCATTCCGTTCTTAAAGACTAGTATGACAATGACATTTGTCTATTAGAGAAAACAGACATAGGGGTCATTACAACCCTGGCGGACGGTGTTAAAGCGGCGGTAAGACCGCCAACAGGCTGGCGGGCTTTTTTTGTGTATTCTGACCATGGTGGTTACCGCCATGGTCATCCGCTGCTTCTCCGTTCCGCCCGCCAGGGCGGACACGACCACTGGGCTGGAGACCTGGGTCTCCAGCCCGGCGGCCGTCACAATACCGCTGCCGGTATTTTGACCCGGCTTACCACCATGGATTTCCAGCGGTAGGAACCGCCATGGAATCCATGGCGGTAAGCACTATCAGTGCCAGGGAATTCCTTCCCTGGCACTGATAGGGGTCTCCCCCACCTCCCACCCCGACTCCCTCCCCTACACCCCCACCACCCCTGCCACCCCCCAAAGGTGGCAGGGCCCCCCTCCTCACCCGACCCCCGACATTACCTTACACATACACACCCGACATGCACTCAGGCACCACCAGCACACATACACACCGACATACATGCCAACATCCACACACACAGTCAGACACGTACACCCACATTCAAACATTCATGCACACATCCATACAGACATACCTACAGACATACACGCACTCATTTCCAAAACACGCAACAGCCCCGCAAGTATACACGCACTCACACACCCCCCTACATACACAGATGCGCACCCCCATGCACGCACACAACACACAACACCCCCCTGCCCCCCTCCCCTAACGGACGATCGACTTACCTGTTCCGTCGATCCGCCGGGAGAGGACGGGAGCCATGGGGGCAGCTCTGCCGACACCACACCGCCAACAGAGCACTGCCACAGCGAATCACAGGGCGTGATTGGCTGGGCGGTGCTCTGTTGCCGTGGCGGTGGAGGTTGAGCAACCTCCACTTCCCCGCCGGCCACAAGTATGGCTGCTGGCGGCTCTCCGTCGGAAAAACGACGGAGGGCAGCCAACGGTCATAATATGCTGAGCGGCAAACCGCCACTACTGGCGGTCTTCCGCACGGCGGTCCCTCGGCGGTCTTGTTAAAAGACCGCCAAGGTTGTAATGACCCCCATAGATCTTAAAAACAAAATCTTATCCACTCTTGCCTCTGATCTGTTTTCAACATTCTCTACCCTGTAGTCTCAAATGAACAAAATACCAGCAGCTGCTGTACTTTTGTTTACATTTTCAAATTCTCAAAAATAATATCATGACCCAACTTCCAACTCACTGTTAAATACACATAATACCATGACAGTACTAGCTTCCTATCCCTGAGCTCGAAGGCTCCAATTGTCCATTTTTCTGTTCTTTACATTTACATACACATTGAAAATGATTTGTTTTCTCGTCTGTATTAATTTTAAAAACAAAAGCATGCAAAGGTGGGGCTTATTTTAAGTGACACTGAGGCTCCTGCTGTCAGGCAAGACTTTTAGACTTGTAGCTATGCAGACTGAGAACCTGGGTAGTTGATGTTATTATGAGTTTGCTCTATAATGCTAATATTTTAATAAGTGCATTATTGTGCTAGGCAAGGCTGTTTATAATACTGCACCCCAAAAGACATGTACGCGCTGGTACACAATTAACAGTTCAATAAATGTTGACATTTACTAGTTACTACTGAATTTTGTCACAGAACACACTAAGGTTTCTTGGGTGGAGAAATGCCAGTGATTACATTTTTTGTGGAATACCATGCTACAATTGGTGTTCAACACCATTTACTCCATGTTTCCTCTGATGTTTCATACAGAGATTTTAGGCTCCACGTTTAGATGGGCCTACTGATTCCGATTACCTAGCCCATTGGAAAGAAAAGGTTAACTATAACTGTCACTCTCCACTATTAGCATCTTTCATAGATTCACATGAATGAATCATCCCCATTGTCGAATTGGGAGTTCCACAGTAAACACAGAGAGCAGTGAAATGATAAACAGAGTCAGAAAAACCACAGTCACAGTAATAGCCTACACACATTGTTCGAAAAGATACACACTTCAGCACACAGTACAGCCTTCACCCTTCCCTAGGTTACCATGCTCAAATTTCATAGAACAAGTGTTAAAGAATAAAATAATATGGTTTGAGTCTGAAATCGGGAGGAAGTTTGTATTGTTATTCCTGAATCGAAGAAAGAGTTATATTATTATGAAGGATTGAATTACGCTAGCCTTCCTTGCAGACGTTAGAGTCAATAGAAGTGCCCTCTTCCAAGAAAGGAATTTTAATTTAGCCTTGTGAACTAGTTCAAAAAAGTTCCTGGTCAAATGGGATAAACTTCTGTTTGATTGCCATGGATTAGGAGAAGGTCTTATTGGAGGAAAGACTCTGAAGAGACCTTTAAGCAATTCCTTAATGAGTCTATTAGACCAAAGGGACGGCTGGTTTAGTGTTATCTGAAGAGTGAAATAGCAGCCAAATAGAATTTGACTGATGTGTGGCTTAAGACATATCTTACAAACTGCAATATTGGGTGCAAAATAAGTTAACAACACCAAGAACATTCAGTTTTTCCCCATTAGTCCTATTTGTCGAGACTGCTCTTGCATGATAGTATGTCTATGCAGTCCTCTGAAATATCTAGGAAGTGGAATTCCGGGAGTTCAGGAGTTCAGGAGCCAGCCTGACAAGATCAGTGAGTGTAGGGGCAGATGTAGAATCTGGCCCATGCATGATGACAGCAGATTTAGTGATAGCTTCAGCAGAACTTGAGGCTGCTCTGAGAGTAAAAGTATCTCTCTGAACAAGTACTGTCTGGGCCACCATGACACAGCATAACTCACTCCTCATCTTTGGCAAGACAGTTGGAATCAGTAGAAGTGTACCAAGTATATGCATAAGTTCTTGGCCAGCTGATTAAAAAAACATTTCTCCACAATCCAGGAAAGATGTGCCTGCTAGCAGTTGGTGCGTTGCCCCTTTAGGTGCTATTTTTCACTTTAAACTTTAAGAATTCATAACTGTGGTTCTACTGATTTCACTCTTGGGGTTTTGGTGTTAAATCATTTATTAGATTTGATTACCTTGTTGTAAATGGGTGTGAAATGTTTCTTGTTTTGTGTTTTCATTTTGTTACTGTCTGTGCTGCATTAATACTTTACACATTGCCTCTGACTGCTTTTGTGCCAATCTATCAGATAGTTAAATACAAGTCAATGTAGTTACTTTTTGTGGTTCACCCAGACAATGCTTGTGGCTGTTTCTTGCGTATGGTCCCCTCCACCACCACCATCCCAACCAACAGCCCAATTCCTCACATTGGTGCTCTGTGATGGGTACCACTATTTGTGTTTGTGTGGTGACATTCAACGATTTTGTGCAGCACTAAAATCCCATTATAAATGAGAACAATTTCATTATTTTATTCCTCCTTGATGGCCATTTTTGCGCTTTTCATATTCACTCCCATTCTTCCGGACTCTCCTTGCCTGTGACTATAACTGCAAGTATAGAGTATGAGCTCAGCAACCTGGAGAGAAACACTGCAGCCAAGCTCAGAGGATTCTGCAAGGAGAGGGGCTTCCAGCAAATAGGGGCTCCATGAAGCTGGAGCTCCAGAAGACCCTCGGGACCAGGGAGGAGGCTCACAGGTTGTAAGAGCCAGTGGAGGAGGCTATGGAGGAGGAGGAGGAGGAGGAGGAGGAGAAGGACCTGGACACAGATCCTGAGCTGCAACACCCAGAGGAGGAGGACAATTCGCCCCCAAGGATTTGAGTCCCTAGTCAGGGAGGGGAGCAGTGTGTTTGTCCACTGCCTGTCCGCAGAGGGACTGGAGGATAGAAAAATAAAAAGGGAGTTCAGACTGCAGCTGGCCATATTAAAGCTGGAGTGAGCCAAGGAGGAGGCTTTTTTGGTGTGTACAATCTGATTTTGTGAACGCATATGCTCAATTTCTGTTATACAGAGCTGCCAACACCTGGTTGATAGTAAGCTCACTGACCAAAGGAGCTTGCTAAGGAGGCAGACCTCTGGGTCAGCACTAGTGTGTCTTAAAAGGCATCTGGTTGGGAGCCCCAAAAGGTCAGTCAGGGTCCCTACCAGGAGAGGGATAGAGGAGAGAAAAATAAAAACAACGAGTTCTATCAAGACGTCCAAAATAGCTCACAGGGAAAGAGAGCCCAGCCCGAATCTGACCAAAAGAGCAATGGCTTCTTTGATAAGAAGACAGGTAAGCTTGCCTCCTGGTGCTAGGAGTGCTACAAATATGGACACATTGAAGGAGATGCCAAGTGTCCCAAGAGGGCAGAGGCCCCACTGGAGGGAAGACCCAGGGGTTGGCCAGAATAGCACTTGGGGTGGAGATTGCCCAGGTAGTGAGGGAGAGAGCGCAGACACTACCCTACTGTCCCTTGGTGGCAAAGAGATGGTGCTCAAGCCTACATGCCTTCCAATACTTCTAAGTACAGGCAGTGGGTCACCATAATTGGACAGATTGTGGAGGCTGTGAGGGACACAGGAGTCAGTAAAACTATAGTAATGTGCCATCTGGTGCCCTCAGGGCAGGCTGTACCCAATTCATTCCATAAGGCTGCAATGACAGACAGCCGAGAGGGTCACTAACTATTAGATCTGGTTCCCTTTGAGTGGGGGTGTGGCCTCAGGTTCTCCAAAGATAGCTGTGAGCCTTGCTATGCATGTGCATTGTATGCTAGGCAATGATCTGGAGCAAACTATCGGGAAAGAAGTGGAGGTTAGATGTCATCTGCAGATGTTCAGGTTGCCTGAGTTAATGTGCCTGGCCACACACTCCATGGATACCGAAAAGTGAAGTCAAAGAAGCCTGTTCACAGGGGGAGTGAGCCCAGCCCCAATCTGACCAAAAGAGCAATGGCTTATTTGAAAAGAACACATATAGGCATGTCTCCTAGTGCCAGGAATACTACAAATATGGGCACATGGCCAAAGCCCACATGGCATGCAATACTTTCAAGTACAGGCAGTGTGTCACCATCAATGGGCAGAAGATGGAGGCTCTGAGGGACACCGGAGTAATGTGCTACAGTAATGTGAGATCTGTTGTCCTCAGTGCAGGTCGTACCCAATACATTCCGCCAGATGGTAGTGACATAAAACCAGGAGGGTCACTACCTAGTGGCTCTGTATCCCTTTGAATGGTGGGGAAGTTCTCTATAGGTAGCTGTTAGCCTTGCCATGCCTGTAGATTGTATGGTAGGCAATGATCTGGGGCAAATTGTCTGGAAAGAAGTAGTGATTAGATGGATGCCAAAGAGGGAAGTCAAAGAAGCCTTGAGCCTGGAAAATGGCCCAGGCAGCTATCAAGAAAGGGATGGGCATGGGAAACCAGCCCCTGAAACTTCTACGGACCAAGATAAGGGGGAGTCTCAGTAGGCCCTCCTGAGTCTACAAGGGAAGACATTGCTGCCCTGGGAGACCTGCCTGAGGATGCTGGATGGCAAGTTTAGGGTGGGCCCATCCGTGGAGAGTTCCAACTCTGTAGGGCCTGGGGTGGCAAGCTAAAGGCCTAGGCAGCTGGTGACACCCCGGCAATAAGTGATCTATTGGGAGAATGACCTCCTATATAGTGAGCCTAAGGTTCCTGAGCTTGATACAATCCATGTGTTGGTGGTCCACCATGCTACAGGGCCTTCCTACTGGGACTAGTTTATGACATACACTTGGCAGGACATCTGGGACAGGACAAAAGCTTTGGCAGGCGTATCACCCACATCTATAGGCCTGGATGAAAAAAAACTCAGTTGCATTCTGTAGGTAATGTCCCACCTGCCAGGCTAGTGGGAAAAAAACTCAAGGCTCTCCTAGTTCCCTTAGCTGCAGTTGGCACCCCCTTTGAAAGGGTTGGTATCAACATTGTTGGGCCCCTGGACCCCAAAACGGCCTTAAACAACAGTTTTATTCTGGTTTTGGTGGACCACACCACCAGCTACTCAGCGGCCATACTTCTGAGACCTGTGATCTGCAACTGCAGTGGCTAGGGCCATGATGGGGATTTTTACCAAAGTGTAATTCCCCAAGGGAGTGTGTCTGACAGTAGAACCAACCTCATGACTGCTTAAATGAAGTCATGTGGGATGAGTGAGGGGTACCCTACATGTTCTCCACCCCTATCACCTGCAGACATATGGGCTTGTTGAAAGATTCAACTCAAGGGTCAACCCAGTGCTAAAGTGCTTGTGCTCCCGCCCTAAAACATGGCAAAACTGGCTTACCCCTAATCGGCATAGTCAATAATAAACCCCTTGCCAGGCCTAAAAGCCTCTTTTTAGTACAGGTCCTAAAGAGTATATAGGGCAGGGTGCATGATATTTAGAAAGTTGCACATGTGGTTTTACGTTTTACATGTCTTGGTAGTGAAAAGCTCACAAATTCATCTTTCACTACTGTGGCATCTACCGCTCCCATAGGATAACATTGGGTTACCTTATTAAATTTAATACGTGATAATTCTTGTTGGGAGCAGGTGGAAATATCATGGTTGGTCTCTAAGGCATTATATTATAAAACCCTGTTTGATGTTAAAGTTGAATTTTAAGACATTTTGAAAATGCAACTTCTAGAAAGTTGGCCTGTTCTTATTCTAACCATTTGGTGCCTGCAGTCTCATTCCTGGGTCACATAACTAGGTGTAGTTGTTAGTAGGCCTTTGTGTATTCCTCCCAGACAGTCACACAATCAGGGAGCTGGGTGTTGGAAGCATGGGCCATCCTGACAAGATAGGAGGGTGGAAGCTGTGCACAGCCACACTTGCACTTTACAGGCCATGTCTCATCTCACACACAAAGAAATTCACAGTAGCCTTTTGTGTCTAAAGACATCCTGGGAATAGGGCAGGGAGGCAGGAAATTCCAGATACAAATTTGGGAGGGAAACTCCAAATGTTTCTTCAACTTCAAACCTAGCACCAGATATAACATTAGGACCCTCAAACCCACTGTTCACTTCACTTCTGGACCTATGGAAGACTTCCAGAAGGCTACCCAGCAGCCTCTGGCCTGCTGTATACTTCAGGGTACTGTCCTTCCGCACCAAGAGGACTACCCTACAGCCTGAAGTCTGACTTGTGCCCTCAGAGGACTGCCCTGCTTCTTGAGAACTCTCCGTCATGAACCAGCACCTTGACCCTACCTGAGGGCATTCTTGACCCTTGGAAGTGGTGTTAAAGGTGCCCAGATAGCCCAAATCCAAAACCTGAGACAAATTTTTCATCCAAAAAGTGCTCTGAGAACTGACAAGAGACCAGGACCTGCCAGTTCACAGATCTCCCCAAGCTGCATTGTGGTTCGCCCTGACTTTGCAGTAGCTCCTGCTACGTTTTTATCAGCAGCAGCAAATCCTGTTCAGTGGCTCCTCGCAGAAGGTGAATCTGGCCTCTTGAAGGCCTTGTTGGCTGCAACCTGCAACTTTGTCCTGGTGGAGATTTTTGATTTCCAAAACAGGGACTAAGTCCGATCGTAGACATTTTCATCACAACTTCATCCTGCAGCTCCCCGATGATGAAGCCTCCTCCTTGGACACCGCCGGCTGCTTTGCCCTGCTGAACTTTACATTCTCAGACATTTATCCCCAAATTATTCTTCCAGTCCAAAAGTGACCAGGGACTGAGCCTAATTCACTTCTTGTATCTGAACTGCCCTCCATTGCCGTCAGCCATAACTTTCAACTTTGCCCCAGTTTTGCACGACTAGATGTCCGTGGCACTTTGATTTTTTAGTGGCTATTTTCACTTTAAAGTCTAAAAATCTATAACTCCAGCTGATTGAGGATGTAGCGCCGTGGTCAGAGCAACCACCTCCGGAGCTGGAGATCAGGGTTCGAGCTTTTGCGTTAGGCAATGTCTTGTGATTCTGGGCAAATCACTTAATTTCCCATGCCTACAGTATAGACAGCGCCTGGAGACCCTGACAGATGAAAAGCCCCTATATATAAGTCGTCATTTCATTGTTGTTATGTTGTCAAATAATTTTGTAAATTTTACTCTATTTTTAAAACTGATGTGGGATTTTCCTTGTGTTGTGTTCTCATTTTATTACTATTTGTGTGTGCTGCATAAATACTTTACACATTGCCTCTAAGTTAAACCTAACTGCTTTTGTGCAAAGCTACCAGATGGTTAAATACAGGTTAATTTTGTGACTTTTGGTAGTTCACCCAAATAAGGATTGCGGCTGTTGCTTGAGTGGACCCTCTCCTCTCAACCAATAACCCAGTTTTTCACATGTGCGTTCCTCTAGACAGTGGGTTGTATTGTGTGCGGCATTGGATTAGTTGGAGACGAAGGTTTAAGAGATTGTTTTGCAGGTTCAGAAGTAGCTGAGTCCTGGAAGCTTTTATAATAATCTGCAGCCATAAGTCGTAGTTCCCTGACCAAGGCTATTAGGACGTGGTTTGTTCATCAGCTCTATGTTATTCAAACGGCTCACTCATAGGACCTCTGCAACAATATGTGCCTTCTACTCCCTCAAAGTCTAAGCAGTCTGCTAATTATACTTGCTTTTCCATCTCTATTCCAAGCATGATTCTTCATCTGTGCGTTCCTCTACTTCCTGGTCCTGCTGCTCTTCAGCCATCAAAAAACTAATGATCCTTCTACAGATGCATCCTACCTTTCAAAACTCAGGCAACCTCTGGCCAGTCTCATTGGCTGCTTACTTTATTACATTATCAATAGATGCCTCTCTACCAGTCAGTCCTATATAACCTGAAACTTTCTACTGTCATTACCAGTGTTAAATGGCCACCCCTAACCGCATCACAATAGCAACGTGTCAGAAAAATCACCTACTTTCGAAATATAGGGAAGACCTCAAAAGTGGTATCTCTGAACAAGCAAAACTCTTAAGACAGTTCAAAATAGTCTGACTGGCCAAAGGCATAAAATAGGAAATAGACTCATTCACAGATAATCTATACCGGTTGGCCAGCAGTGGAAAACACCCTACAAGACCATAAGGCCCATGTACACACATTTGTACTCGCACCCTTCCCTCCATCACCAGATATATCAGATTCATGTTATCAACGATGATCTTCACATTCCTTATGGACAACCTCAAGCGATACTAGCACACAAAAGCCCTCTCCTGTGGCAGCATCTTTATCGCCACTCGCAACTTGGATGCATACAAACTAAAAGCTCTGCTAAGCAGACCCTCACCACGCAACTCTAGAACTTACTCTCCTTCTAGCATATGCAAGACTGAAAACAGCAAACACTTGAAGTGGAAAAGTACGTCCTTTGCTAACCCACCTAGCCATCCTGTCTCCGAATGCATTATTTGTTGAGTGCTAAAAGTATATTTCTTTAAAGAATAATATCAGAGTAGGAGATAATAAAACTATCAGTGCCAGAACATTCAAAGATGAGTCTGCAGATACAAAATCAATTTAAAGCTTTAGAATCTTGGCATCCTTAAAAATGATTCACCAACCAGGGACATTTCTGAACTAACCTGAATCCAAGATTTTTTTGGAGTGTAATACAGGACAGGTGTGTTGGGAGTATTAATTCTGAGAAACATGCAAAGGTGTGGGATTAAGCAAAGTAACAGACAGGAGTAATGTTTTCCAAATGAAAAGAAACAGCTTTCAAGCCAGCTTTAGAGTGAGGAACAGTCTTTAGTAGGAGCAACTATAAGGGAGGACGCCCACAAAAGTAGCATGCTACTACCATACGTCCTGAAGCTTTTAAAGATTAAACCACAATGGTAGTCAGAGGAAATCAAAGTTCTGATTCTGCCTCAAGGATGCCAATAAAAAGAGCAGAGAGACACCACTGTATGAATGTGAGCTTGATAATTTAGCATAATGTTTTAACAAAACCCAGAGATTCCACTGCGGACATTTTCAGTGAAGACTGAAAGGAAAGCCAAGAATCAAGCCGATTAGAGATTCAAGAAGATGAAATAAAGAGAAAATGAATCTTGGAGAGTTAATATCTTTGGAAATGATGAGGTCAACTTCGAATAGCACTAAGACAGTTCCCCAGAATGTTAATTTCACCCAATGATGACACTCAAAGACAGAAATGGATGTAATTGGCTTATTGGCGAATGAAGACAACTTGGTCTTCCCCCAACCTCTACTAGGAATGGAAGGATATTAACTTACATCCAAGGAGATTTGATCACCTTCCTCCTTCTTCCCGTTAATGCGGGCAACTCGTTGCAGGTTCTTCAGGGCCGTCTCAGTTTTATTGTTCACTATTAGCCAACGAGCTGATTCTGGCAACCACCTGCCAAAGGAATAGTGAAAGACCAGTTACTGAAAATGTCTGGATTCTCTTTTGGTGTGTTTATTACTGTGTTTAGCATTATTCTACATGTTTTTATTTATGCGCCATCAAGGGAACTTATGTACAGACAAATAAAACAACTTGATCAGGATCGCACCACTTAATGAAGCAGGGAAGGCAGGCGGAGGGTTTAGGTCGCTCAATCCTACAACATGCACTTTTGCCACTCGACCTCAAAAGGTGTGCTCAGAAAATCTAATACAGTGCCTTCTGGTTGATGCATCCTGCTGCCATTAAAAAACAGATGTTATAGTTTTAAAACTATGCTGATCAGGTCACCAGGAAGTAAGATGGTTGGATATGAAATTAATGTAAATCAAGTAAGTTGATTCTAATGAAATATTCTTCTTCAAATTAATCGTGAGTGTGTTTTAATAAAAAAAACGTTCTCATTGGTAGAAACATCCATAAAGTGTCACCACTATCAGGGAGTCATCACAATATTAGTAAGTGAGCATGTGTGAGAATTGATAATGTCTGCATCACAGAACCTATTATCACAGATGGCAATCAATGGGCAAGGACAGCATTAAATGCATATATATCAACTACAAAAATAACCATGTGGGACATTTAGGGGTCGGCCTTGGCCCCAAATGAACCTTGGAAATATTTTTTTGTAGACTCTGTATGGCCATGAAAGCTGGTATGAGGAAGTGTCCTGTCATTAGAAAACTCACCTGCCACCTGCTTGTTATAAAAACGGCCTGAAACAACAGGGACAGTTCAGAAAATCTATAGGCATATTGTCTGTGGGAGCTGATTGGGCTGTTCCAATAATACCTCTCATTGTTGTTAGGCATCCTGAATTGGACCAGTCAAAATATTAAAAACTACACTGCTTCAGAGTCACGAGTGTAGAAATATGTTGTCTGTGCAGAGTAAAGTAAAGATTGGTAGCTAACTGGTCTTTTTGAGTGAGTATAGACATCTGAAGTAGAACTTATTAAGTGAGCAGGGTCATCTAAGGATGGTTTCAATTAAGGAGATTCAGAAGTTTAAGAGTTTAACTTTGTTTGGGCGTAGCAAGTTGTGTATGTTTCCCACAGGAGGGCCTGAGCTGATGAATCTGTTCTTCCTAAGTATGTACAGCCAATGACTTTCTCTCTATGGAATGTGTGGCAGCTGAAGATGTCTTGTCTGGGGCAGCAACATCGGCAACAACAGAGGATCCACTCTTTAAAAGAGGAACAGGGAGATACAAATGTTCGCTCTGGTGGCAAATGAGATGAACACATGCAGCTGGCCAGGTTTTCTCTGTGGATATATGAGTAACTGGGGATGTTTTCAATATGTGGCTTTGAGCACATCAATCTCTTGTCCCTTGGCATGCATGACCAGCTGATCAATGTCAGTTTAGGATCTTCTCTTTGAGCTAGAATCAACAGCTTGGGATGTGCTCGGTGGGCACGAGCAGCTGGAAATGTGAGAAATCAGAGGCAGGTGCAGATCTTCTCTATATGTATGCATGACCAGCCCGAGGATGCTTCTAATTAAGTCATACTGTAAAGCGTTCCACAGAGTGGAGGAGAGGAATTTGAACGATTTGATTTAATTTGATTTTATAAATTCTCCAGGGGGGCATGGGCTGCCAGCACAGGAGGTTTTCATTAGGGGAATGGTTGCCTTTGTGTATTATCTCCAGATGGTTATGAGAAAACAAGATGATACCCCTCAGTAATGAACGCACCAGGCTACACCGCTTGCCATTTTGATTGTAATTAAGTATCAGAAAAGCAAAGAAACGGACAATGAGGCAGGCAGACAGGGACAGACAGAGAAAGCAAAAATACCAGCCACAAGAGAGTCAATAAGTAAGAAATGGCCTAGGTGTCACGGACAGACTCCCATGATTTAAAGACACTTAGCTCACCATGAATATAGGAAGAAGATGAAAAAAGGAAGTGAGATTGCAAGCTGTAGCCAGCGCCAGTCTCTGAGCCAGTATGCAATGCCTGCCAGGACCACCTGACCCCCAGTGCTGCAGTAGCCCTGAACTGAAACCACGATGGCCCGGAAATTCGTTGGGACCCATTCCAGACCTCGAAGAAAAGAAATATGTAGTCAGTCAATACTATAAGAACAAAGGCAAATATGCAGAATTAACCCCAATATTGGTCACACACACTGAGAGATATTATGGATTTGGCAGGACGTAGAGGTTTACTAATTCACTAATGTCTATGCATTTATCTCTACCTCTGTTGGCTTTCCATCATTCAGTGGGGATGGAAAATCTTTTATGATTAGCCCTGGGAGAAATGATTCAGCAGAAACCCCTATCAATTTAGGGTAATTAAAGACTCAATAAATCATGCGGAGTTTAGGGGAACTGACTGTGAAGTAATTTGATTCCTAAATCTGCTATTCCAACACAGGGAAAACAGCCTTAGGCCTCCTTTAAAAAGTAAAAATGTACTGAATAAATAAACATTAAAATAATTTTGAATATTGAAGGTGGTTAGGCGGCTCAACCAAATAAATAGCTGGTGTGTGGATCCACATTGCTCAAATCTCGTCTCACATCACAATTATTCGTTCTTCCTGTTTTTGGAGGACTAATCTGCAACATATCCACACTTCTTGTTCTCTTGGAGACACATTATTAAAGTGTGACTTAAATAAGACTGACACCACGCAAGTTCTGTTAGCATCACAGGGGCTGGTTATATCATCTGATAAAAAGCGAATTGGACTGTCCTTTTTCTTCCGACTACTTGTCTTTTCCTCACCAGCGACCCGGGATCATCCATTCACACACTTCCTCCTAGAGCTTTCATGGTCTTTGAGATTATATACTTCAAATCTCAGACTTCTACAAACTATTTATGGAATTTGTTCAGGAACTTGTATAGATCTTTCCCAAGTCTATAATGTTAATTCAGTCACAGGTGAACTGGTTTACATTTTAGCACCACTAAACACTGGTTGCTAGCCAGTATAATACCCCAAGACTTGATAGATGTTCACTGATCTCTGTAGCAGGTGCCTTAAGTGAAGACACTAAGGGCTAGACGTAGGAACGATAGCAGCAGGGATTATCAAAAAGTGATTATTTTGATAATCGCTTTTAATAATCACTATTTCTAATGTACAAATGGATTATCCAGCCCTTATTCCCTAAATAGCAATTTGTAGTGTGCCACAAATAGACCTACCTCATGAATATTAATGAAGTAGGTTGCAATTTGTGACTCATTAGGATTTGCTGCTATCACAGGGATGGTGGCCAGCTGGGGTCAGCAGACTAACATGTCTGTGACTGCTTTTAAATAAGGCAATTTTTTAAAAATGGATCCTGTTTTCCTTAATGGGAAAACAAGATGCATTAAAAAAGAAAAAATAGTAATGTTTCAAAATCATTTTTTAACAGTAGGCAATAGTCCATGGGACCTCTGCCTGCTCTTAAAATATATTTTTGCAAACATTCTGAAAGGGGAAGAGGTCCATTATGTACCCCTTCCCATCTGGGAAAAGGGTGCCACCAACTTTGAGTTGAGTAAAGGGCAAATGTTTTGAAAAAGCATTTTGATCACAAACATTCATACATCCCAATCTGATTTGGTATTTGGAAGGGATACCCTAAACATGTCCCTTACAAATACCGAATAACTATGTGTTTACAATTCCAAATTGCTTTTCGGTGCCCTTTTATCAAATTGCAATTTGGGATTAATACATATCAAAAAGCATTTTTGCAGTCACACAAAGGCCGATTCTCTGAATCATGCCATTTTGACAGCAAAACTGCTTCATACATCTTGCTCCAAGCGTCCATAAAATGGCAACAATTTGTGACCATCGATTTGTGACCAAAAAGTAAGTCACACATTTATTTCCAGCAACACTACTTCTCATTGTTGATTTTTTAACATGCAAAGCTTGCAAAAATAATGCAAATTTTGAGCAGACCATAAAACAACTGTCCCTGTTTCAGTCATTTATTCATTCATTGTAAGCAGCATAAGCCTTAACAATATAAATAGTAAAAATAGCTCAAATACATCAAAACATGACTTAAAAGAACACTCCGAGATGCATCAATCAATTGATTACTGTACAACTATACAATGAATAAAATGCTACAATGAATAAACAATTCTTAAACAATTACAAAACATTGATTTGAAATTGGGTAACAGTTGCCACCTAATCCAACCGTTATTGAAAGAAGATAGGAAACTGTCTTAAAGAGCAAAGTGCAATAATATATTAATAAACTGCACTGGATATACTCAAACATATTCAAATTAATCTAGATTTTACTTAATTGCATATTTGCCTGTTACAATCCAGGCGGACCTCGTACAGGAAACAACTGCACGATATACTGCAGAGTGATCTGTCCTACAGCACAATATTAGCGCATCAGCATGGATTTAAAAGTATCATAATTGGCAAATAACGATGTAAGCCATTTCACACGAACCGTTAGGGTCTTTGGGAACGACAACATGAAATGGAAAATAGTTTCACTAATCCGAAGGGCAGGATCACACCATTCATTGTTAGGATAACGTTTTCTCCATTGGACCGTAAGGGGCTTCACTGTAAATGTGCCCAGGCGAAACTTGACCTAAATGTACATCCTGCTTCTGGATAGATATCATCGAGGTATAATTCATAGACAGATTTTTCTTTATATTTAAGATATCTATGAATCAAGGAGCCGACTTTAACAAACTTGAATATGCTTCTCTCTTTGTGCCACCTGTACATCTTTGTCACTCTCTTAAATGTTTTGCTGCCAATACTGGATCTTCATTTATGGTATCAAAGTTGAACACAGGTGCGTGGTTCCACCAAGGCAATGTAATTACGCTAATTGAACTAATTACCCGCTTCTGCAAGTGCAAATATATATCAGTATGCTCGTCTTTTATGTAAGGGAATGCAATATAAAACTGGGTCAAAAGCGATAAGATCCGCAATAGGTCTAATACCCAGTTCCAAATAGAAAGAATTCAGGGGAGTGCCAGGGCCCAATGATAGCAAAGTTCTTAAAAATCTATTCTCTACCTTATGGAGAATGGAAACGTCTATGTAGCCCCACACTTCATCTCCGTAAATGGTCACAGATACTACATTAGCTTTATAAACATGCAAGAGGGGGCTCAAAGACTGAGTCGCAGTCTTTTGTTTGCATCCAATAACAGCAGCAGTGCAAATTAAACACAAGAACATTACCAGGGGCAGCTCCTCCATGAGGGTGGAGGAGCCTCGCCCCCCGACAGCAGCGACAGCTGCAAAACCTTTACAAAGAAAGAGATTGTTTCCCTGTAAAGGGGCGGGCCACAGGGGTGAGGTGCTCTGAGGGACAGTGCTTGGGGAGTTCTCAGCACTTCCCCAGCACTCAACCTCAGAGCGCATGTGTGTTTGGCCGGCTGTCTTGGGCTGGCCAAACACACTCACGCATATGGCTCTCTCCAGCCCAGCAACACTGTTGCTGGGCTGGAGGGAGCCTGCACAGGCTCCCAGTCTGCTTGGGAGCATCCTGGCTAGGCGCTCCCCACCAATCCTGATGCTGCTTCGAGCAGCGTCAGGATGGCCGCAGGGCAAGCTGGGAGCCTGTGCCTGCCTCCAGCCAGCAGAGGAGCGGCACGCGGTGCAGGAGCCAAGGCCACTCCCCTACCTACCCCATCATGCCTACCCGCCCCGCCCCCTTCAACACCCGCGAGCCGCGACTGTGCATTACACGTTCAATTGTTCTGAAACCCTTCGTGAAACCTATTTGGTTATCTGCTACGATATTTTGTTTTCATCCACCCATTCTTGTATATGGTTAAAAAGAGCCCAACCATAAATCTTAACTGCCCCATCTAAAATTGAGATACAACGATAATTGGATGGGGTTGTTAGCAATCCTTTTTTATGGATCGGACCAGTCTAAATCCATTACGCCATCCTGCTTTTGACCCTCCGCCAACATGTGAAGATTTTGCAGTAAATATTTTCCATTTTCCGTACTAATACTCACTCAGGCAAATGTAATTCAAGAGAAGTCCAGAGAGCCCAACGCCACTAAGGAAGCGGAAGATGCAGTAGGATATAAAGTCTGGTGCAAAAGCTGCTCCTGTTCCCATGATTGCGATCATCAGCAAAGACCAGAGTAAGACACACCGGCGCCCAAACCTAAATTGTAAAAACATATATGATCATCTGTTGGGTGCATGGTTGTCACATGCAAAACAAGGCTACTAGGCACATTCCTGAATCACATCACAAAAAGCCTTATATAAACAACGTTTTATCTTCTATCTCTAAATGTTAAATCCGATGTTGGTGCTACTGCAGACATCAGTAATCCCAAAGGGAGAAATCAGGCAGTGTGGAGTGCCAGGAAAATGAGGGACAAAATAGAGTGATGCTTAACCAGTGGAACACATGTGATTTATCCCTACATATACAGTGATTGTTGCCACCTTAGAGGTTTATGTCCAGTTCTGAATGGCTCATCAGGAACGTATCAAATATAGAAACCACATCTGGAGTATTGTGCTCAAATCTCAAGTTTGCCTTTTGACTAATGTATTGAGATGTGGCGGTGATGTTTAACCTTGACTTTTGTATCTGATTCTGGAGTCCCTTCTGCGGCACCCTGTCTACTGTGTCTAGTTGTATGTCTCACATTGATATCAGTGTGCCATTTGGCTTTTATAACTGGAGCATCATGTCCAGGATCTGTAGGCAACATCTCCAGAAAGATGCAGACTGGGAATAGTCCAAATGAGCCAAAAGAGCACTATTGACAGTGCTCTTTGCAAATAACTTACAATGAAATATCAAATACTTGAATCTCTATAGATTACAAAAATGAGAAGACTGTATAAATGAGGGTCATATACTAGTATTTTGAGTCTGTTATATTGCTTTGCAATGATTTCATATGCATGATAATGACTGTAGGAAGCCGGCTCTTTATATGATATATCAAATTGATATATATTGTGCAAAGAGTCCAGGGGTTCCCTTACTAGTGGACAGGGGCTTGCTCTAGCGATCTCAAGGTGCTCTTTTAGGGCGTAGTGTGGTCAAGAAGCCTTAGGCTTAACAGAGAGGAGTGTGAGTCATCCGCAAATACACACACAGTCAATAAATGAGACACATGACTCAAGAAGGAGATCTACATCAATTTACAAAAATAACTAGTATCTTTATTTATGTTTTCGCACCATAATCAATGCGATCAGGTAACCACGTTTTGCAAGACAAATCTTTACAGTTTTGAAAAGTCGACAGTGCAATTTCTAAAAAGCTTAAATGTTATCCTACGGTGAGAAAAACAAGTACTGCATTCAGGTATTGTACAGCAACTTACAGGACCAATCCCCTTGACTTAAAGTGAGTATTGGGCAAGGACCAGGACCACACCAACAGATCACACAAGGCAGCACTAGGGCTGCCGGTTGCAGCTGTATAGTACGGCATCAGGTGCCCAATGTTACTCAAATGGGATCGGTCACGTCGAAAAGAAGCTGCAGGTGACGGCGCGGGATCCAAACGGGGGAACCAACGAGTGGATTCCAATCTTCGGATATTCAGGACGTGGAGACACCTCAGGTCCTCTTCTCCATGGGCCAGAGGTGAAAGGTACAGAGGTGCATTGAGGGGTTGGGTTTTCTCCACTGGAGCACTCGTAGTTTAGGTAAGCCTGCATGCAGAGGTGGCAGGTGACATCTTAGGGGCCCACAGTGGCAAGTCCAAAGGGAGTTTCATTTCTAGAGGGCTGACAGACCTCACTGGCACTGTTGGTCCACTTCAACATGGATGCGCGGCGCAGGGGCAGTAGTGCTTTCTGGTGTCAGGTTTTTGGCGGTTCGGAGTCCTCGCAGTTTGTGATGGGGTGCCTGCAAAAATAAAGGAAAGCAGTTCCGCTGCTACAGGCGAGTTCCTAGGTCTTTGTTAAAGGCAAGCAGTCCTCCCAGGCTTTGGAGGCACAACAGCTGCTGGACGAGTTGACTTTGGCGGAACTTAACAGGAGCAGTGGACAGGCTGGCAGGGCTTGTTCCAGGTCAGTTGCTTTTGTGGTCTTCGGAGTCCCTCTTCTTAGATTGGCAGTAATCTGCTTTCCTGGTGCCAGGGCCTTCCCTAAATACTGAATTTAGGGGCATTTATTGGAGTGCAGGGTAGTAGCCAATGGGCTGCTTACCACTGGGGTCACTAAACCCCCTATATGGCCACTTCCTGTGGGAAGTGGGCATAACCCTGTCCCAATGTTCCTAGATCTGCCAACACCAAGATGGAAGATTTCAAAAAGTTGTGTCCACATCAGGCAGTTCACCGTAGGGGTGGGTGTGACCTGATGGGTGAACACACCTCCCTGCATACTAATGTTCACGCCTGTCCAGATGCCAAATGGACCATGGGGCAGTGGTTGACATCACTCCTGTGAGTGAAGCCAGATCTGAATACCAAGGGAGGTGGGCTTCTTTGAAGACCACTAGCATGGAACACAGGTTTGCAGTGCAGGGAAGTGCCCCTTTTGGCATGGTTACACCCCACTTTTTGACTGATGTTGATGTTAACTTGACTGATCCTGCTAACCAGGCCCCAGCACCAGTGTTCTTTCCCTAAACTGTACCATTGTTTCCACAATTGGCACATCCCTGGCACAGCCAAGTCCCTTGTAAAAGGTACGAGTGGTACCAAGGGCTCTGTGGCTAGGGAAGGTCCCCAAGGGCTGCAACATCTATTATGCCACCCTAAGGGGCTCCTCACCAAACACATGCACACTGCCATTGCAGCTTGTGTGTGCTGGTGGGTAGAAAAAAGTAACGTTGACATGACATACCCCTCTTGGTGTCATGCCTACCAACCACTGCCTGTGGCACTGGTAAGTCTAACCATTCTAGCATGCCTTACAGCCCTAAGGCAGGGTGCACTATACCTCAGGTATACCACAGGGACAGCAACATGCCCCTACAGTGCCTAAGTCCATTCTTAGGCATTGTAAGTGCAGTGTGCCATATTAAGTACATGGGCTGGGAGTTTGTCATGGCAAACTCCACAGCTCCATGATGGTTTCACAGAAAACTGGGAAGTTTGGTATTAAACTTCTAAGCTCACTAAACCCACACTGTTGCCGGTGTTGGATTTATTGAAAAATGCACACAGAAG
The DNA here is from genome assembly GCF_031143425.1 of Pleurodeles waltl. NCBI lineage: Eukaryota > Metazoa > Chordata > Amphibia > Caudata > Salamandridae > Pleurodeles > Pleurodeles waltl. The sequence goes on from NC_090448.1 coordinate 706,977,921, forward strand.
GCATCATAGAGATGCCCACTATATTTCACACAACCCTCTAGTGCAGTGGTTCCCAATCTTTAGACTTCTGTGGACCCCCACTTTATCATTACTGGAACCTGGGACCCCCCACTGAATCATTCTTAGTATCCGGGGACCCCTCTACTGAGTCATTACTGAAAGTTGGGACCAAATCTGTTAATATTTAATTTTCTAAGCAATCAAGGACCCCCTGAGGAGGTTTCGCAGACCCCCAGGGGTTCCTGGACCACAGTTCGGGAACCACTGCTCTATTGTAAGGCTGACTGATCTATGCCGGCCTGCCACTAAGAGACAAGTTTCTGTCCCCATGGGCTAAGAACCTTTGTGCTGTCTGGGGTCAGGGACAAAGCCTACTCTGGGTGGATGTGCTTTACACCTCCCCCCTGCAGGAACTGCAACACTTGGCAGTGAGCCTCAAAGGCTCCTGCCTTTTGTTGCACTGCCCCAGGGCACTCCAAATAGTGGAGATGCCTGCCCCCTCCCCCAGGCCAAGCCCCACTTTTGGCAGCAGGTCCAGCTGGAAAATTAGTAAACACAAGGAATAGTGACCACCTCAGCTAGGACCGCCCCCTAGGGTGCCCAGAGCTGAGGTGACCCCCCTCGTTGAAAAATCCTCCATCTTGTTTTGGAGGAGGATGGCCAACAGGGTTAGGAATGTGCCCCCTCCCCAAAGGGAGGTGTGCACAGGAAGGGTGTAGTAACCCTCAGGGTCAGTAGCCATTGGCCTGTGACCTCTGAAACACCCCTAAATGTAGTATTAAGGGACACTCCTACATGATAGCCCCTCTGAACACTGGGTTGCTTGGTATCAAAAGTCTCAGTACAATAAACCCACAATGATGCCAGTGTTGAATTTATTGTAAAATGCACACAGGGCATCTTAGAGATGCCCTCTGTATTTCACTAACCCTTTAGTGTAAGGCTGACCAGTCTGTGCCAGCCTGCCACTAACAGACAAGTTTCTGACCCCATGGGGTGAAAGTCTTTTTGCTCTCTGGGGGTCAAGAACAAAGCCTGCTCTTGGTGGAGGTGCTTTACACCTGCCCCCTGCAGGAACTGCAACACTTGGCAGTGAGCTTCAACGGTTCAGGCCTTCTGTTACAATGCCCAGGGCACTCCAGCTAGTGGAGATGCCAAACCCCCGGGACCAAACGGCCCTTTTGGCTGCAGGTTCGATGGGAAATTTGTAAAAACAAGGAGGAGTGACCACTAAGGCTGGGACCACCCCTAAGGTGTCCAGAGCTGCAGTGACCCCCCCCCTTGCAGAATCGTCAATCCAGCTTTGGAGGAGAGTGGCCAATAAGGATAGGAATGTGCCACCCTCCCCACAGGGAGTGGGCACAGGAAGGGTGTAGCCACCCTCAGGGACAGTAGTCATTGGCTACTGCCCCGTGACCCCTGTAACGCCCCTAAATCCAGTATTTAGGGGCACCCCAGAACCTTTCTTTTCAGATTCCTGGAGACCTCAAAAAGAAGAAGAAGAGGACTGAAGAACTGACCCCAGCAGTGAAGACTCCAGATGACAACTGACTTGTCCCCAGCCCTATCGGCCTGTCTGCAGCTTTAAGGCCACTGCTACAAAAAGGTGACACATCCTGCAGGACCAGCTACCTCTACAAACCCCCAGAGGACTGCCTGCCCACCAGAGGGCCAAGATCTCCTGAGGACAGCAGCCCTGTCTACAAGAAACATCCAACAAGGACTCCAGAACCACCCTGGATCCGCGAGCCCTGCCCACTCTGGACCCGACGCCCATGGCTCGAGTCCAGGTGGCCCACTGGTGCAAAGAAGGTCGCCAGGTGATTCCGACCTAGAGTCCACCCTGATTTGACCCCTCCTGGCCAACATGACGACGCCTGCAGTCTAAATCGGAGGACCCCATGACCGTAACCGGATTTGACAAAGTGTCCGGATGCCCAAAGGTACCCCTGCACCCTCAGCTCCCTAGCCTTGGGAAATCTTAACAACAGACCAGCAACGTCCAGCAAGTGCCTCTCCTACTTGTCCAGCCTTTGGTTTCCCACAACCGACCCTCTGGACCCAGGATCTTTGTGACCCCCAGGGTTCCCTGATTGAAAAGCATTGGGCACCCGACGCTGTGTTTGCACTCTAACACTTTTCCTCTGGATTGGTTCCTATGAGAAATTGCACTGTCTACTTTTGAAATCGAAAAGTGTTACTTGCTTGTAAACTGTTTTATCTGCAAAACCCAATGCATTTGATATATAAGCTTGATAGAAACTTACAACAGTACTTACCTGCAACAAAGATCCTTTTGGTTCTAGAAATAAAGTAATTACATTTATTTTTGCTATATAAAATCATTGGCCTGGAGTTAGGTGTTGAGTGTGTGCCTCTTTTCTTGACTGTGTGTGTACATCAAATGCTGTGCACTACCCTCTAATAAGCCTAACTGCTTGACCACAGTACCACAAAAGAGAGCATTTGTATTATCTACTTTAGCCTATATTAAGCCTTTGGGGACCCACTGGACTTTGTGAACACTATACCTCTTTTTGGTATAGTATATACAGAGCCAGCTTCCTACACGCAGGTCATCCTGTTGGATGGGGTGTGACAACACCTCTCCGAGTGGAGGCTTGGTTTATGACCACCTCCAGAGCAAAGGCTCTCACTCTTGAGTGGTCAGGCTCGTGTCTGGTGGTGGCAGGCTGGCTGAAACTGGTCAGTCCGCACACAGGTAGATGGTAGGTTTTCAGGGGGCACTTCCAAGGTTCCCCCGGGTGCATATATTAATAAATTTATCACTGGCATCAGAGAGGGTTTATTAATATGAGATGTTTGATGCCAAACATCCCTACTTTCAGTGAAGCCATCATGTAGCTGGGAAACTGGTAGTAACCAGTGTCCAGCACATATACTTAAAATGGCTTCCCTGTTCACTCTCTGTGTCTAGGAATCGACAAAGACATAGCAGGGGCATATCTGCTTATGCAGATATGTCCTCCCATGTAATATAATTCACCCTGCCTTTGGGTTGGAAGGCCTTCTGTAGGGGTGCCTTACATATGTTGCATGCAGTGTTAGGGGACATGGCACACAGGGTGTGTACTATGTTGTGTTTTCACTTTTAGCTGCACCAATGCATGCAGCCTGCAATGGCAGTCTGTGTGTGCTAGGTGAGGGGTCCCTGAGGGTGGCACAATACGTGCTGCAGCCCTTGGGGACCCTCTTTGGTACCCAAGCCCCAGGTATCAGGAGTACCATTTACTAGGGTCTTATAGGGGGAACAAAGTGATTGTCAATTAGGGAACAATTGCACAGTTTTGGGGAAGAGATCTGGCACTAGGGACTTTGTTAGCTGGAACCCAGGCCTCTTTCTAGTCAAAATTGCATTGAATACCAGGCAAAAAGTGAGAGTGACCATGTCAAAAAGGGGCACTTTGCTAAAATGACTACCACTATATCTTCAAGGTAATTAGATGTGATATTTAGAAGATGAAATCTATAATTCATTTTAGATAACTACATTGAGGATATTTCAGTAGGTGATATCGCGATTATGGTATCTTTGCAGCTGATTTCAAAGGCACCATATTATGATATACAGTCAGGAATGCAACTCATAGGGTTGCAATCTCAAGGTCAATAGTCTTGATTTGTACATATATCGACTCCCTTACATCACCTACTACTATACTGTTGAGGTAACTATATACAGAAAAGTAGAGATTTACTATTCTTATTACCACACTTACATACCATGACAATTTGTTGTTAGTCAATATTGTGCAGTCACTATAAGGGCAGGTCAATATTAAATAATTGAATTTGTGATATGACAGCAAATAGAGCACATGTATGATCTTAAAGGTGTGGTTTTAGATTAATGAGTCAATATCAACATGACTGATTAAGGTGTTGGTGTTTAAGCATGCAAGAGCGTATTTTAATTCTGGGGTAGGACGTGCCACCACCTGATTAAATGTATTCTCAAGTTAAAAATAGGGTCCTGGGGACCAGCAGGTGTGCTAGTAATGTCTATGTCAGATTGCACACATAAGACATGAAGTACAATATTGTGTACCTCTGAACCTTTTAAGTTTTTGTTTACCCCAACCTTCCCCAAACACTAATAAGTACTAGAAATAAAGGAAGCGTTTTGAATACATTGAGATGTGTTGGTTCTGCAAGAGGAGGTCTTAAGAAACTTGGCTTCTTGGCAATACTGTACTGAAAAAGTTGTATTAATGATTTATTGTATGATAAGGTGCATGGATAGAGGCTTGCAGACACACATGCTTTACGTATTTTTTCTGAGATGATAAAAGGAGAGGAAGAGAAAAACCGAGGATCCCCTGGTCAGCAGTTCTTCTGTGCTTTGGAGTTGAGGACAGGTACAGTGCTTAGAACTCATCATACATGCATTTCCTCAAACTACCAAGCTATCCCTCTTTAGCAAGACAGTTTCAACTCATAGAATATTATTTGGCTAGTGTGTTTATAAGGTTTTACATCGGGTGCGTAAGCAGTTTGACCTGTTGTAAGTGTTGTGGGCTTTTAACCATGCCCACAGCACGCCCATGACTGTCACTTGTTCGTGGGCTTTCCCTTAAAAAATCCTTTGTAATCACTGGTAAATCCATTTGTCCCTCCTTGGGGCGGTTCTATTACTATCTCGCAGACTGCCTTTGTTACACGGATAATTGCATGATTGCTGATACGCACTTTTTCTTTTTGTGTCTCCCCTTTGCACTCATGGTCATGGCAGCCTTGAATCGGCTCACTTATGCCAACTGTCTTACTTTTCATTTTAAATTTAAATGGCAAGAAAAGTCCAGTTAGGAATTCACAATGCTAATAGCTCTAACTCGAGTAAACGGGAGACCCATTGCATTGCAAATGTTTGTTTGCTCTTAAATCCATAACACCAAATTCTCCAAGGTGACCGAAATCAACGTATCTAAATCGATGTTTCTCCCTGGACCTCAAACTGTATATATTGTAATCTAAAACATTTGATGTGAAATAAAAAGAAATTGCACATGATGCTGTCTAGTAATGCAATATCGTGTTCATATCCCGCAACTTTTCATCATATTCAACAGGACCGCTCACTCACAAAACGGTACTATGTAGAGCACCTCCCATTTAAGATGCTCCTGTGGTCTGTAAAATGCTTCTGTACATTTGCTGCTGTTCCTTCGAGTTACATTCAAGTTATTTAAAAAAAATAGCATATAATACAAGTACCCTTGAGGACACACGCACTGGCCACCGTTTGCACTATCTGACAAGTGCTCCTACTAGCACCGGACACGGTTGCACGCAGGTAACACACAGATGACTACTACAGGCAATCAACATCCTGAGCTACCGCAGTCGGATTGGAACCTTTAACCTGCAAGTGACACACTGTCTATGGCTTGTCGTCAACTCGTCGATTTATGTAATGACAATTTTTCTCAAGGTGAAGGCTTGGACAGGTTTCAAGGGTTTCAAGAATATTGTTTTCTTTTCAAATTGTCTTCATTCCCTCCACTGCCTCCCCAGGACTTCCCCGACCTCTGATGTCCAAAATTCTCAGGTACTCCACTAACAATACCCTACTCCTTGCATCAGTTTCTTTAGTTAGTTGCACCGCTGTGTTTATTAAGAAATATGACAATCACATCCGCAGCCCAAAATGCAAGGGTGGAAAGCAGCGTCTGCAGTGTCTCCTAGGAAGCACCCACCTGTCAGAGAGTCCGCCAAACACGACTGCTCCCACCAGTACTCCGGCCATGAATAGAGACTGGGCCATCTCCTTAAGGGGGCGCAGGTCGCACACCAAATCCCACTGTACAAAGAAATGAAATAAAACACACACAATACTTAGTGGCAACGACACATTCAGCTTACGTAGATCTAGCTGCTATAAATAAATACTACTTAATGGATTAGTAGCCTTTTACTAAGCATTCCCAATTGTGTGCAGAACAGGTAACTGAGGCTCAGAGAGATAAAGATGAGTGCCCAGGCGGGCACAATTTTGGACTGTTGATGAAGCTCGGTTACACCACACACCGGTGGCCCAAAGTCAAACCGGCATTTTGCAAAGCCAATAGGTCTGGCTTTGATATGCTAACAGATGCAAACACCGACATGCATAAGTGAGAATTTGCACATGTCTGTACTTAAAGGTTTTAGCACATTATAGCCAGCATGGTCAGTGCCTGAGGTTATCTGGTTGGGGGGGATAGATATTGAGGAGGCCATGCATTTCAGCAATCCACCAAGGACAAAGTCTTCCACAAAAGAAAGGTACACGGATTACATAAACTGATTATGCATGCTGAGAAATTGTTTACAGAAACAGTGGTCCTAAAGCAACGGCCCCAATGCTAAGCCCGAAATTTAAATTTTAAAAAATCCAACCTAAAGTACAAAACATATATTTGTTTATTGAGTAGTTGAAACAAGAACGTTATAAATTGAATTGATTACAATTAATTTCACTACGTTTTTGAAAAATTAAAGCTATGTAAATGCTTACATTTAAAAAAAGATAATTCATATATTTTATAATAAACTAATATTTATTATTTGCCATTAAATTCAATCTATTTATATTTTTTTTTAAGTTAAAATTTTCATTTAATTTAACATTATGCCCTATAGGCTTTTATTTCAGTATGTATGTATGTATTTGGTAGTTCTATAGCGCAAACATAATGAAAAGGCAGCCAAGTGCAGTACAAGGTTAAAGGCATGCTTAAAGACAACAAATAATAGGAGAGGATTCTGAGCATTGGACAGTTGATGCATTGTGATGTAGTGTCCTTGAAAGAGGTGGGTATAAAACTCTTTCCTAAATTGGAGCAGGGTTGGGGCAGTCCTGACCGATACTGCGATGCTGTTCCAGATTCTGCTTGCATAGATGGAAAAATGTCTGTTGTCTTCTTTTTTCTTTTTCACACTTCTCAGTCTACAGTAATTTAGTGTTCGGGCTGCGGATGTGCCGAGAACTACCAGTGATAGTGAGCTGGTCTGCATGATAAGCAGGAGTGC